>NC_134694.1:65199460-65525293 GCF_050947455.1 Rhinoderma darwinii | reverse complement strand
AGGGCCTCCCCCTGGCTGTCTAACAGCTAGATTCCTTGGTCACTATTGACTGTGGCATCTAAGTGGTTAAACGGTTGGGATTGGAGTTATCTCCGATCCCGGGCGTTAGAGGAGGTTTTAGCTGTATTATACTACTGACACTCGCTCTTTATAGAATGGGCTCAGCACCTGAGCCAGCTCTATGCTTTCCTTTCCTGACTATGATGTACATGTACGTCAAATGTTAGAAAGGGGTTAAAGGGCTGGTGTGCCCGAATATATTGGGGTAATCAAAGATAAAAGATTCAGCTTACATATACCAGGTATACATATGTTTGGTAGTTGATTACAGTCAGGATTTACTTCTATAAATGATTCAGCTTCTAAAAAGGAAAATAAGAACAACATGTTGCATATAAATGAGGACTACTTCCTGAATAATTTCCTTATAAAATGATGAAATACTTTGCCATCACTTATTTTAATTTCCTTCTGTTGCTCATTTTCTGTATTTTGGTTACTGGATTTCTGCTGAGGTAAATCATTCAGAAAAATTCAGGATTAGTTACCAGAATCAGTATCGCTTTACATTTACCACTTGCTCTATGCTTTGCTTTGTTATTTTTATTTGTGGTTTGTGTTTAATTTTGTGACAGTTTTACATTCCCTTTTCATTGTCACGGTTTCCCATTGTTTTGAAAACATTCAATACTTTTGCTCAGTTTACTAGTGGGAATCATTGTCTAAAGCATCCTTTTTTGTTCCTTCTTTTTGTTTTTTTTTCATAAATGAGTACCCTTTTTTACATTACAAAGATGAAGACAAATAAATTAGAGTTGTGGGTATTGGAAAAATATGTGAATACATTTAAGCTTTCACAGCCAATATTTTGTAATTACCCAGAAAGTGGACTGTTTGGCCAGATATTCAAATTAGGAGTGAAATGACCGCTGGAAGCAACTATCGGGCTTTGTAGCAAAGAATATAACAGGCTGCAAACTAATATCCCAGTTATCATCCAATTTGTGCATAAGATAGATAACAATATCAGGTGCTAAGTCTCACTAGAAGCTTAGATTTATCAACAGAATTTGGCTGTATGTACACCGTTCAATAATAGCATTAAAACCACCTGCCTAATATTGTGTAGGTTCCCCATCGTGCCGCCAAAATATCTTTGTCCTGTCGAGGCATGGACTCTGCAAGACCTCTGAAAGCATCTGGTGGTATCTGGCACCAAGACATTCGCAGCAAATCCTATAAGCTCTGTAAGTTGAGAAGTGGGGCCTCCATGGACCGAACTTGTTTTTCCACGGCATCCTATAGAATAGATGCTCGATTGGATTGAGATCTGAGGAACTTGGAATTCAAGACGACACCTTGAACTCTATGCCATAATTCTGAAACAATTTCTGGATAATTTTTGCAGTGTTGCAGGGCGCATCATCCTGCTGAAAGAGGTCACCGCCGACAATCGCTAGATTGATGGTACCTGTCAAAGTAATATACACAATAATGCCAGGACTTAAAATTTGCCAGTAAAAACATTGCCAAGAGTATCCCACTGCCTTTACCAGATTGCCTTCTTCCCATAGTGCATCCTGGTCTCATCTCTTCCCCAGATATGCATCCGTCCGCCTACATGATGTAAAAGGAAACGTGATTCATCAGATCAGGGCACGTTCTTTCATTGCTCCATGGTCCAGTTTTGATTCTTGCGGTGAGCATGGGTCAGCATGAGCATTTTTACCAGTTTACAACTGCGCAGCCCCAAATGTTCTGAGACCTTTCTATCATAGCCAGCATGAACTTTTTCAGCAGTTTGGGCTGAAGTAGCTTTTTTGTGGGATCGGACCAGATGGGCTAGCCTTTGCTCCCCACATGCATCAATGAGTCAGACACCCATGACTGTTGCCGGTTCACCGGTTATCCTTCCTTGGACCACTTATGTTAGGTACTAACCACTGCATATCGGAAACACTAGTCTCACAATTTGGCCCTTGGCAAAGTCGCTTAGATTCTTGTCCTTCTTCCAACACATCACCTTCAAGCACTGACTGTTCACTTGCTGCCTAATATATCCCACCCTTTGACAGGCACCATTGTAATGAGATAATCAATGTAATTCACTTCTCCTGTCAGCGATTTTAATGTTATGGCTGAACGGTGTATATCTTCAGCATTATAGTTATCTTGATTACTTGGTACCAGAGGTTAATAGAATTATTCCTTTACTAACATTTTTATAGGGAATTCATTGCATTACATGATAAGAATTAGAAAATATGTATCATTAAAAATACTGGGGTTTTTTTGTTGTTGTTTTTTTTAAACACCACATTTTTAGTTGAAAAAAATCTACTGCCATAAAAGACGGAATACCTGTCAACAGTCAAGAAAATATAAATCTTGGAGGCATCATGCTAGAATGTTTATTGCTAGAATTCCAATATCTTTTCTGCTAGGCATAACGTTATCACCATTCTTGAAGACTGTTGCTTAGAGATACTTATATTTATATGTGCTCAGTTTTTATCTTTATTGGGATTTGAAGTCTGATTTTAGGAAAATTACCCTAAACTGGCCAGACCTTCTCATGTCATGCTAGTGTTTCTCTGTTTTTTTAGTCTTTTTTTTTTATTCTGAGTTTGTCTTCCTGATAGTTCACATTTAAAGGGCAGTTTTGCTTTAAAATGAATTGTCATATATAGCTGCTAAAAAACAAAAAATCATAAAATGTGTAATATACTTTCCATAGTTTATAAACTTTATTGCTACAGAGAAATATGACTGTGTAGTTTGGAAATCCAGGTAACAAACTGTGCAAACATACCATAGAGTCAGAGTATTTTATATAGGGGGCATCCAGACAATACAGTCAGACTGGCAGAAGGAGCAGACTACACAGTCAGACTGCTGTTATAGGAGGAAGCCCTTATTGAACAGCCAGACTATTGTTATAGGGGAGAGAGAGTGCAGTCTACACAGGCAGACTTCTGTTAGAGGGAGCAGTCCAACTACACAGCCAGACAGTTGTTGCAGTGTTAGGTCCATAATACAAGGCTAGATTGTTTTAGGTGTCGGTCCAGACTTCACAGCTAGACTACTGTTATAAGGAGCATTCCACACAACACTACCAGATTGCTGTTATAACAGTCAAGCTGCTGTTACAAGGAGTAGTGCAGTCTATATAGACTGCTGTGAAAATACACGGCCCAGACTACACAGCCAGACTGCTGTTATACGTGGAGGTCCAGACTACACAGCCAGACTGCTGTTATACGTGGAGGTCCAGACTACAGAGCCAGACTACACAGCCAGACTGCTGTTATACGTGGAGCTCCAGACTACACAGCCAGACTACTGTTATACATGGAGGTCCAGACTACACAGCCAGACTGCTGTTATACGTGGAGGTCCAGACTACACAGCAAGACTGTTCTACGTGGAGGTCCAGACTACACAGCAAGACTGCTGTTATACGTGGAGGTCCAGACTACACAGCAAGACTGCTGTTATACGTGGAGGTCCGGACTACACAGCAAGGCTGCTGTTCTACGTGGAGGTCCAGACTACACAGCAAGACTGCTGTTATACGTGGAGGTCCAGACTACACAGCAAGACTGCTGTTCTACGTGGAGGTTCAGACTACACAGCCAGACTACTGTTATACGTTGAGGTCCAGACTACACAGCCAGACTGCTGTTATATGTGGAGGTCCAGACTACACAGCCAGACTGCTGTGATACGTGGAGGTCCAGTCTACACCGCCAGACTACACAGCAAGACTGCTGTTATACGTGGAGGGCCAGACTACACTGCCAGACTGCTGTTATACGTGGAGGGCCAGACTACACTGCCAGACTGCTGTTCTACGTGGAGGTCCAGACTACACAGCCAGACTGCTGTTATACGTGGAGGTCCAGACTACAGAGCCAGACTACTGTTATACGTGGATGTCCAGACTACACAGCCAGACTGCTGTTATACGTAGAGGTCCAGACTACAGAGCCAGACTACTGTTATACGTGGAGGTAAAGACTACACAGCAAGACTGCTGTTATATGTGGAGGTCCAGACTGCTGTTCTACGTGGAGGTCCAGACTGCTGTTATACGTGGAGGTCCAGACTACACAGCAAGACTGCTGTTCTACGTGGAGGTCCAGACTACACAGCCAGACTGCTGTTATACGTGGAGGTCCAGACTACACAGTCAGACTACTGTTATACGTGGAGGTCCAGACTACACAGCCAGACTGCTGTTAGGGGAAGACTCTTTAGAAGGCAAACAAAGCTAAACGCTGAAGCTTTAGTTACAAACTTTTTTGTTTTACCAGCTATATGTTAAATTGTATTTTAAAGTGAACTCAACTTTGAAGTCAAATTAATCGTTTGTCATTTACGCTATTATTTCTACCTACATTTTTTATTAGATGGGTATTCAGTTGTCATTCAACGTCCATTCTTATCTTCTCTTTTAATTGTCTTTCTGTTTCTTTGTTTCTAGTCTTGACTTGTAATAGTTTAGTTGATAGTTTAGTTTATCTTGTCACTAATGAAGTGTATGTATTATCTAATCATTAAATATTAATGATAGTTCAAATTCCAGTCTTTCCTACTGTATTTTTTTTCTTCTAACATCTTCTATTTTGTTTTTCTTCAACCTTAGGTTTTGTCCATTTATCTCCCATTAACCTTCCATCTGACTTGTTTGAATTAGTTTTATCATGTATATAATAATGTTATTATTATTATTATTGCTTTATTTGCTTTCCTAATTTTGTGCATCATACATTCTCTTGTGTATGTTAACATCAGTTTCAAGATGAAGTATCACTATTCATGTTTATCTTTCTGTTCCTATCAGAATGAAGGGTGCCCCATCACTTCTATTCATAATTACTTCAAGTAAGCCTTCCGGAAAAGGGAAGAGCACATAGTCAGCAAAATGTTAAAATATATAAGCATTAACTGGGTTAGGGCCAGTTCACACTGAGTTTTTTGACCCGTTTTTTGACGCGGATACAAAGTCGGAAGACGCGCCAAGGAACGGCCAATAATGCCTCCCATTGATTTGAATGGCAGGCGGAGGAGTTTTTTTCCCGCGAGCGGAAAAACCGGCTCCCGGGAAAAAGAAGGGACATGCCCTATCTTCGGGCATTTACGCTTCCGACCTCCCACGTCAATGGGAGGCAAAAGCGTATTGCGCGGCGTTTTTGCCCGCGGAGCTCAATGGCCGCGGGTGAAAAACGCCGCGAAAATTGGCGTGCAGGCAGAGCAAAATCTGCCTCAAAATTCCAAACTGGATTTTGAGGCAGATTTTCTGCCTGCAAAATACTCCGTGTGAACCCAGCCTTACAGTGAATTTCAATAACTGAAGCGATGAACACCTTTAACCAAAAGAGATGTGATACTTCCACTTCAAACTAGGATTTGATCCAATATTTTAGCTGTGTTGCTAAATCATATACCCACAGTTTTTATTTGTTTTTCTGCCTGCTTAAGATTTCCAAAATACTAATTGTTTTAATTTACATATTGGATTATATATTATTGCTTTATTATGTTGCTAAGTTTCTTTTGTTCATGCTCTCGTTTTTGTATTTGAAAACCTTCTTTTTCTATTTCTACTTTACACACTCGCCCATTTACTGGTTGAAGTCACTTTTCCTTCACTACCTTGAGTTTCCTGATTTTTACCTTCTGTTCACTATCATTTTGTAACTGCATTACAATTAGGCTGGATTCACACGAGCATGTTCGGTCCGTAAAGGACGGAACCTATTTCGGCCGCAAGTCCCGGACCGAACACACTGCAGGGAGCCGGGCTCCTAGCATCATAGTTATGTACGACGCTAGGAGTCCCTGCCTCGCTGCGGGACAACTGTGCCGTACTGTAATCATGTTTCAGTACGGGACTGTAGTTCCACGGAGAGGCAGGGACTCCTAGCATCGTACATAACTCTGATGCTAGGAGCCCGGCTCCCTGCAGTGTGTTCGGTTCGGGATTTGCGGCCGAAATAAGTTCCGTACTTTACGGACCATACATGCTCGTGTGAATCCAGCCTAACACCTATTATCGTCATTTTTTTCCTTGTTTGTTGTTTAAAGGGGCACTAAAGTTAAATAAAAATACACCCCTTACCAATATATTCCTCTTTCATAATCCTCTACTATTCTGGACTGCCTCCCATCATCTGTCGAGTGAAAATTGATGGTTAAGTTGGTTTGTCTCTCGCTGGCTGGGCACTTCCCCCTGCTCTGTGTTCACTGAAGACCAATCATGTTAACCTAGCCCCTTTAATGAAGATCCTCATTTTTACCTGGTCCTTAGCCAAAGATGAAGAGGACCAGGAGGAGTTGATAACTATTTACCACATTTCTACAAAATTGTTTGGTTTAGGAATTTGCAGAAAGTTTTGCATTCTGACTAATGTGATTTAGTCTTTTTTTTTTTAAATAATTTCAAGCTTTAGTGCCACTTTAATTAATTCTTCCATTTGTATTTATCACTTTAGTATTTCATTGCCCTGTTATAATTCTACATGAATATTATTAGATCATGTCTTACTGTATCATGCTCAGATATAGCTTTTTTTATACTCCTCCTTTTTCTGTTATGATTTGAATGCTCACAGTAAAGGTCATCATTTATCTTTGACATGTTAGGCTGCATTCACACGACAGTGAAACAAAATGGAAATTAAAAACCGATCGACTGTCGATTTTTTCATGGCCATTTTTCATCAGTTTGTCTCTAAACTTTCATCCATTTCCAGTCCGTCTGTCCATTTTTAATGGCCATCCGTTTGTCATCCGTTTTTCATGGCCATTAAAAAAACAGTTGGATTTAATTTGTTGGTTTTATTGTCCAAACCCCCTGAAAACACCACAGTTCCCATGTAGATAGTGCTGCAACGACCCTGTACATAATGCCACAGTGCCCCCTGCAGATAGAATATAAATATAAAGTGACCTAGTGCTATAGTGCACACATATAAAGTGCCAGTGCCCTCATTGTGCCACAGTGCCCATGTAGATAGCACAACAGTGTCCCCTGTAGATAGTCACACCCCCATATAGTGCCACAGTGCCCATGTAGATAGCGCCACACCCCTGTAGATAACACCAACCCCCTTTGTAGATAGCACCACCCCCCACTTTAGATGGCACCCCCCACTATAGATAGCACCAGCCCCCACTGTAGATCGCACCTTTCATTGTAGAAAGCACCCCCCCCCCCGTAAATGACACCTCCCCTGTAGATAGCACCCCCACATGTAAATAGCACCCCTGTAGATAGTGGCACCCCCATAGATAGCAACACCCGTATATGGAACCTCCCCCTGTATATAGAGCCAACGTAACTCCCTGTAGGAGCGGATTCCCTCTGGCCAGGGATTTCACTCCTAGAGGGTGCCCCTGATGTCTCTGTCCATATATGGACAGTGATGCCAGGGCCTTCTCCAGTAGCGGAATCCCCTGACCAGAGCGTCGGCCGGGGATTCCGCTCTGGAAGGAGATTCCAGAGGTAGCCCCTGACGTCACTGTCCATATATGGACAGTAACGCCACGGGTCTCTCCAGTAGCGCAATCCCCTAGCTAGAGCGTCGGCCGGGATTCCGCCCTGGCAGAGGATTACAGAGGTAGCCACTTACGTCACAGTCCATATATTGACAGTGCTTCTCCAGTAGCGGAATCCCCTGGCCAGGGTGTCGGCCGGGGATTCTGCTCCTTCAAGGAGGTATAGCGGCGCTATCTACAGGGGGGGGGTGCCGCTATCTGCAGGGGGGTGCTATCTACAGGGGTTTCAGAGGGAGACAGGAGTCCCCGGCCAGAGATCTTGCGATGCTCTGGCAGTAGACTTCACAGTTGAAAGCCCGACATCACTGTCCATATATTGATAGTAATGTTAAGGGCTTCCCCGAGCTCAGCGCCGCTTTTCACTGTCGTGTGAATGTAGCCTTAATGATATTGTCGTACCATTTTTTTGTGCCAGATTTATTTATATTTCTTTTACATTTATTTATTTATTAACCTTCACCTTGACCTGTTTTATTTCACTTTCTTTCATTGTTTCCAACTTGATTTAGCATCAACTCTTCTTGTTTACTTACCTACCGCTGTTTTGTTTGCCATGATTTTCCACTTTTGTCATACAAATGTGGTTATATATCATTTCCAATTTTCCCTTTTTACTTGGTTTTATTTCTTACCTTTAAGTCAGCATCCATTTTACCTTAATGTATTTTTATTTTATTCCATTTACGAACATTTTGGCTTAAACCCTTCTGTACATTCTTGTCATATTTCTTATATCTGGGATCCCATGCCATTGCCTTTAGTGGACCATTTATTTTGTTTGTGGCTCTTTGCATTAGTTCACCCTTTGATAAATCTTGTTGAGCTTTCTCTGCTTGGCGTCCTGTCCTCATAGTTACCTCCTACCTGGTTTTTCTATTTTGCAAGTACATTATGTTTGACCCTTCATTCATTTTGTCTTGGCAGAAGTCCTGCTTTCTTTTAGTTCACTTCCATTTTCTGATCACCTAGACTCTGCTTCACTCTCCTCACCTATGCTGAGTCTTGCCTCACGTTTTACCCCAACCTATATGGTGCCATGTTCTTAGTTTTGAAAAAGATGTTACAACTGAAACCTACATTTTCCCTTTAGTATCAAATATTTTTATTCCTTAAAGCCCTTGGTGGGAATAATTCTTAGTTGTTTGTGGGATTTCTGGGTCAAGCAATCTAACTACTATATGATTATGGGGAATGTAACATGGACGTATATTATGTCCCTCAGATTATCACTCAGCATCTCTCACATTTTGTAAAATAGAGAGCTGCTCAGTGTTATATCTACGACCTTGTAGACCCCATTACCCAGTTTCATTATTTAATTGTCCTTCATGAGATGGGAAGAGGCTGCATGGGGCAGGGACTCACTAGGGTCACCTGGTACATGAAAGTTATACTCCTTCCTCTCAGAGGTTTTTGAGGGGGAGCACAGCCACTTGGGCTTGCATGACCCCCCCCCCCCTCCCCCCAGGGTGGAACCTCCTATTATTTTGGAGTCTTTTATTCATTTTACAGTAAAACGGATTTCCAAGGAGTGTGTCCGAAAACCCAACAAGAAAATATGTAGGAAAGGAGGTATGTAATCCCAAGGTGTGTGGCAGGAACAAACACCCACCAAAAAAGTTAGTGGAGTCCGGACCAATTCCATTTTAAAAGAGGAGCGGTGCAATATTAACCCTTCACTTAAGAGAGCTGTTTGGGCTGTTCTTTTGATGAAAATGTAAGGCATTAAGGCAGGACTTACAATTATCTGAATGCAATTGAAGAATAAACACTATCACCATTGTTTTGAGGAGACAAAAAATCTGAACAAGTGAACCAGTACTAAACTTTTAACATGACTACCACAATGAGAACACATTAGTATAAACGATGGCTGGGGAACATTAAAACAAGCATTGTTAGAGTAAGAAATATTTACATTTCCACTAAGCAAAAACTTAAATCTGGCAAATGCAAGTAGTCATGGATTCACACAAAAGATAAATGGAAGATACGGTTCATAATTTTGTCAACAGAATCAATGAGTGGCTTACCAATGTAACGGATGACATTTTCTAACAGCGTCAAACTGACTTTATGTAGGATATTCCCTTCCTCACAACTTTTATTTATTTCCACAGTACTGAAGTCTCTCCTTCTAAAACAGAAAAATAAAGGACTTTCAATAATCTAGTGATTATCCTACAGCTTTTTACCGTTGCCTAGCTTTAGGGGACGTATATTTTACTCATGTCAGTTAGGCTATGTTCACATCACATTTTTTGTCTCTATTTAACAGATACACTGGGAAAAGCTCCTGACAAATATGTTAAATGAAGGCTGTAACAGTGGCATCCATCACCCATAGGCTATAATGGCATCATTTAACAAATACGTCATGAGATTTTCAATAGCTTTTTATGAAATATCCATTAAACAGATGCCATTACAGCCTATGGGTAACAGCCACCGTTTGGCATCTGATTAACGCATCCGTCACCCATAGGCTATAGTAGCATCATTTTAATGGATACGTATTGAAAAGCTCATGACGTATACGTTTAACGGATGCCTGTGATAGATGCCATTAAGTGGCATCAGTCACCCATAAGCTTCCATGTTAAATAAAAAAGTGTCAGTTTAACATATTCCTTTTTTTTTTGCGGTTTACTAGACGTCTATCAATGGAGCCCTATGGACACGTTTAGTGTGTACGACAGTAGGTTTCCTGGTGCACATACTAAACATAAACAAAAAATTTAATGTGAACAGGCCATAAGCCTTATTCACACGAACGTATGTCAAATCTGCCAATTTGCATCTGTGCCGGACCCGTTTTCACCGATCGCTCATAGACTTGAGTCTATTGCGGGATCCGTGAAAACGGGCAAAAATAGGACATGTACTTTTTTTTCACCGGCTGTTCACACGGTCCATTAAAACAATAGCCGTGTGAATAGTCCCATACAAGTACATTGATGTTATTGCAGCCCGATTAAGTAGTTCGTGTGAATAACCCCTTACTGTGTTATGTACAGTCAGTATTTTAATATGTACAAATATTGAAATGTGAGCTGCAGTTAACTATTTACTCTTATACTAGGCCGGTCAAAGCTAATATCTATTGTCTAGAACACATTTGAATGTTTGCACTTATATGTTTAATCCCTATCCCCCCCCCCCCCCTCAGTATATGGGTATTAGCAACATACACAGACATGATGAAGCGAGGTTTGAAATCTATAGACATATCTATGGGTTACATTTTTTGACTTGTCTTGTTTTTGTTTGTTCCAGTATTTAAATTTGTGCGTGTCTTGTTTGTTGGGTCTCAGTGATCAGCAAGAAATGTCTCAATATAACGTTTAGTGTGTCATTTGTTCACTTTAATTAACCCCTTCCCGCTCCTTGACGTACTATTACGTCATGGCAGCTGTATCGTTCGCGCTCCATGACGTAATAGTTAGTCTCGGGTGTAACGGCCGTTTCGGCCGTCCTCCCGACACATACAGGAGCTGTGACAGCTGCTGTCTTGTTCAGCAGCTGTCACAGCTCCTACAGCGGGGACCGATCGCTGTGTCCCCGCTGATTAACCCCTTAAAAGCGTTCTATAGAGATCGCGGCTTTTTAGGGGTTAAGCTGCCATCGCCGGACTGCTACGCGATAGAGGCCGGCGATGGTGACTATGGCAACCTGGACACCAAACAATGGCAGACAACGTCAGGATCCACTATGCTTGCTGTCAGTGAGTAGCTGACAGTTCTAATACACTGCACTACGCATGTAGTGCAGTGTATTAGAATAGCGATCAGGGCCTCCTGCCCTCATGTCCCCTAGAGGGACAAAGTAATAAAGTTAAAAAAAAAGTAAAAAAAAGATGTGTAAAAATAAGAAAATAAAAGATTTAAAAGTAATAAAAGTAAAAATCCCCCCTTTTCCCTTATCAGTCCTTTATTATTAATAAAAATATATAAATAAACTATACATAATTGGTATCGCCGCGTCTGTAACGGCCTGAACTACAAAATTATTTCATTATTTATCCCGCACGGTGAACGCCGCAAAATAAAATAATAATAAACCGTACCAGAATCACAATTGTTGGGTCACTTCACCTCCCAAAAAATGGAATAAAAAGAGATCAAAAAGTCGCATGTACCTAAAAATGGTACTGATCGAAACTACAGTTCGTTACGCAAAAAATAAGTCCTCGCACGGCTTTATTGATTGAAAAATAAAAACGTTATGGCACTTAGAATAAGGTAACACAAAAAGTAAATGATTGTTTACAAAACGTATTTTATTGTGCAAACGCCATAAGACATTAAAAAAAACTATAAACATCTGGTATCGCCGTAATCGTATCGCCCCGCAGAATAAAGTGAATATGTCATTTATAGCGCACGGTGAACGCTGTAAAAAAATAGAATAAAAAAACAATAGTAGAATTGCTGTTTTTTAGTCACCACGCCACCTAAAAATAGAATAAAAACTGATCAAAAAGCCGCATGCACCCCAAGAAAACTAAAATGAATTCCTTAAGGGGTCTAGTTTCCAAATTGGGGTCACTTTTGGGGGGTTCCCACTGTTTTGGCACCACAAGACCTCTTCAAACCGGACATGGTGCCTAATAAAAAAGAGGCCTCAAAATCCACTAGGTGCTCCTTTGCTTCTGAGGCCGGTGCTTCAGTCCATTACCGCACTAGGGCCACATGTGGGATATTTCTAAAAACTGCAGAATCTGGGTAATACGTATTTAGTAGTGTTTCTCTGGTAAAACCTTCTGTGTTACAGAAAAAAAAATGAATAAAATTGAAATTCAGCAAGAAAAATGAAATTTGCAAATTTCACCTCCACTTTGCTTTAATTCCTGTGAAATGCCTGAAGGGTTAAAAAACTTTCTAAATGCTGTTTTGAATAGTTTGAGGGGTGTTTTATCAGGGTTTATAATACATAGGCCCCACAAAGCCACTTCAGAACTCAAGAGGTACCTTAAAAAAAAGGCTTTTGAAATTTTCTTAAAAATATGAGAAATTGCTGTTTATGTTCTAAGCCTTGTAACGTCCAAGAAAAATAAAAGAATGTTCAAAAAACGATGCCAATCTAAAGTAGACATATGGGAAATGTGAACTAGTAACTATTTTGGGTGGTATAACCGTCTGTTTTACAAGCAGATGAATTTAAATTCTGAAAAATGCAATTTTTTCAAAATTTTCTCTAAATTGTGCAATTTTTCACCAATAAACACTGAATATATCGACCAAATTTTACCACGAACATGAAACCCAATGTGTCACGAGAAAATTATCTCAGAATCGCTTGGGTAGGTTTAAGCATTCCGACGTTATTACCACATAAAGTGAAATATGTCAGATTTGAAAAATGGGCTCTGAGCCTTAAGGCCAAAACTAGGCTGCGTCCTTAAGGGGTTAAAGACCATGTCAAATACATCTTAAAATACAGAGAGGGCTGGTTCTATTTGCCAAAAGGAATATTAAGCATTGATAAAGTAACTACTGGAGGATATCTATAGGGTCTAATATGTGGGCAAAAGAGTTTACCTGTGTATATTCCAGTTTTGGTAATAATCCCTTTAAAACTCTATTTTGAGAGGAAAATTTTCACATTGAAAAGCTCACCAGATACTAGTGGAAAGGTTTGACTGTCCTTGGTGCTGAATTTAGCTATGTATAAAGATCACTTCTTGTCTACTGTTAGTGAACATGGGATCGAGTGTATTTGGCACATACATACTTACTTTTATGAGAGGAGTTCAAAAATAAACCAGAATAAATTAGGATGTGTAAAATGATTCTAGAGCTGGGAAGGGAAATATTGTGGCATTCCAGTCACACCAGAGAAGTGCAGTACATTTCCTGTTTGTGTAGGTTCTGTTGATGTGCGGACAGGCATTTTTACAGACTATATCAGCACTGCATTATCAGAATACAGGCTGCTAAACTGGTAATGCTGGAGTTGGCTTTTGAAGAACAGCAGCAAGGAATTTGAAATGTATTATCGAGATAATCCTACTTGTAAGTGGAACAGTTCCAATATTTACATTTTGATACAGAATAGCTCATCATTAACCCCTTAATGATGTCGGTCATTAATGGGCTTTATTGTAGGCCGCCGCCTTTCTACGGCGGCCTAATCAACGTCCTGCAGGCTGGATGACGGCCGGGCTCCTGCTCCAACGGTAGCGATCGAACTTTACTTCTATCGCGACCGTTTAAACCTTCAAATGCCGCGATCATTAGCGACCGCTGCACTTGAGAAGTTTACAGAGAAAAGGAAGCTCCCTCTGTCACCCATCAGCGGCCGGCAAACCCACAAGGCCTGCCCTGGCTATATGCCTATTAGGCCGTGCCAGAGGCCATAATGACAGGCAATAATTGCTTTGGTTTACTAAGTATACCAAAGCATTATATCTGCGATCTAAAGATCGCATGGTGAAGTCCCCTAATGTGAAATAAAAATTTTGTAAAAGGTACACATAAAAAAAATAAAAAAAATTTTTTCCCATAACAATTTTTTTTATTTAGAAAAAGTGTAAAAGTTAAATAAAAGCTACACATATATGGTATCCCCGCAATAGTAATGACCCAAAAAATAAAGTTAGCATATTAATTAAACCGCAATGTGAACGCCGTAAAAAAACAACGGCAAAATTGCAATTGTTTTCCCATTCCCCCCCAAAAAAATAATAAAGGTTAATCAATAGGTCCCATATACCCCAAAATGGTAGCAATGAAGTCCCGCAAAAAACAAGCCCTCATATGGCGACATTGACGGAAATATAAAAAAGTTATGGCTCTTGGAAAGCGGCGATGCAAAATATAATTATTTTAGTTCAAAAGTGTTTTTATTCTGCAAAAGTCGTAAAACATAAAAAAAACGATACATATGTGGTATCGTCCTAATCGTACCAACCCATAGAATAAAGGTACCATGATATCTATGCTGCATGGTAAACGGTGTAAATGTAAAATGCATAGAACAATGGCTAAATTGCTGGGGCTTTTTTTTATATCCCCCTGCCCCAAAAAAGTTAATAAAGTTAATGAAAAAATTCTATATACCCCAAAATGGTGCCATTGAAAAATACTACTCATCCTGCAAATAACAAGTCCTCAAACAGCCATGTACACGTGAAAATAAAAAAGTTATAGCTCTTGGAATGTGACAATGGAAAAACTAAAAAAAAAATTGCTTGCAGGGGTAAGGGGTTAAAGGGGTTGTCCCATCAAGCCACATGAACCGCATAAGGGGGGGGGGGGGTCCTGTTTGGTGCCATGAATGTCTGTTTGGTGGATCCAACAGTAGTAAAACGCAAGAAACCCCTGTGCATTTTTCCCATTATAGTGCCACCTTTGACAGGCGCTGCGTTATGACTTTCAACGTACTACCATACACAGAATTAGAATTGTGATGCGAATTTACCTTAAATAGCAACTGCACATTCATAAAACTTTTGATATGTCATATATACGTATCAGAAGTTTGGATCGGTGGGGGCCTGGGTCCTGAGACCCCCACCATTGCTGAAACAAATGTGCACATGCGCTCAGCTAAGCGCCCTGCACCTTCAACTGTGATCAGCGCTCCCTGTCAAGCTGAAGACGACTTACATAGACGTTTTATGTGAACCGTCTTCAGCCTGACAAGGAGCGCTGATCACAGCTGAAGGAGCAAAGTTCTCAGCTGAGCGCTTCTGCACCTTGGATTCAGCAACGGTGGGTGCCTCAGAACCCCACCAATCCAAACTTTTGATATGTTTCTATGAAATACCAAAAGTTTGATGAAAGTGTAGTTACTCCTTAGGTGAACTGTTGCTACCCACTGTATCCTACGTAAATGTTGTTTGCTAATAGGAAAAGAATTCACCTAACCTATCTTTGAATCAGGAGATCAATGTTTACAGCTTATCCATTGGCTCTAAGGTTGGTTTTACACAGGCAGATTTCCTGGCCGATAACTAGCGCTGATCGATGATATATGTAGCACGTCGATCATTTAGCTCCATTTACATGGAACAATGATTGAAATGTATAAGGCCGAGTGATCATTAATACGATCGTTCATCCTCATACATTTTGCATCTTGTCGGCAGCACATCCTCTGTTTACTCAGGGAGATGTGCTGCAAACACGCAATTTTTTTTTGGGGGCGGCATAAAACATCGGAACAGCCGAAAAACCAGTGTTTGCTCGACCATCAGCTAAATGCTGCCCTGTTCATACGAGACATTGATCGTGAACAAGCGCTTGTACTAGCGCTTGTCCGTCCGATCGTTGGCCCGTGTAAAAGGGCCTTAAAGGGATATTCCCATCTTAGACATTTATAGCATATCCACAGAATATGCCATAAATGTCTGATAGATGCGGGTCTCAGCTCTGGGACCTGTACCTATATCAAGAATGCGGGTCACGCGACCCCTGTGTTGCCTGGTGTGGCATCCTCTGGCAGCAGATTCCTGGCGGAAGCTACTGAAGAGAGGGCCGCGCTTGCGTGCAGCTCTCTCCATTATACTGTATGGGAGTTGCGGAGACAGCCGAGCATTGATTGTTCGGCTGTTTCCGTAACACCCATTGAAACTATCATTCATGCACAGCCCTGTAAGTACACTGGCAAATGTACATTCCCTAAAAATAACACATTTTCTGTACATCTGGGCACTGTAAATAAGTGTTTTAGAATAAATGTTCTTTGTTGTATTCCTGCAGCAGAGATGGTTTGTTAATTTCCTGCGGCTTTGGCACAAAACTCACAAATTCATGTTAGTTATACCTGTACACTAAGGCCCCCTTAACATCACATTTGTGCCATACATTTATCATGTACACTCTCAGCGATAAACGTGTCCATAGAACTTTACTAGCATGACGGAGACCAAGAGAGTGTCCTTTTGGTCTCCGTCGGGCTGTTATATGTCGGTATACCTTCTTTTTTGAAGGATTGAATAGTGTAGTAGACTGTGCTATTTCATCCTGAGGGATCCTGTACAAACCGTATATCGCGCAGTTTACATTTTTAACATGGGACCTTATGGTGACGAATGCCACTGTATGGCATATGTCACAGGTAGACGTTAAACGTATATGTCGTAAAACTCCTGACATCACTGTCCATGTATGTACAGTATGCCAGGAGCTGCCCTAGGACAGAAGTCCCGGGCCAGAGCGCTCCATCATTGTATCGCTCCTGACATCACTGTCCATGTATGGACAGTGATGTCAGGGGCTTCTCCAGGGCCAGAGTGCCCATCTAGAGTGCTTCCAACGCTCTGGTTAGTTACTCCAGTATTGTAGCTTCTCACATCACTGTTCATATAGAAGAATTCTTTATATACTGTATTTCTCCGTTTTTATTTCAATATGAGACAAAACAGCATCAGGCTAAGGAAAGGAAAATATAAAGGTAGGAATTGCTGGGATTTTATTTTTGTGTATTTCTTATGTTTAGTCTGCCTCTAATTCATCCAGTTTTGGTCTTAGTGATGTGGCAATTTTGGATTTTTTTCACCCTCTCCTTCTAAGAGCCTTAACTTTTTTATTTTTCATCAACTTAGTCATATGCTAAAATGTGATGTGAAGGGGACCTAACTGATGAATTTTCTTCCGCAAATTTAATGTTGAATTGTCAGTCCGCAAAGTAAACAAATAATAATGCAATATGTTATATCTTGTAGGCATATGTGCTTAATAAGTATACATCTTAAGCCTAGAAATAAATGATGAAAATAAAGACATGAATTTTCTTACCATGTTTGTCAGTCATTAGCATTTTCTGCATGCCCCTGAAGTAAACACTTGTATACATGATCTCTTCCTTATCCATATCAGGACAGAGATTACCCAAGGGACAAAGCTTAACATTCCTGATCTCCTATTGTAGACAGAGCAGGGGGGAAGGCTCCTTCTGCAGCCAGTTGTCTTCAAGCCAGACAAAAGTGGGGGGTCTTATAGAAGAAATCTTTATATACTCAATTTGGGTCAGGATAAGAAAAGGAAGATGTGGTAAGAATTGCTGGGATATTATTATTTTTTGTTTTTTTTAATGTTTAGTGTACCTTTGATTCAGACTATCTGACTCTGCAATTTTTTTTATTTTTTTTCATCCCAGCATTCCAAGAGCTATAACTTTCTTATTTTCCACCATCTTATGAGGACCATCTTTTTTGCGGGACGAGTTGAAGTTTTCAATGGCACCCTTTTGTAGTATATTTAACTTAGGTCTCATGCACACGACCGTAGCCATGTGCACGGCCGTGTTTTTCGGGTCGGCCGGCCGCGGAGTGTCACCAGCGATACGCCCGCAAATCGCAGGCCGTGCACATGGCCGCTTCCATTATTTCCTATATTTCCTATGAGGCTCCTGGGCCATGCACGGACCGTGGAAACTGCGGCCGTGTGCATGGGCCCATAGAAATGAATGGGGCCGCAATTCTCCCGTGGATTTTTTTGGGGGAATTGCGGCCACAAAAGCACTTTTGTGTGCATGGGGCCTAAATTCTTAATTTTTATTAACTATTTCTGGGGGAAATGGGAAAAAAATAACTCATTATTTTTTCCTTTTCCATTTTTTACCGGTTTCTATAGCTTTTAACTATATTGTATAGGTCTTTAAAATTGTGGAAATATCACATATTTGTATTATAATTTTTGTTAACACTTACAAAATAAAAACATTTTTTATTTTATTGTTTTTCTTTTTTTTTTTTACTGTGTACGCTTTTTTTTTTTAAAAGAAACTTTATTTAACTTGCTTTCATTATTTTTTAGTCCCACTTAAAAACTCCAAAATACAATCCTTTTGATTGCTTCTATAATGATCAAAGCAACCAGAGCGTTATTGCCTCTCAGTGTAAAACTGACAGGCAATCTATTAGGCCGTGTCTTTATTTCACATGTAGCAGATTTTCCGTCAAGTCAGTGAGAGAAGGCTGTAATACTGTGAACCGCCGCTACAAATGTGTCAGTGTTTTGCAGTATGGAGTAATGAAAAAAACGTAGGGGAAGCAGCCCTCACATGAGCACCACGGTCCCTACAAACATCTGACCGTTTGGGTGCCGAAAGTCAGACCCTCAGCGATCAGATATTGATGGCCCAGTCTGAGGATAGGCCATCAATTTTATTCCTCTGGATAACCTTATGTAACTTGAAAATCTCTTCCAAGATCACTCCAGTCACTGTAGTCTCTTCTGATTTATGTTTGTAATCGCTACATGCTGGGATTTCTAAGCAGTTTTAAAAAGTAGTAACTACTTTTTTTCCCTACATAGAGTAATAAGAAAATTGCTTCTTAAAGTTGTAATTATTTAATAGAATTTTTTTTTTTTTAGCCCTAGCCTTAGGTCTGACTAGGATTTCTGCTTCTGGTTGTAAATAAGAATATTCTCATTTACTTACAGCAAGGAGAGATATTAAAAATAGTGAGGAATTGAAAAACAAAGTATATTAGCAACTTACAGGTCATTTAAATATACAATTATTAAAGGAGTATTCCCATCTTAGACCGGCACCAATACCCAGAAAGTTCCTGGTAAAGCGACTGCTGTCCACCACATACAGGGGGAGGATCAGTGGAGAGATAGCTAGGATTACAGAAACAGCCGAGCTTGCTGTGCTATGCTGTTTCCGTAACTCCCATAGAAGTTCAAAATACTGACGTAGTCCGTGTGAATGTTGCCCTATGGGTTTGGCTTTTGGAAGGCGTGGAACAAAAAATGGAAAAAGGCTAAGGCAGCAAGGGGTTAATACCACAATAAATGCCAATAGAATATGCTCTGTTGCTTGTGTCAATATTATCCAGTCTGTATTAAGTGCAGTCCAATCTGTGGTAAAATGTCCTCCAGTGGCAACGATGGTAAATAGTATCATTGCATGATCGGCAGTAAGGTCCGAGGAGATCTCTGTTCATTCATTGTTTTTATGCAGAGAGACGCTCTGGTCGGTAGTGTTCTCAATCTTCTTGCATCCTTGCTCCGTAATACCAATGTGTGACTGTAATGACGGGGGGTAGGGAAACGGACAAGTGAGCCCTAGTCTACCCGCCACTCTGTCCCTGCCTACTTGCAACGACCCGCCCTAGGCGACGGGGTACAACTGGGCGGCGGTCCCTGCGCTCAGTAAGTGCACGACAAACATGCAAGGGAAAGGGGCAGTTGCCCACGGCAACACCGTGAGCAACCAGAGTGGTGAACGAGCCGAGTCAAGCCAGGAGTGTGCGAGGTACCAAACGAAGAGCAGAAGAGTAGTCAGTAAGCCAGGGTCTGTATGGAGCAGGATCAAAATAGAAGGAGCTGTAGCTGGGCCAGGAAACCACACGAAAAGAATCACAAGCACCGAGGGACAGGAAGGGCAGGCTTAAATAGACCGAGGGCGGGAGCTAGCTGAGTCCAGGTTGCGATAGGCTCTCCCACTCCTAAGCCTGCCAGCCTGAGTGGTGGAAGCTGGAGTCAGTCTCAGGGATGTAGATTCAGGTGCTGACTGATTAATTATGGGAGTTAACCCCGAAGCTGTGCCTGGCAGATCCTTTACAGTACCCCCCCTTTTATGAGGGGCCACCGGACCCTTTCTAAGTGGACCTGGCTTACTGGGGAAACGCAGGTGGAACCTCCTGACCAATACCCCAGCGTGAACATCCCGGGCGGGTACCCAAGTCCTCTCCTCGGGCCCGTATCCTCTCCAATGGACCAGGTACTGGAGGGAGCCTTGGAACATCTTGCTGTCCACAATCTTGGCCACCTCGAATTCCACCCCCTCAGGGGTGAGGACGGGAACAGGAGGTCTCCTCGAGGGAGCCAAGGACGGGGAGCAGCGTTTAAGGAGGGAGGCATGAAACACGTCGTGTATACGAAAAGACGGGGGTAACTCCAGCAGGAAGGAGACAATATTGAGGACCTCAATGACCTTATACGGCCCAATAAACCGGGGAGCAAACTTCTTGGACGGAACTTTGAGACGCAAGTTCCTAGACGACAACCACACCAGATCCCCGACCATAAACGGGGTTAGCAGAACGTTTTCTATCAGCCTGAGTTTTTTGTACGCTCTGGGACGCCTCTAGGTTCTTCTGAACCTGGGCCCAGACTGTGCACAGTTCCCGATGAACGACCTCTACCTCGGGATTGTTGGAACTACCAGGTGAAACGGAGGAGAACCGTGGATTAAACCCAAAATTACAGAAAAAGGGGGAGACCCCTGACGAGTTACTGACCCGGTTATTAAGGGAAAATTCGGCGAGGGGAATGAATGAGACCCAATCATATTGACAGTCAGAGACAAAACACCTTAAAGAGGCTCTGTCACCAGATTTTGCAACCCCTATCTGCTATTGCAGCAGATAGGCGCTGCAATGTAGATTACAGTAACGTTTTTATTTTTAAAAAACGAGCATTTTGGCCAAGTTATGACCATTTTTGTAGTTATGCAAATGAGGCTTGCAAAAGTCCAAGTGGGTGTGTTTAAAAGTAAAAGTCCAAGTGGGCGTGTATTATGTGCGTACATCGGGGCGTTTTTAATACTTTTACTAGCTGGGCGCTCTGATGAGAAGTATCATCCACTTCTCTTCAGAACGCCCAGCTTCTGGCAGATCACGCTGTGACGTCACTCACGGGTCCTGCATCGTGTCAGACGAGCGAGGACACCGGCACCAGAGGCTACAGTTGATTCTGCAGCAGCATCAGCGTTTGCAGGTAAGTAGCTACATCGACTTACCTGCAAACGCCGATGCTGCTGCAGAATCAACTGAAGCCTCTGGTGCCGGTGTCCTCGCTCGTCTGACACGATGCAGGACCTGTGAGTGACGACACAGCGTGATCTCTCGAGAACACGGCTGTGTCTGCACTGCCAGAAGCTGGGCGTTCTGAAGAGAAGTGGATGATACTTCTCATCAGAGCGCCCAGCTAGTAAAAGTATTAAAAACGCCTCATTTGCATAACTACAAAAATGGTCATAACTTGACCAAAAATGCTCGTTTTTTAAAAATAAAAACGTTACTGTAATCTACATTGCAGCGCCTATCTGCTGCAATAGCAGATAGGGGTTGCAAAATCTGGTGACAGAGCCTCTTTAAATATTGTTCTAGAGATTGATTAGTCCTCTCAGTTTGGCCATTGGTTTCAGGATGGAAGGCAGAGGAGAAGGACAGATCAATCTCCAACTTCATACAGAAGGCTCTCCAAAACAATGAAACAAATTGTACCCCTCTGTCCGAAACAATATTGACAGGGACCCCATGGAGACGCAGGATGTGTTTGACAAACAAGGTAGCCAACGTCTTGGCGTTGGGTAGTTTCTTGAGGGGCACAAAGTGGCACATCTTACTGAAGCGGTCTACTACCACCCACACCACCGACTTGCCTTGGGATGGAGGCAAATCGGTGATAAAATCCATGGAGATATGTGTCCAAGGTCTCTGGGGAATGGGCAACGAACGCAGTAAGCCCGCTGGTCGGGACCTGGGAGTCTTGGACCTAGCACAAACCTCACAAGCGGCGACGTAGGCCTTAACGTCTTTAGGCAACCCAGGCCACCAATAGTTTCTAGTAATGAGGTGTTTGGTACCCAGGATGCCTGGATGAACAGATAGTGCGGAGTCATGATTTTCCCTAAGTACCCTTAGCCGGAATTGCAGGGGAACAAACAGCTTGTTCTCAGGAAGGTTCCCGGGAGCTGAACCTTGATCAGCAGCAATTTCAGAGACTAAATCAGAATCGATCGAGGAAATGATTATACCTGGAGGCAAAATACAAGCAGGATCTTCCTCCGAAGGAGGGCTGGCCATGAAGCTACGCGACAGTGCATCAGCCTTAATATTTTTAGACCCAGCACTATAGGTAACCAAAAAATTGAATCTGGTAAAAAATAACGCCCATCGAGCTTGTCTCGGGTTTAGCCTCCGGGCAGATTCTAGGAAAACCAGATTCTTGTGGTCGGTAAGGACCGTTACCTGGTGCCTAGCCCCCTCCAGGAAGTGGCGCCACTCTTCAAATGCCCATTTAATGGCTAAGAGTTCGCGGTTGCCAATATCATAGTTACTCTCAGTTGGCGAAAACTTCCTGGAGAAGTAGGCACAGGGGCGGAGATGGGTGAGGGACCTGGTACCCTGGGACAAGACAGCCCCCACTCCCACCTCAGATGCGTCAACTTCCACGATAAATGGCTCCATTTGGTTGGGCTGAACCAGCACCGGGGCCGAGATAAAGCACCTCTTAAGGACCTCAAAAGCCTGGACAGCCTCAGGGGGCCAGTGGAGGAGATCAGCTCCTTTGCGAGTGAGGTCTGTAAGAGGCTTAGCGATGACCGAGAAGTTAGCAATAAATCTCCTGTAATAATTAGCGAACCCCAAAAAACACTGTAACGCCTTCAGGGAGGCAGGTTGGACCCATTCTGCCACAGCCTGGACCTTGGCGGGGTCCATGCGGAATTCATGAGGATGGAGGATTTGACCCAAAAATGGTATTTCCTGTACCCCAAACACACATTTTTCGGTTTTGGCAAACAGTTTGTTTTCCTGAAGGACCTGGAGCACCTTCCTGACATGCTCAATGTGGGAGGACCAGTCCTTGGAAAACACCAGTATGTCATCAAGGTACACTACAAGAAATATCCCCAGGTAATTTCTCAAAATCTCATTTATGAAATTCTGGAAGACCGCAGGGGCATTACACAACCCAAAGGGCATGACGAGGTATTCGAAATGGCCTTCGGGCGTGTTAAACACAGTCTTCCACTCATCCCCCTCTTTGATGCGGATAAGATTATACGCCCCCCGTAGATCCAACTTAGAGAACCATTGGGCCCCCTGAACCTGATTGAAGAGATCAGGAATCAAAGGAAGGGGATACTGGTTCCTTACCGTGACCTTATTCAGGCTACGGTAGTCAATGCATGGCCTAAGACCACCATCCTTCTTCCCTACGAAGAAGAAGCCAGCACCTACCGGAGAAGTAGAGGGACGAATGTAACCCTTGGCCAGGCATTCCTGGATATACTCTCTCATGGCTTCACGTTCGGGACAAGAAAGATTAAATATCCTACCCTTAGGAAGCTTAGCTCCTGGTACCAGTTCAATAGCGCAATCGTATTCTCTATGAGGAGGTAACACTTCGGAGGCCTCCTTAGAGAAAACATCAGCGAAGTCCTGAACAATCTCGGGTAGCGTGTTCGCCTCCTCAGGGGGAGAAATAGAATTAACAGAAAAACATGACGTAAAACATTCATTACCCCATTTGGTTAGCTCCCCAGTATTCCAGTCAAACGCGGGATTATGCAACTGCAACCAGGGAAGGCCTAGAACCAAATCGTACGATAATCCCTGCATCAACAGTACAGAGCACTGCTCCAAATGCATGGAGCCAACAAGGAGTTCAAAAACAGGGGTATGCTGTGTAAAATAACCATTAGCAAGAGGAGTGGAGTCGATACCCACTACCGGGACAGGTTTAGGCAAATCAATCAGAGGCATAGCAAGAGACATAGCAAATTCCACAGACATGATATTAGTAGAGGACCCTGAATCCACGAAGGCACTGCCGGTAGCAGACCTACCACCAAAAGAGACCTGAAAGGGAAGCAAGATCTTAGTACGTTTCCTATTTACGGGAAATACCTGTGCGCCCAAGTGACCTCCCCGATGATCACTTAGGCGCGGAAGTTCTCTGGCTGCATTCTTACGCTTAAGTCAGTTGTTCACTTGATGCTTGTCATCCCCACAGTAGAAGCAGAGACCATTCTTCCTGCAGAATTCTCTACGTTGTTGGGGGGACACGGAGGCCCCGAGTTGCATAGGTATCTCTGAGTCTTTTGGGGAGGAACGAAGCAACGGAACTTCGGGAGGCATCATGGGGGAGTCGGAGGAGAAAACACATAAACGTTCACGTTGTCGTTCCCTGAGACGTCAGTCAAGTCGTACCGCTAAAGCCATAACCTGGTCTAGAGAGTCAGAAGAGGGATAGCTAACTAGCAGGTCTTTCAGGGCATTCGACAGACCCAACCTAAACTGACACCTTAAGGCAGGGTCATTCCACCGAGAAGCTACGCACCACTTCCTAAAGTCAGAACAATACTCAACAGGTCTCTTACCCTGACGTAAGGTCACCAGCTGACTCTCGGCAAAGGCAGTCCTGTCAGTCTCGTCATAAATAAGTCCGAGAGCAGAAAAGAAACAATCAACGGAGGAAAGTTCAGGGGCGTCAGGAGCCAAGGAGAAGGCCCACTCTTGGGGCCCTTCCTGGAGCCCAGACATAATTATACCCACCCGCTGGCTCTCAGAACCTGAGGAATGGGGCTTTAAACGAAAGTAAAGCCTACAACTCTCCCGAAAGGAGAGAAAAGCCCTCCGGTCCCCTGAGAACCGGTCGGCAACTTGAGGTGGGGTTCAAGAGGTGAGGTGAGGGGAACTACCAAGGTAGCATCAGGCTGGTTGACCCTCTGAGCCAGGGCCTGGACCTGTAGGGAGAGACCCTGCATTTGCTGAGCCAGGGTCTCACGGGGGTCCATAGTGGTGTCAGGGACCAGGGTAGACTAGGTATGGGCTTGTGATTATGTAATGACGGGGGGTAGGGAAACGGACAAGTGAGCCCTAGTCTACCCGCCACTCTGTCCCTGCCTACTTGCAACGACCCGCCCTAGGCGACGGGGTACAACTGGGCGGCGGTCCCTGCGCTCAGTAAGTGCACGACAAACATACAAGGGAATACAAGCAAGGGAAAGGGGCAGTTGCCCACGGCAACACCGTGAGCAACCAGAGTGGTGAACGAGCCGAGTCAAGCCAGGAGTGTGCGAGGTACCAAACGAAGAGCAGAAGAGTAGTCAGTAAGCCAGGGTCTGTATGGAGCAGGATCAAAATAGAAGGAGCTGTAGCTGGGCCAGGAAACCACACGAAAAGAATCACAAGCACCGAGGGACAGGAAGGGCAGGCTTAAATAGACCGAGGGCGGGAGCTAGCTGAGTCTGGCCAGGTTGCGATAGGCTCTCCCACTCCTAAGCCTGCCAGCCTGAGTGGTGGAAGCTGGAGTCAGTCTCAGGGATGTAGATTCAGGTGCTGACTGATTAATTATGGTAGTTAACCCCGAAGCTGTGTCTGGCAGATCCTTTACAGTGACGTCACAAAAGTGGTACTGCACATGTCAGAGTCCAAAAATCGAACGCGTTTTGGAAAATGCTTTTTCCTTCGTCAGGGTTTAAACTCTGATAGTTAAAAAAAAGAGAGTAAGTGCATAAAATGGTATAGCCCACCACTACAAAAAAATGCGAAGAGCAATACCCTTCGTGCCACACTGGGCTATACACAAACACTCATGTAAAGGATGAAACTGAAAACACACAAGATACGTAGATGGCACTGAGTATATATTGTGTGCCACGTACATTATTTATGGAGGCTTTGCATAGTTACCATCATCTCTATATTCATATATGTTTTTAAACCAGTATACATAAAATTCAAATAACAATACTTTATTTATAATTGAGTTAAACCTCTAATAAAAAAAAAAGAGACTGGACCAATTACATTTTTTAGATATGGTCATAATCTTCTTTGGGGTATAAGAAAGAACCACAGGCAACCAGAGTTCAAATCCAGGATGAAGGAAACCGTGTTTTACGAAACGTGTTGGATTTTTGGCTTCTTTTTTTTATTTTTGTCAAACAATAATTATGACAAAAAACAAAGAACTTTCATAGTATTCACCCCCTGAAAGTCAATAATTAGTGACGTCACCTTTTGCTGCAACTACAGATGCAAGTCTTGTGGAGCATGTCTCTATTAGTTTTTCACATCTAGACACTGGGATTTTTGCCCATTCTTTCAGGCAAAACTGGTCAAACACCTTCACATTATATGGCTTGCATTGGTGCACAGCAGTCTTCAAGTAATGCCAGAAATTCTCATTTGGATTGAGGTCTGGGATTTGACTAGGCCATTCCAAGACATTTAACGCCTAGTTCACATGAAGTTTATTGCAGACAGAAAAAAATATATTTTTTTACGCATTAAAATCAGCACCAAAAAACTCTGTGTGAACTGATCCAAATGTTTACTCCTAAACCACAGAATAGCTTTAGCAGTATGTTTAGGGTCCTTGTCCTGATGGAAGATAAACCTCCGTCCCAGTCTCAAATTTCTGGCAGACTCAAGAGTTGCCCTGCATTTACCCCCTTCTTCTGCTTCCCCATGAATATGCCTTTGATATATGTTTGTGATCTCCCATTCTGAAACATACCTAGCGCATACAATGTGATGCACAGCAGGGATATTTATAATTCTGCCAAAGAACCTCAACTTGCCCACGCTAGAGCCACTAGCGTATCCTGTGCATCAGCTATGGCAGTAATATAGTGTTCCCGCTGCCCAGGAGTCTAGCCACATGTTTGAAAAACACCATTTGTTTGGTTGAGGAGAATAACCATGGAGACGTGTCCCCTGTTGTTACCAGCGCCGTAGTTACTGTGCACGCTACACAAACCTGCCCTCCATTGCTGACGCGGGACATTGGATAGTATGGGCTGGGCCATGTGACCCAGTCTCCACTTAGACGCATTAGGTTGGAGGGGCGGGAACCCATGGTGCACATTTTAATATAAGGGGAAGTGCGTCATTGGGCGCCATGTACAAAAAACTTGGAGGCACCACGCTGCCCACCACTATGGGAGCGCTCTGTTTTTCACTTTTACCCCCGATTACATGTATTTTTTGTTTCACTAAACTTTGGTTTCACTGAACTCATTTTTAAAACCCTGCCAGTCCCCAGAAGACTCCCATATGACACATGGGAAGGAACGTGTTAGGAACGCTAATAGGGAAATGTTTAGGGTCTGCCTAGTGTAGGGACATATTCCAAATCTTCTGTGTTCCACATTACAGACAGGGTCAGTAACGGGACTAAGTATCTTTCCTGTTCCTTTTTAGATATTAGGGTGAGGTAGGGACAGTCTCCATGATAATTCTGTTCCTTGGAGTGCCGGTAGGAACTACCTGAACCTCATTCCCTGAATCTAGTTCGTACCAGAAAGAAGTCTGCTAAGATCCACCCAATTTGTTTTTTTTCTGTTGCATACACTACTTACAAGGGCAAGTCAGCATGGACTGTTTGACATATTCTGACACTATCTAACTTTATGAAGATTTTGTGGGGTATGGTTTACCATTGACGTCCATTCCTAGATACATGTTGTGTGTATACGACATCTAGTTGTTTGCACATGATGTTTGTTATGTGTACCCGTATATTTTAATGGAGATTATTAAAAGTTAATTTTTATTTGGTTACCTACGCCGACCTGGTTAAAAATTGAGATGACTTTACGATCACGCTCTGAGCATTAGTAGGCATATTGCACTAGAATGCTGAGCATCCTGTATTTACTGCCATCCATCTGTTCTTTAATCCTGACTCCACATCATGATGCAGCCACCAACATGCTTCACTGTGGAAATGGTTTTCTTTGGGTGATGGGAGGTGTTGAATTTGAGCCACACATAGCGTTTTTTCTGATTGCCAAAAAGTAAAATTTTGTCTCATCCGACCAGAGAACATTCTTCCATGTGTTTAGGGAATCTGCCACATGCTGTTTGACGAACTCAAAAAGTGTTTTCTTATTTTTTTCTTTTAACCCCTTGCGTACCTTCGACGTAATAGTACGTCGCTGGCCGCTTATTCCAGCGTACCTTCGACGTACTATTACGGCGCAGGAATAAACTGTCACTATGTGAAATCACATAGTGACAGAACAGCGGCGGCAGCTGTCATTGACAGCTAACCGTCTCTGCTACCGGCCTGGGGACCAATTAGCAGTCCCCAATGCCGGAGATTGCTGTGATTGGTCAGTCTCTGAAGACTGACCAATCACAGCCGTCTGTGACGTCGTCTGCAGGAGAAAGCTCCTGTCACTTTCTCTGATCTCCTCACTTCTGTGAGATACATGAGGAGATCAGAGAAAGCGGTGTAAAAAAAAACAAAACACTTTTTATTAACCCCTTCCCGAAAATGGGCGTATAGTAACGCCCTGAGGATGAAGCGGGCACAGGAGCTGTGCTCGCTCCATCTTCATCGGATGTCGGCTGTAATATACAGCCGACATCCCACTGCAACTACAGCGATCACTGTCCTCTCCGATCGCTGTAGTTTAACCCCTTAAATGCCGCTGTCAATAGCGACAGCGGCATTTAAGTGATTGATACAGAGGGAGGGGGCTCCCTCTGCACCCCATTGCCCCCCCCCGCGAAAAATCGCGGGGTTCTGATGGTTGCAATGGCAACCAGGAAGCCTAGCAACGGCTTCCTGGTTGCCAGGTACGGGAGCCTATTAGGTCCTGCCCAAGGCAGGACGTAATAGGCTCAACTGTCAGTTGTAAAGTGACAGTTACAATACACTGCACTACATCAGTACATACAGAAGTAGTGCAGTGTATTGTGCAGGGGATCAGAAGATCAGATCTTCCAGTCCCCTAGTATGTGTAAAATAAAAAGTGAAAAAAAAGTAAAAAAAAAGTTTTAGATAAATAAATAAATACAAGTTTTACGTAATAAAAACAATAATCGCCTTGTTTCCCTGATCAAGCCCTTTATAATTAGAAAAAAAATGAAAAAAAAGACAAAAACTAGACATAATAGGTATTGCCACGTTCGTATCGGCCTGACCTAAAAAAATACCATATTATTTATCCCGCACGGTGAACACCGTAAAAAAAATACCATAAAAGACAATGGCAGAATTTCCTTTTTTGGTCACGTTTAAAAAAAAATGGAATAAAAAGTGATCAAAAAGTCGCGCGTAGCCAAACATGGTACCAATAAAAACGACAGTGTGTCACGCAAAAAATGTATGTACTCCGCACAGATTACATATGCCCCCACATTATAAACTGAAACACCAGTAAAACACTAAACAAAACTACTACCAAGCAAAATCTGCGCTCCAAAAGCCAAATGGCGCTCCTTCTGGGCCTGGCAGTGTGCCCAAACAGCGGTTTATGACCACATATGGGGTATTACCGTACTCTGGAGAACCGCTTAACAATTTATGGGGCGTATGTCTCCAGTGGTACAAGCTGGGCCCAACACATTGGGCACTGAAATAGCATATATGTGGAAAATGTCAATTTTCAATCTGCAACATCCACTGTGCACTAATTTCTGCAAAACCTTTGGGGGTCAAAATGCTCACTACACTTCTAGATGAATTCCTTGAGGGGTGTAGTTTCCTAAATGGGGTCACTTCTCGGGAGTTTTCACTGTACTCGTACCTCAGCGCAATGCAACATGGCGTCAAAAACAAATTTTGTAAAATCTCCACTCCAAAAACGAAATTGCACTTTTTCCGTTTAGACCCTTGCCGTGTGTCCAAATAGCCGTTTACAACCACATATGGGGTATTTCCGTAATCAGGAGAAATTGTGTAACACATTTTGGGGTGTCTTTTCTCCTGTATTCCTTGTGGAAATGAAAAGTTCTGAGCTAAAGCTACAGGTTATTGTAAAAAAAAAATGTTTTCATTTTCACGGACCAATTCTAATAAAATCTATAAAACACCTGAGGGTTCAAAATGCTCACTACACCTCTAATTTAATTCTTTCAGGGGTATAGTCTCCAAATTGGGATCACATCTGGGGAATTTCTACTGTACTGGTACTTCAGGGACTTTGCAAATGCGACATGGCCCCCAGAAACCAATTCAGCAAAATCTGAGCTGCAAAATCCAAATGGTGCTCCGTCCCTTCTGAGCCCTGCCGTGGGTCCAAACAGCAGTTTATTACCACATAATGGGGTATTTCCGTAATCAGGAGAAATTGCTTTACAAATGTTGAGGTGCTTTTTCTCCTTTATTCCTTCTAAAAATTAGAAAATTCTGTGTTTTTTCCAAAAAAAAGTCTCTTTTCATCTTCACAGACTAATTCCAATAAATTCAGCAAAAAACCTGTGGGGTCAAAATGATAACTATACCACTAGAAAAATTCCTTGAGGGGTATAGTTTCCAAAATGGGGTCACTTTTGGGGGGATTCTACTGTTTAGGTCCCTCCAGGGCGTTGCAAACGTGACACGGCACTGAAAACCATTCCAGTAAAATCAGAGCTCCAAAATCCAAATGGCGCTCCTTCCCTTCTGAGCCCTGCTGTGGGTCCAAACAGCAGTTTATTACCACATATGGGGTATTTCCGTAATCGCGAGAAATTGCTTTACAAATGTTGGGGTGCTTTCTCTCCTTTATTTCTTGCAAAAATTAGAAATTTTTACGTTTTCCAGAAAAAAAGTAGATTTTCATTTTCACAGACTAATTCCAGAAAATATAGCAAAATACCTGTGGGGTCAAAATGCTAACTATACCCCTAGATAAATTCCCTGAGGGGTGTAGTTTAAAAAATGGGGGTCACTTTTGGGGGTTTCCACTGTTTTGGCACCACAAGACCTCTTCAAACCTGACATGGTGCCTAAAATATATTCTGAAAAAAGGAGGCCCCAAAATCCAAGAGGTGCTCCTTTGCTTCTGAGGCCGGTGTTTCAGTCCATTATCACACTAGGGCCACATGTGGGATATTTCTAAAAACTGCAGAATCTGGGCAATAAATATTGAGTTGCGTTTCTCAGGTAAAACCTTCTGTGGTACAGAAGAAAATGTATTACATATGAATTTTGTAAAAAAAAATGAAATTTGAAAATTTCAGCTCTACTTTCCTTCAATTCCTGTAAAACGCCTAAAGAGTTGAAACACTTTCTGAATGCTGTTTTGGATACTTTGAGGGGTGCAGTTTTCAAAATGGGGTGTTTTATGGGGGTTTCTAATATATAGGGCACTCAAAACCACTTCAGAACTGAACTCGTCCCTGAAAAAATCGCTTTTTGAAATTTTCTTAAAAATATGAGAAATTGCTGCTAAAGTTCTAAGCCGTGTAACGTCCTATAAAAATAAAAGGATGTTCAAAAAACGATGCAAACATAAAGTAGACATATGGGAGATGTTAATTGGTAACTATTTTGTGTGGTATTACCATCTGTTTTACAAGCAGATACATTTAAAATTGGAAAAATCATAATTTCTTCATATTTTCGCTAAATGTTGGTGTTTTTCACAAATAAGCAATGAATTTATCGACCAAATTTTTGCACTAAACTAAAGTACAATATGTCCCGAGAAAACAATCTCAGAATCAATTGGATAGGTAAAAGCATTCCGGAGTTATTACCACATAAAGTGATACATGTCAGATTTGAAAAAATGGGTCTGGTCCTCAAGGCCAAAATGAGCTGGGTACTCAAGGGGTTAAGCAATGGAATTTTTCTGGCCACTTTTCCCTAAAGTCTCACTCTGTGGAGTGTACAACTTATAGTGGTCCTATGGACATATACTTCCATCTTCACTGTGGATCTTTGGAGCTCCCTCAGTGTTATAGTCTTTGTTAACTCTGACTAATGCCCTCCTTGCCTTCTCTTGTCTGGTTTGTAGTTGTGCCATATTATTTTTATTTTCTTATAATGGACTTAATGGTGCTCTGTGGAATGTTCGGGACATTTTCTTACAATCCAACCCCGGTCTATACTTCTCCACACCTTTGTCTCTAACCTGTTTGGAGAGCTCCTTGGTCTTCATGTTGCTTGCTTAGTGATGTTGTAGACTTTCAGAACAGGTGTATTTATACTGACATCATGTGACAGTTCATGTAACACTTTGACTTCACACAATGGACCTTATTCAACTAAGGCTGTGCTCTGCTCACATCAGCGTTGTCGTTCCATTGAGGGGTTCCGTCTGAGGTTTCCGTCGGGGGAACCAATCAACGGGAAGGCAGACAGAACCCTTAGCTTCCGTTTGCATCACCATTGATCTCAATGGTGGCGGAAACTTTGCTAATTGTTTCCGTTTGTCACCATTGTGACAGGGTTCCTTTGTTTTGACAGAATCAATAGCGCAATCGACCCCTCAACGGAAAGACAATACTGATGTGAACAGGCCCTAACCTTATTTAGGGGTATCATAGCACAGGGCATGCATACATATGCACTCACCACTTTTCAGGTTTTTTTTATTATTTATTTTTATTCCACATTTTGGACCATTTTGACAGGTATATTACATAAAGTCAAATTTAAAATCCATTTGAATTCCAGGTTGTAATGCAACAAAGAGGAAAAACACTAAGGTGGGGAGGTGAATACTTTTGCAAGGCACTATAGTTACACTGAATATACGACTGTTTCTTCCATGTTCTGTTGGCCTTTATCTTGTGGTATTAAAAGCTTCCAAGGCAGTTTTTGATTTGTTTCGGACTGACCATATATCTGATGATGTTTTCTAATGGTCCTCTGTACGTAAGCTAGTGGAAATCCATGTTAACTGTTGGATAGCATTCGCTATTTTTACAAATATTTACTAAAGTATACATGACAAGAGTGCTGACACATCCTTTTTTAAAAGAACACTAAAATTAAAGAAGAAAAAAAGAGTAAAAAATAATAGCAAATTTTATCATAACAGTATTAAAAATAAAGCATTAGTAAAAAAAAATAGCAAAAGAACATGAATGCATAAATAACTAAATTAAGTCATATAAAAAAAAGCATAAAATGATATCCTCCTTTCTTGATACTGTTCTGTTTCATATTGCAATCCAATGGGGTATGAGTCCTTTTTTTGTATTATCCTGGAGGCATCTGTTTTATCTCTCTCTCTCCTTCCCTCTCCTAAGAACAGGGTATTTCAACAATACCGTAAAGTTTGGGGAGAAGAGACAGGTGCTTTGGCTGGTTTGAATTCTTCCCCTACTGCTCTGATTGCAGCTACCACAAAGCAAAACTATACTATGCCTCTCTTGACCCCTATCCCCAGATATTTCTACAAACTTGCGGAAGCTCCTGTAGACTGACACATAGGCAAGTGCTTGTTTGGATTGCTTCTCTTTTCTCATTCATTTCCAGATTTAGTGTAACTTTCAGGAGAATATGTTGATTCACAACATATTGCTTACTAAATGCTGTGGATTAAAGGGGTTTTCCCATCAGAGACATTTATGACATATCCACAGGATATGTCATAAATGCCAGATAGATGCAGGTCCCACCTCTGGGACCCGCACCGATCTCTAGAACTGGGCTCCGAAATCCCGTTCTACTGCTCTGTGTTGTGGCTGAAAAGTGTGATTTCCGACCATGAAGAATAAAACAGCATAGCTCGCTTAGCTACGCTGTTTCCATAAGTCCCATAGAACTGAATGGTAGTTACAGAAACAGCGTAGCTCGCATGCTACTCTGCTTTCGTAACTGCCATTCAATACTATGGGACTTACGGAAACAGCGTAGCTCAGCGAGCTATGCTGTTTTATTCTTCATGGTCGGAAATCACATGCTTCAGCCACAACACAGAGCAGTAGAACAGTATGTAGGGGGCCCCATTCTAGAGATAGGTGCGGGTCCCAGAGGTGGGACCTGCATCTATCTGACATTTATGACATATCCTGTGTAGAGGGGGCCATAGATCAGCAAATATCTCTCCAGCCCCTTTGTTCCACCAACAAGATCTCATAGATTTTGCTGGTGGTGCATGACCGTTGAATGCCAGCCCTCCCTTCTCAAAGAAAGGGTTTGTGTTTATAGGACAAGTATTTTCCACTGTCTGGACCCCCACATGGCCCATATTGTCTAATTAGACCATTTGCGGGCAGCATAGATGTTTTTTCTACCATTTATTGACTAAAGTTTAGTTATAGAAGTGTATGTGTTTTTTGTTTTTGTGTCTCTTTTTGTTTGCCTGTGTCTACGTTGAAGATTGCTATTCATAGATATTTTGTTGTACCAATACGTATATAAATCATACCTACACAAAGGTACATACATTTCAGTGCACCCTACTGGTAAGGCTGCCACCTCGGCTATGAATCTGTATAACAAACACTTTCTCACGCATTTTAAAATTAAAACATTTAGAGCTGTGTTTTTCAGCTGCTATGCTTCACTTGGTGTTCTACACTTCACAAGAAAAAGCTGTCTATGTAGCAACTACATTTTGAGATTGGAGATATTGCCAACATGTCAGAAGTTTGTCGAACGTTTAGCTACACTTTATAGGGCTTCTGTCACCAGAAATTGCCCTATAAAAGCAGCAGCACCATAATATAGCGTAGCCTCACCTGAACATAATGCTGTTTTCCTTTTTCAGATGCCTGGCTCTGTTGCAGAAATATGCGTTTATTTGTAATATGCAAATGAGAAATATGCGTATTATATGCAAGTGAGCAGTTTGGAGCAATGACGGCGTCCCTGTTGCTCCCAAAAGCTCTACACCAGGGGTCTCAAACTCGGCAGGGTAAGTGGGCCGCATATAGAAAAAAGTGCCCTCAGCAGAGGCTGCCACAATGATGTCAGGGGCTTGCCCAGAGCTGGAGTCCCGTAGCAGAGCCGCTACTAGCACTCTGCCTGGGATTCCAGCTCTGCTCCTGACATCACTGTCCATATATGGACAGAGATGTCAGGGGCAACCCCAGAGCTGGAGTCCCGGGCAGAGCACTAGTAGGCTCTTCCTGGGACTCCAGCTGTGGTCCTGACATCACTGGGACTCCTGCTCTGGGGAATTCCACAGAGTTCCGGAGCAGAGCCTGTACTAGCGCTCTTCTCGTGACTCCGCTCTGGGGAAGACCCTGACACACTGTCCATATATGGACAGCGATGTCAGGGAATTCCACAGAGTCCGGAGCAGAGCCGATACTAGCGCTCTGCACGGGACTCCGGCTCTGGGGAAGCCCCAGACATGCTGTTCATATGTGGACAGCGATGTCGGGGAATTCCAGAGTCTAGCGGCTCTGTGTCCTGCGGGCCGCAGATGACAGCCCCAGGGGCCGCATGCGGCCCATGGGCCGCGTGCTTGAGACCCCTGCTCTACACTATTCATGCGTAGTGTGACTAATCGGTGCATGCGCAGTAGAGCCCATTCGACCCATGAAACTCCAGTGGTTCTGTCAATCAGAGAAGGAAGGGAGGGACGGACTGGGGAGAGAACGTAGAGCTTTTTGGAGAAACGGTGACGCCCTCATTGCTCCAAACTGCTCATTTGCATATTGAGAATAAACTTCTATTTCTGCAACGGAGCCACGCATATGAAAAAGGAAAACAGTGTTCGTTTCAGGTGAGGTTACACTATCTTACTGTGCTGCTGCTTTTATAGGGCAATTTTTACTGACAGAATCCCTTTAATATCCAATCATCTGCCAGTACATGTTTTGTTTGATATTTCTAGCATCACCAAGTGCACTATTGCATTTTAATGTAATAATATTTGTCCATTAACATTATCACTAAATAAAACTATATGGAAGATTTCAAACAGCGTCTCCATGTAGTATCTGATTGGAATACTATTACATTCACTGTAAAACACAATAATAATTACATTTACGTCCATGGCACCCCTTATACACAAATTTAGAAATATTTGGGGCAGCCATTTATTTTTTTAAATCAAAGGGATTCTCCACTTTCGCACAATCCCTACTTTTTAGAAGGGTCCCTTGACAATAATCTGATCACAAAATGCCCCACTGCTGGACCCCCAGCAATCATCTGTAATCTGTGAGGAAACCTGGCAGTAAGCGTTTAATTTTCCTGCAGCGCCACCACAGTGAAAATTAAGAATTACACAGTGTCCATTCAAATCAGTGATTTGTCTGTCCTCCAGAGCGAGAGACATTCTTTGTAACCGCTCTCCACTCTGGCCAAGAGGAGAGGGTCCTGGCCAGAGAGCTCTATGAACTCAGAATTCCCTTATAGAGTATATGAAAATGAGTTTTCTGAACTGGACAACCCCTTTTAATAACCCTTACAAGCATATAACCAATATGTTCTACCTTTTTAACTTTGGCGTGGCTGATTTATGGAACTATTAAAAATGAGTAACATTTTTGTAAAAGAGCTAACTGTCTTTGGGAAGTTTTGTACATAGCAGACATTGTACACTTTTGATAGCACCAATATGAAACAGTGCACATTTCACTTCTTATACACTATGTTGCACATAATCTGTTTTGAAGACATCAAGTTGTTAGTGTAAAAATAATTACTTGATATCATCAACACTGTTGACCTACCCCATAAAATGCCCTTTTTGTAGTTTGTGTAGAACCCACCCAGTGCAGTGTAAAAGGTCTGACCTTTCTATGTAAATTAACCCTTCATTCTGAGAGTTGTCCTCCAACCCCAGGGTAAGAGCTCATATTCTGTACGCTCTAGACCTGTTATCTCTTGAATTCTCTTGTTTGTTTCTGTTTGTTCGGCTCGGTCTCCTGCTCTGCTCAGGACCCAGCGCTAAGAAACAGGGGGAAGAGGTATCGGATAATGACGAAGACGAGGAAGGAGGTATTTGCTGGCTGAGGCTGATGCATGGAACTTGTTATCATCATACTTTCCTTCCATTACTCCCTCCATCCTTCCATCCATTAGAAAAATATGTCAACAGGGTATTCATGTACTTTTTATGCACTGCTCATCTCTTAAACTCCACATCTTCCCCAATTCCTCCATGACTCCCTGTTTCTATTTTTACTGAGTCCATTTGTCAAGTCAGATTTGCACCTGTTCTTTCTAGCATTTTTTCCGTTCCATTTAGGAATGTTTTTTTCCTTGGTAAGCTTGCAGAGTTATTACCTTGTTCTAGTTAGAGCACTGAAGCATAGATTACAATAACCAATGTGCTGGGTGAGGGGCAGTAGGTGTCTCATGTGGATACAAGGTATGCAGCAACCGTTAAAGAGCTGGTGATAAATAGATCCAGGGATAGACCGTATATTGTATCTATGACCCTCACACCACTTTTCTGTCCTCTTCTTTTGCATTCATTGCTGAATACTATATCATTATTTTTTGGTTGCGATCCTTGTGAGTGAGGAGTATGGTTATTACATTCTGGGTTATTTTAATATTCCTTATTGCTGTATTTAACCCTCTATACTCCTTCCCTGTAAATATTACACACATCTTTAAATTCAGCTAAGGTGACTGTTGTAAACACCTGTTTTTCTCGTGTGTCCGTGTTAATATATCCATATTCTTTGCTTGATGTCCATGGCTTTCTCCTGTAAATAGAGCAGTGCCATGTTTCTTACTGGGGAAGTCATTCCACAACCTTGTGATCTTCTTTCACAGGACTGTGCTTATCCAAATAATTTGCTGTCAGTCTTACAGTGGTCAGATACCATAATGGTCACAGTCCTGAGAAAGTGCTTGTTTAGTCTTTGGCATGAACCGCATGCTTTATTTGCTTCTGCATTCAATGCTGTGGAAGGTGATGGTAGAGTTGCAGGGTGCTATTCCTTTGTGTGTGTTGGACTGGTGGTTTGTACAACATTCCCCTTTATGTTCTGACTACTGTATGTGAACTAAGGCTGTTGTACTGTTCCTCGTTACTTTGAGTGAATGTGTCTGTTGATCTGACATAGGAAATATTTTTGTATTAACTCAGTAACTTGTTTAGTCTCCATTATATTTATTTTTCCCATTGTAGATATCCGGGACACAGGAGCCAAACCAGTCATGGTATACATCCATGGAGGATCCTACATGGAGGGCAGTGGAAACATGATTGATGGCAGTGTACTGGCCAGCTATGGCAATGTGATAGTCATCACCTTAAACTATCGCGTGGGAGTTTTGGGTTAGTGACTATTTTCAAAATATATTCATCCTCATTACCTCTCTCTTTTGTACTTGTTTTTCTTCTGTTATCTGCTTGTGTCTGTACCTTCTTTCCAAGTATGCCATTGGCTTTATGCATATGTAATTGTTGAATAAAATGCAATAATTAATAAGTCCATTTATTTGTCATCCTTAGGACATCATCAAAGATAATGGGTTCCCTGAAGCATTTAATATTAAAATTATGAGTTAGCAGTAGGGAGCACATTTCATTAATTTACTGCCCCCTCCTAGCTTTTCCATTATTCACTCCCTGGCTTTTCCATATTTCGTGTTGTAAGGTGTCATGGTGTCAAGTTGTAATTCTGTAATGTACAGCAAATTCTCACATTACAGTTCTCATTATATGTTTTATACTGGATACCCTGCTGCAAAAACAATGATGGCTGATATTGCCTACAGGCTGCCAATACATTTCTGCTTTGGAAATTGTGACTATATGTTTATATTCCATCATGCGTTCCTTTTATTTCATTCAAAACTGTATATAATTCTACTTTTTGTTAACAATTTGCAACAGGAGTCTGCGGCTGCATAGTTACCTCTGCAACTGCAGAAAAGGAGAGCTGGGTGTCATAGACAGCCGTACTCCGCATAGAGAAGGTAGACATGGTTTATTATCGTCTCTGCTTTCTTGTTGGATGAATACATGATGCTTAGTGAGAGTCGCGTACATAATACAGTAAGTGACAATGCTCCTTGCTGAATTAGTCCCGCCAATCACTGAATGACCGGTAGGACTAGAGATGCTCTGTCTGTATGTTTCCACATACAGCCTTTTTTTGCAGCAATTCCTACATCTGGAAAAAATCTGATCCATGTATCTATATAAATCACAAGCACATGTAAAAACAGCCCCATTGACATGGATGAAACCAATTTTTTAAAGTTACAGAAATGTTTGCAAAGAATCTGCCTTGTTCGAACGTACCCTTAGCAGACCTAGAACAGCTTCACAATGAGAGCAGGTAGGTGATACTGTATATTCCCCTGTAACTGCGGCTTAAATGTCAAAAAACCTATGTTAAAAGATAAATCAAAAGATAAAATGTTCTCTTATGGCCTCAGGATACTGAGTTAAAAAAACCAACAACAATAGTACTTTGCGTATATCAAAATGACAATTGTAAAAAAAAAGGGGAACCCACGTTAAAACCTGCGTTACGCAAAGGATCACACACACAGTTTTAATGCCGTGTTTTGGACAGTTTTTGGCTCAGTCATTTTGTCCAAAGACAAAAGTGGATGCAAAAGATGTAAAGAAAATACTAATGTATCTCCTTAACCCCTTAGCGCACCAGGACGTACCGGTACGTCCTGCATTGAAGTGCTTTAAGGCACAGGGACGTACCGGTGCGTCCTGGCTAAAAACTGTCACCCTGTCAATGGACAAGGTGACAGATCTGTGCCGTCAACTGTTTATGACAGTTGACCAGCACAGTAAGACGGCAGGGGACCATTCACAGCGGTCCCCTGCCGTCGATCGCTGTGATTGGTCAGTCAAAGCAGACTGACCAATCACAGCTCTATGACGTGTGTATGTGATGACGCTGGCTTAGAAGCTGAGCCAGCGTTATCACCGCCGGGAAATCACTGTCCGACGCCCCTCTGCAACGGCCAGGACCGGAGCTAGGCTCCGATCCGGCCGATTAACCCCTTCGATGCATCGATCAACGTGATCGATGCATCGAAGTGGCTTGTAGCCTGTCGGCAACCACGATGGTTGCCACGGGCGCGGGTGTCAGCTGTTTGTCACAGCTGACATCGTGCCCTAACGGCCAGGACCGGAGCAAGGCTCCGATCCGGCCGATTAACCCCTTAGATGCAGCTATCGCTGCATCTAAGTGATTAGATCGTACCCTATGGTTGCTAATAACAACCATCGGCACCCGCGAGTGTTCCGATGGTTGCTATGGCAACCATAGCCTAACAATCGCTTCCTAGTACGGAAGCCTATTAGGCCCCGCCGGGAGGCGAAGCCTAATAGGCTTGCTGTCAGTGAATAGCTGACAGCTCTAATACACTGCACTATGTAGGTAGTGCAGTGTATTAGAATAGCGATCAGGGCTTCATGCCTTCAAGTTCCCTAGTGGGACAAAAAAAAAAGTTAAAACAAGTTAATAAAAATGTTGTAAAAAAGTAAAAAAAAATAAGTTTAATGTTAAAAAACACTAATAGCCTTTTTTCCTATAATAAGTCTTTTATTATAGGAAAAACCAAAAAACATAAAAAAAAGTACACATATGTCGTATCCCCGTGTCCGTAACGACCCAAACTATAAAAATATCACGCTATTTTACCCGTACGGTGAACACCGTAAAATTTTTAATAAAGAACTATTCCAGAATCGCTGTTTGTTAGTCACTACCCCTCGCAAAACAGAATAAAAAAAGGGATCTAAAACTTGCATGTACCCCAAAATTATACCATTAAAAAACGCAGCCCGTCCCGCAAAAAACAAGCTCTCCCACCGCTTTTTTGACGGAAAAATAAAAAAGTTATGGCTCTCAGAATCTGGTGACACCAAAAATAAATTATTTGAAACAAAAGTGATTTTATCGTGCAGACGCTTCAAAGCATAAGAAAAACTATATACATCTGGTATCACCGTAATCGTACCGACCCGCAGAATAAAGTAAAATTGTCATTCATAGCGCATGGCGAACGCCGTAAAAAACATAAATAATAAAAAACATCAGAATTGCAGGTTTTTGGTCACATTGCTTGCCAAAAAAATGAAATACAAAGTGATCAAAAAATTGCATGTACCCCAAAATGGTATTAATGAAATCTACAGATTGTCCCGCAACAAATAAGCCCTCACCCGGCTCCGGTGGAGAAAAAATAAAGACGTTTTGGCTCTTAGAATATGGCGACGCAAAATGTGCAAAGTGTCCAAAAGCGGATAAGATCGGGCGCCATTTATCAGTGTGACACCGGCCACATATCTGTGGATAATTATTTATTTACCCCATTATTATACCCTCTTATTATACCCTGATGTTCTCCGCACAGCTTACATATGCCCCCACATTATAAACTGAAATACCAGCAAAACCCCAAACAAAACAACTAGCGAGCAAAATCCACGCTCCAAAAGCCAAATGGCGCTCCCTTCTGAGCTCTGCAGCGTGCCCAAGCAGCAGTGTACATCCACATATATGGCATCGCCATACCCGGGAGAACCCGCTTAACAGTTTGAGGTATTTGTCTTCAGTGGCACGAACTGGGCACAAAATATTGTGCACTAAAATGGCACATACCTGTGGAAATTTGCAATTTTCACTTTGCACCATCCACTGAGCATTCATTTCTAATAGAAAAAAAAACCTGTGTGGTCAAAATGCCTTGAGGGGTGCAGTTTCCAAAATGGGGGTCACTACTTGGGGGTTTGTTTTACTATTTGACCTCCGAGCCCTGCCGTTGTGGGCTAATGCTGCGAAAATCACCAAAATAGGTCTCACATGCGCCTGTCACTCCTAAGCTCTGTCATATGTCCAGGCAAATTATAAATGCCTTGAGGGGTGTAGTTTACAAAATGGGGTCACTTCTCATGGTTTTACACTCTACTCTGGTACCTAAGAATGCTCTGCAAATGCGACATGGCGCCCCTACACCAGTCCAGCAAAATCTGTGCTCTAAAAGCCACATGGCACTCCTTCCATTTTGAGCTCTGCCATGTGCCCAAACAGCAGTTTATGGCCACACATGGGGTATTGCCGTACTCGGAAGAAATTGGGTAACAAATTATGTGTTGTTTTTTCTCCTATTACCCCTTGTGGGAAAAAAAATTGGGTGCAAATCTACATATTTTTGGGGAAAAAAATAATTTTTCATTTTTACTGCCTCATTCTAATACAATCTATGAAACACCTGTGGGATCAAAATGCTCAGTACACCCCTAGATGATTACCCTGAGGGGTAAAGTTTCCAAAATGGAGTCACTTCTCAGGGGTCTCTACTGTACGGGTACCTCAGGGGCTCTGCAAATGCGACATGGCGCCCAAAAAACAATCAACCAAAATCTACATGCCAAGTAGCACTCCTACCATTCTGAGCCCTGCGGTGTATCCAAGCAGCAGTTTATAACCATATATGGGGTATTGCCGTACTCGGGAGAAATTGCTTTACAATTGTTGGGGCGCTTTTTCTCCTTTATTCCTTGTGAAAATGAAAACAATTCAACATTTTAGTGGAAAGAATGTAGATTTTTCATTTTCACTGCATAATCCCAATAATTCAGCAAAAAAACTGTGGGGTCAAAATGCTCACTATACCGCTAGATAAATTCCACGAGGGGTATAGTTTCCCAAATGGGGTCACTTTTGCCGGGTTTGCACTATTTTGGCCCCTCAGTGGCTTTGCAAATGTGACATGGTGCTGCAAACCATTCCAGCAAAACTTGAGCTCCAAAAGTCAAATGGCGCTCCGTCCTTTCTAACTTCCGCCATGTGTCCAAACAGCAGTTTATTACCACATATGGGGTATTGCTGTGCTCAGAAGAGTTTGCTTTACAAATATTGGGGTGTTTTTTCTCCTTTATCTGTTGTAAAAATTAAAAAATCTGAGCTAAAACTACATTTTATTAGAAAAAAATTAGATTTTCAATTTTACGGCATAATTCCCATATATTCAGCAAAAACCGTGTAGGGTCAAAATGCACACTATACCCTTAGAAAAATTCCTTGAGGGGTGTAGTTTCCAAAATGGGGTCACTTTTGGGGAGTTTCCACTGTTATGGTCCCTCCAGGGCTTTGCAAACACGACATGGCACCGAAAACCAATGCAGCAAAATCTGCGCTCCAAAATCCAAATGGCCCTCGTTCCCTTCTGAGCCCTGCCGTGGGTCCAAACAGCAGTTTATTACCACATATGGGGTATTGCCGTAATCGGGAGACATTGCTTTACAAATGTTGGGGTGCTTTTTCTCCTTTATTCCTTGTAAAATCTAAAACATCGTATGTTTTTTCAGAAAAAAAGTAGATTTTCATTTTCACAGACCAGTTCCAATAAATTTAGCAAAAAACCTTTGGGCTAATAATGCAAACTATACCTCTTGAAAAATTCCTTGAGGGGTGTAGTTTCCAAAATGGGGTCACTTTTGGGGAGTTTCCACTGTTATGGTCCCTCCAGGGCTTTGCAAACACGACATGGCACCGAAAACCATTCCAGCAAAATCTGCGCTCCAAAATCCAAATGGCCCTCGTTCCCTTCTGAGCCCTGCCGTTGGTCCAAACAGCAGTTTATTACCACATATGGGGTATTGCCGTAATCGGGAGACATTGCTTTACAAATGTTGGGGTGCTTTTTCTCCTTTATTCCTTGTAAAAACTAAAACATCGTATGTTTTTTCAGAAAAAAAGTAGATTTCCATTTTCACAGACCAGTTCCAATAAATTTAGCAAAAAACCTGTGGGCTAAAAATGCTAACTATTCCTCTTGAAAAATTCCTTGAGGGGTGTAGTTTCCAAAATGGGGTCACTTTTGGGGGATTTCCAGTGTTTTGGCACCACAAGACCTCTTCAAACCTGACATGGTGCCTAAAATATATTCTAATAAAATAGAGGCCCCAAAATCCACCAGGTGCTCCTTTGCTTCTGAGGCCGGTGTTTCAGTCCATTTTCACACTAGGGCCACATGTGGGATATTTCTAAAAATTGCAGAATCTGGGCAATAAATATTGAGTTGCATTTGTCTGGTAAAACCTTCTGTGTTACAAAAAAAATGTATTACAAATGAATTTAGTAAAAAAAAAATTGAAATTTGTAAATTTCACTTCTACTTTGCTTTATTTCCTGTGAAACGCCTAAAGGGTTAAAATAATTTCTGAATGTGGTTTTGAATACTTTGAGGGGTGCAGTTTATAAAATGGGGTGTTTTATAGGGGGTTTCTAATATATATGGCCCTCAAAGCCACTTCACAACTGAACTGGTCCCTGAAAAAATAGCCTTTTGAAATTTTCTTGAAAATGCGAGAAATTGCTGCTAAAGTTCTAAGCCTCGTAACGTCCTAGAAAAATAAAAGCACGTTCAAAAAACGATGCAAGCATAAAGTAGACATATGGGAAATGTTAACTAGTCACTATTTTGTGTGGTATAACTATCTGTTTTACAAGCAGATACATTACAATTTAGAAAAATGCAGATTTTTGCAAATTTTCTCTAAATTTTGGTGTTTTTTACAAATAAATATTGAATTTAACGACTAAATTTTTTCAGTATCATAAAGTACAATATGTCACGAGAAAACAATCTCAGAATCGCTTGGATAGGCAAAAGAATTCTGGAGTTAATAACCACATAAAGTGACACATGTCAGATTTGCAAAAATAGGCTGTGTCCTTAAGGGGTTAAACACCTGTGTTTGGCGCAATACACTGAGCCAAAAACTGCATCAAAACTGGACATGTGATCCTGGCCTTTAACCCACGTTAAATGTAAAACAAACATTTCATATTTTTTTTATTTGTCAAAATATTTCTATAAAAGAAAATAATAGATAAAGCCCAGTCGTTTATGGAAAAGACAGACACAAAAATTATTACTATCAACGAATGAAAACTTTTCACCTACTTTTCACTGTGGAGAGTTTGCTACATTGTATGCGTTCTAGGTAATCCTTTGTCAACTAAAGACCTCAACAACAGAAATCGCTCTCCTTTCCTGAGGGTTTGCTACAGTGTATTAGTCTAAATCACAGCTATCAGCCTGATGTCCAGGCTGATTTGCTTACAGAGGCTAACCTAAACTTGATGTGTTGTAGCAAATCATCTACTGTATTCATAGATGCTATTTTTGCTGCATTTATTTATTATTTTAAAAAACAACAACCAAAAAAACTTTTTGAGAGAAAAAATACATTCAAAATTGTAGCCTGCTTTACTGATTCCACATTAGACCAACAATTTGCAAGACCCATTTCCTTAAAGGGAATGTGTCGCTAGAAATGTTTTTTGTTTTTTTTCGTTAAACAGTTAATATATACATGATTACACATTGTTCTAATTTTTTACATTTTTTCACAAATCAGGAAATATTATAAATTAGATTCTAATTTATAACATTTCCATGTGCTGGTCACCAGAGGGAGCAATTCCCAAAATTGCAGCATTGGCATGTGGTAAAGCAACCTCATTGCTTTATGCTGCAAACTTGGACACACTCGCTCTAGTGTGCTCAAACAATCCCCCTCCTTTATCCTGGCTAGTGCCAGGAGAAAGGAGGGGGTTGAATGTTCAAACCTCCTACACTGTGTGCCGCCATTTTTTGAGCGAATGCACAGTGTAGTAGGCTTATATACAGTGGTAATCACACAGTAAAACACGAACAAACACAGACATAACTTACCTGCTCCTGCCGCCGCCGCTCCCTCCGCTCCTAGTCCTTGCTTCTGAATATATGTCCGGAAGCCGCGACCGGAAGTAGTCATGATGACAATAGGAGATACACGTGTCCATCCTCTTCCCCTTCCCTCTATCCTCTCCTTCCCCGTTGCCCCTTTTCTTATTTTTTATTTAGTATGTTTTATGTCCTATTACTTAATGACTTTTGAAACTTCTTCATGTTTTTGGGGCAAAATCTTTGATCCAATTATCAATTTATCAATAATCATTTGATGTATACTGTACAAGATGTACCATAATGGTATAAGTGTTCAGAGATTCTTTTGCCATGGGACATCTTGTTGATCATTTGTTTGCTTGTTTGTAGCGTTTGCAAAATAAAAATACATATTTAAAAAATAATAATAATTGGGGCAAAACTGCGGCAAATAAAGTATGTGTGAAGAATGTTCTCATTCACCAACCACAATAAATGTATCTTCACAGGATTCCTGAGTACTGGAGATCAAGCAGCTAAAGGAAATTATGGACTTCTTGATCAAATTCAGGCACTCCGTTGGGTGAGCGAAAATGTGGCATTTTTTGGAGGTGACCCTCGCAGGATTACGGTGTTTGGCTCAGGCATTGGAGCCTCCTGTGTCAGTCTCCTCACCCTTTCTCATCATTCTGAAGGTATATTAAATGTGTGGTGCTGTTTGTCTGAACATCATAGCAGGATTCCAGTGTGATAATTTAATAGTGGTATGGTTAATATTTGTCTCTCCTGTTTACTCCTCAACACCATCTAATAACCATCACACTATACCATTGCTTCATGATTACACGGTGTAACTCCATGTCTGTATGTCTGTTCCACAACATTGAAGGTCTTTGGATCACCTGACATTATTCCATGATTCCATCACCAGATGTCTCTGTTTGGGCCAGCTTTTAAGGTACTGAAAAAGAGCAGCCTTTTATTTTGTAAATCATTCCATGTTTCAGTTTTTCTTGAACATCCTTACATCTTACTCACATTCTGCTTTACTCCACCACTCTATTTTTACTCCTCTCATGTACTCCTTGACATTAAAGGAACATTCGAGGCAAAACTGACACATTATGTTATGCCTAGTGCGGGGCATGAGGGGCTGGGCATAACACAGGGATTCAAAGAACAACAAAGATAGAATCCCTGTGTCATGCACCAACCCATCAGCCCCTGTATTAGAAATAACAGAGTGTATCAATTTTGGCCGGAGTATTGATTTAATAATTAAAATTGTCATATTTGGAACTACACTTTTCACCATTTATTAAGGATTTCACAAATAACTGCACCTGCGGAGTTTCAAATCTCCCATACCTTTCTCTTTTGACTATTGACCTAGTCTTTATTATGGCAGCCTGTTGTTGGAAGACCATTAACTGACCAGGGGTTGTGATAAAATACAGCCCACAGTCTGTGATCAGAGGCAAATGGTCCATATTTCCCACAACACACAAGTATATGGCACCCTAAGGACTTGCGGCGTATAGTTCCAAATTTAAGCTATGATTTTTTTTTTTACATTTGTAACACTATATTTGTAATAAAGTGGCTTCAATTTACATGCAATATTCCTGCTATCACCAATATCATATCTTCCATTTTTTAAGTTTTTGTACTTCCTTTTTTTCTAATTCTCCCTCCTTTCCTCTTCTGATTCCACTCATTTTTCTCCATCTCCCCTCTATAGAAAGATCCTCTTGTGCTGTGTTACTTCCCTGGCACACACTGAGACCAGCTGGGCAGGAAGTTGGGCTGCTGATCTCTTTATATCTGTGTCTGTCCTTCTGCCTCAGTGTCTGATGCTGAGATGAAAACCAGAAATACCCACTTCAAAGGCAGTACTGTATGCTGTACTGTACTGTATTGAGGTTATATTAGTAATTGTAGATGAATATAGAGATGTACAGCTTAGACGAAAATGGAAAGCTAGTCTTTAAATGGAAATTGTCCTATGCTAGGACCAAATAGTTTTATGAGTTTATCTGGTTTCTTGACAGGTCTGTTCCAGAGAGCTATCATACAGAGTGGTTCAGCTCTTTCCAGCTGGGCAGTTAATTACCAGCCCATAAAGTACACACGATTGCTTGCAGAGAAAGTTGGTTGTAATGTGCTAGACACTGTGGACATGGTTGACTGCCTTCGGCAGAAAAATGCCAAAGAGTTGGTGGAGCAAGATATCCAACCAGCCCGGTATCATGTAGCCTTTGGTCCAGTTATTGATGGAGATGTAATTCCAGATGACCCTGAGATTCTCATGGAACAAGGAGAATTTCTCAACTATGATATAATGTTGGGGGTCAACCAAGGTGAAGGACTCAAGTTTGTGGAGAATGTGGTGGATGCAGAAGATGGCGTTTCTGGGAGTGATTTTGATTACTCCGTTTCAAACTTTGTGGATAACCTATATGGATACCCAGAAGGCAAAGACACACTTCGTGAGACCATCAAGTTTATGTACACTGACTGGGCAGATCGAGACAATCCTGAGACACGCCGAAAGACTCTAGTTGCTTTGTTCACTGACCACCAGTGGGTAGAGCCATCTGTGGTAACTGCTGATTTACATGCCCGTTATGGCTCACCAACTTATTTTTATGCCTTCTACCATCACTGCCAGAGCCTGATGAAGCCAGCATGGTCTGATGCAGCCCATGGAGATGAGGTGCCCTATGTATTTGGTGTCCCTATGGTGGGTCCAACGGATTTGTTTCCCTGCAATTTTTCCAAGAATGATGTGATGTTAAGTGCTGTGGTCATGACTTACTGGACCAACTTTGCCAAAACAGGGTAAGGAAATAGAGCCGCAGTTCTTTTATCTTTAACAAAGAATAGATGTGTGGTTAACAAGATACAGAGATTTATCAACTAACAAAAGTAAGGGAAAAGTTGAAAAGTTACCTATAGCAACCAATCAGATTCCAGCTTTCAGGCCCTTTAGAAAATGAAACCTATGTAGTTGCTATGGCCAACTTCTCCACTTTTCCTTTGCACTTGTTTTTATAAATCTGTCCCAATGTCTGTACTTTTTTTTGTCAAGAAATAAAAATGACACTTAGAAATGTTATTAGAGTCTGGTCAGTGGGGTATTGTCTCCTGAAAGCACTAGGAGGTTTCCATAACTGGTGGCTGTCCCAGTAACAATCTATTTGACATGTCTTTGGATATTTAAAATCATAATACAAGTACAAAATCTGTGGTTATGCCTTGTTTCTTTTATCACACTTTAGACAACTATTTATGAAACAGATTTGGCCACTTAAATTCCTAATTCTATTTTTCAGGGACCCCAACAAGCCTGTCCCACAAGACACCAAGTTCATCCACACGAAAGCAAACCGCTTTGAGGAAGTGGCATGGTCTAAATACAATCCGCAGGAACAATTCTATCTACACATTGGCTTAAAACCACGTGTACGTGATCACTACCGTGCTACGAAAGTAGCATTTTGGAAACACCTAGTTCCACACCTATACAATCTACATGATATGTTTCATTATACTTCAACTACCACCAAGGTGCCACCATCTGACACTACCCAAAATTCACATATCACCCGCCGACCCAAAGTTTGGGATCCTAAACGACCAGCTATTTCTCCCACACTTAATGGACCAGCAGCCAAATGGAACCCAGACCTGGACCCAGTGGACCCGGTCGTGATACAGGATCCAAGGGACTATTCTACTGAACTTAGTGTCACTATTGCAGTGGGAGCCTCTCTTTTGTTTCTTAATGTGCTGGCTTTTGCTGCACTCTACTACCGTAATGATAAACGTCGTCAAGACACACAGCGTCAGCCTAGTCCTCAGCGAGCCTCAGCCACACGTGATCCAACACACAGCCCTTTACCTCCTGAGGAACTGAATTCTCTACAGATAAATGCTGGACACCCTGATTGTGAGGGAGGAGGGATCTCCAGCCATGATAACCTGCGTATGGCCACTCTTCCTGACTACACACTTACTTTACGTCGTTCTCCAGACGATATTCCACTCATGACACCCAACACCATCACCATGATTCCAAATTCTCTGGTGGGACTGCAAAGCCTTCATCCATACAACACATTTTCTGCAGGCTTCAACAGCACTGGCCTCCCCCACTCACACTCCACCACTAGAGTATAGCACCCCACCATGTTGCACTTCCACCTTGCCTGGACATTAGATCTATATGAAGTGTCTGAGGCAAGGGAGAAGTTGTTGAAATTACACATTCCATACCCCCAAAGAGGAAGGGGGACCGGAGTGGGGCTCTGCTTCTATGATGATGGAAAGGGTCTCTTCAGCCAAGACCTGTCAAGAAAACACTTCTTCTATGCTCTTGTTTTCATAAGTGCTTTAACCCTTGTGAAGGCACATAGAGCGTTAAGGAAGCTTAGCTGAGGAAAGGATTTGACCTTACAGATAATGGTCTGCAACTAAGAATATGTATAAGGAGTAGCAGGAGATTGTGAGTGAAGAAGAGGCAGATGAGTGGCAAGCCTAATGTATTTTCCTTACCCCTTCCTAGAATGAAATGTCATCTAAGCTCTATAAAGCTATACTGACTTTGAAGCTGGTCACAGTATAGATGAGCTGCTGAAAAAGAAATGTCTTCTTTACTAGCCGAGGTATGATATAAATCAAATTACTAAAATCAACTGTTTTAAAGTAAAGCAGAAAGAAAAAACAATTAGTTACAAAATAAAGGAACCAGCTCTATCCCAAATGTGTGCCAAATTCTTATGCCAGCTGTGGAATGGGGTTCAATATCTTCCCAGTTTCTATACTACCTTAATCCTCCCAGTGCCAAATATAGAAAGCGAGCCATCTTTTAAAGATTGTAAGTATTTGTTTCTACCCCCAGCTTAGGTAGTCTCTCTAGTTGTTATTAAACTTATAAAGTCCTAGCAAACTGGATGTAGTCATTAGCTGTGTAGGTTACAAATGTCCTACCACTGAATGAAACCTTTGAGATTGGCATGCTGACTTTGATTTTCAAATACTTGAGAAACAATTTAAGTGTGCCAAATTCCACAACCCTTTTGTTCAGTGGGAGCTCTAGTGAGACATATTAGTTTGGTCAGAGAGCCTATCTTTCAGAGTTTGGGTAAATACTTTAGGAAGAGACTTATTTTGATATTCTCTTTATTACCTTTAATTCATAGATGTGACTGGGGACTAGAAGTAAAGCGATTTCTCCTATGTATCATGAAAGACAATTTAAGGGGTTTGGTTTTAAATCCCACTGGTAAAGATGTGTACAAAATATTGTCTGTTTGCATTTCGACTCATTAAGTTAGATCTTAATACGTATCGAAGATCGTAAAATGTTGGGTGTAGACATTGACTGACATGGCAGCAGACACCTTATACTATTTTTACATTAAAAAAAATATGTATTTCATACACAAAGTATCCCACCTCTGCCTCCTTGGGTATGTTTGTAAATGGGTGTAGAACAAATTGTTTGTGCATGTATGTGGGTATATGTATGAGTATATACCTGTGTATGTGTCTGCGTGTATATGTACGTGTATATATATATATATATATATATATATATATATATATATAAAGCATACACAGGAACACTAACAAACTATTGTACATATGAATACTCACATAGATGTTTGATCCCCCTCCCACTTCTTCCTCCAACTCGGATCCGACGCCTTTTCAGCTTTTCTACCATTTGCCATGACTTTTGGACATGGGTTTTGTGACATGGAGGGACGCCATGGGTTCAAGTGACAGTTTTGTGACACAGAGGGGCACCTGGGGTCAGTATTTATAGAATGTATTTATACTGTATCACAGGAGAGTAGAAAACGTATTCCAAATAAAGAAAACTCATATTTTTAAATGCTGGTCAATGAATTTGTTACTTGGGTAAAGGTTTATCTTCAGTGAAGATGTATAAGAATCAATAAAGTGTATTAAAAAACATACCTACAGCATACACCACTGACCCTGTACTGGCAATGGCTACCGAGCAGCTTTATCATCCGCCACCTGGGACGACATAAGCCACTATGGAAGTTGGAGCATTTCCTACACAAACTTTGGGGGGGGGGGTGCTCATCACAGTGCTGCTCTGTTGTCATGGTCCGCACAGGCATCAGCTGCAGCTTAGAGGAGGACAGCAGGAATGGTGCCGTTCGGGTAAGTGAAACTTTTGGGGCATGTGGTGCTCCATAACTATTGTTTTTTTTTGCCTAGATTTACACTTTTAGGAGCCAGTATAGGATGCCTCATAGATTGCTGATAGGGATGCAGCTTTGCCTACTGATAATATTTATGTGTTACTAAAAAAAAAAGCGTTCTTCTTCCACAAAATTTACCATTTATCAAACGATGAAAACTTCACACACTATGTATTCAGCTGGCTTTTTCCCTACTTATCTGTATTCCATCCCTTAGTTCAGGTACGTCTCCTACCAACTAGGAGCCATCTTCCATAACCGCTTCTGGCCTCATCGTGGAGCCTCCCTGCCCTGTCCCAGGCCTCGATTGGAATTATTGTCTGTGACCATGAAAGGTAGGTCTTTTAGGAGACGAGAATGTCCAGTCCCTGAGACCATAAGTGATGTCACTTGATTGACAGATGCAGACTGGAGGACATCATGTGGAGAAGTGGACATCACACAGGAAAAAGACTGTAGTTACATTACATGTCATTTATCTGTTACATAAGTCCCATGTTTGTTACTAGACTTAGGCTTTGAATTCCAATTATATCGGTCCCCAAAATTTCCATTCTCTTCAGCAGTACTATGGATATGACTTTCATCCTGATCTACCTTGGTCATTATTATAATACTAAACCTAAACTGAAAAATACCTAAGCAGATTTATATGACATTCGAGGCTGTGGAAAGCCACTTGTGAACACTTTCTGGTGTTCTATAATTACTGCAATTCTTGGTTGTCGCCCTTTTGCACTTACCTTCTGAGGAAGCTCAGAAATGTCTGAATAAAAATATTCTGGGAAAAACGATGAATTTTTGTCTGGACTTAGGTTGCCTCCCACATCACATTATTACCTGTCCTGATTATGACCTGTTCTGCTGATTGGCTGCTGGAGCAGCCCTGTTTATTCACTGTCCCAGGTCCACTTCCAGCAGGCCCGGGCTCTGTTCTCTGTGGATAAACTGATTTTCAGGTTGCAAGTGTGGTGCTTAGACAGTAGATAATACCATACATGTGTTATGTAGCTAGGGTCTATTAAAGGTTGGTATAATATTAGTAAAAATGTCTTTTTTTTTCTGGAGACATCTCCACTATTGTTTTTGGGGCATGACTGGTATTGCAGCTCAGCCCCTTTTACATTAATGTTACTGTAATGCAATATCAGACACAGCTTAAGAACAAGAGTGGCGATTATAGAAAAAAAAATGTAGTTAATTATGCTCACATCACGTTGAACTATAAAAAGGGCCCTGCCCTTTTGATCCTTGCCTGAGCGTTGTTTGTAATTCCCATGTTAGCCTTGCAAATGGTTCCTTAGTGTTGTCCTGTTCCCAGTGTTCCCGTGCCCTGCTACTTGTATCCTGTATCCCATGCTGTGTTATTGTTCCTGAGCTTGTTTAGTGATTGGAGTCATGTTCTGCTGCACCCTTTGTCATCCACCTCGTCTGGCACAACCTACACTGCACCCGCTGTCCTCTGCCACGTCTGGCACATAATACTGCACCCGTTGTCATCCACCACGTCTTCCGCAAGCTACTGCACCTGCTACGTCTCGTGCAACCTACTGCACCTGCTGTCATCCGCCACGTCTGGCCCAACCTGCTGCAACTACTACCATCCGTGCCAGAGCCCCTGCCACCAACTGAACTATTTCAGGTACCCTTGTGCTACGAACTTGTACAGCCTCTTGCATAGACTGTGACTTGGCCAGCTAAACCTCTGCTAAGACGGAGCGGTCTAGTGGGTCCACAAACCCCTATATCGTGACGAAAATTATTTGATTTAACCCTTTCCCGACATTTGTCGTATGGATATGTCCTGCAAAGCTAGTGCTTCCCACATTTTCCCGTATCCATACAACAAGTGGATGGCATCGGCTCAGAAGTTGAGTCGGTGCCATCATCGCCGGATGTCAGCGGTGTATTACAGCTGACATTCGGTTGTAATGGCGGGGACTGAAATTAGCTTCGATCCCAGCCATTAACCCCTTAAATGCAGCTGTCAAAAGCGATCACTGCATTTAAGGTGTTTGCAGCTCATCGGCACCCCAGCAATGAAATTGCTGGGGTTCCGTTAGCTACAATGGCAACCGGAGGCCTAATACTGGCCTCCCGGTCTGCCTAGCACAGAAGCCGTTCAGGTCCCGCCTGGAGGCCAACACGAAAGCTATCGCCGGCTCAGGAGCTGTGGTGACATCAGTGGTGGATGTCAGCCGTATGTTACAGCTGACAACCACGTGTAATGGCAGGAACCGGAGCTAGCTCCAATCCCTGCCATTAACCCCTTAGATGCAGTGATTGAAAGCGATCGATGCATCTTAGTTGCTAGAAGATCACCAGCCCTGCCATGCGATAGCAGGGCTGCAAACTGCTAAAAATGGCCTGCTCTGCCATTACAGAAGCCGATTAGGCCCCGCCGGGAGGAGAAGCCTAATCAGCTTGCTGTCAGTGAATGACTGACAGATCTAATACATTGCAGTACATAGGTAGTGCAAGGTATTAAAAAAAAACATACAGTTGGACCTTCAAGTCCCATAGTGGGACATAAAAGAAAGTGAATAAAATAAGTTTTAAAAATAATAAAAGTTTCAAGTAATAAAATAAAATACAACCGCCCTATTTCCTTATCAAGTCCTTTATTAAAAAAAACAAAAAACATACATATTTGGTAACGTCCTGAGCTATAAAAATATTATGTTCCACGCTGTTTACAGTGTAAAAAAAACTTAGAGGCTCTGTCACCACATTATAAGTGCCCTATCTCCTACATAAGGAGATCGGCACTATAATGTAGGTGACAGTAATGCTTTTTATTTAGAAAAACGATCTATTTTAAACCACTTTATGAGAGATTTTTAGCTTTATGCTAATGAGTTTCTTAATGCCCAAGTGGGCGTGTTTTTACTTTAGACCAAGTAGGCGTTGTACAGAGGAGTGTATGACGCTGACCAATCAGTGACCAGTCAGCGTCATACACTCCTCTCCGTTCATTTACACAGCAGCATCGCGTTCTTACTAGAACACGATGTGCAGCCACATACACAGACATTAACGTTAATCAAGTGTCCTGATAATGAATATACATTACCTCCAGCCTGGACATCATGTGTATTCAGAATCCTGACACTTCTGAATCTTTTCTGTGAGATTCCAGCCAGTCACGCGAGATTACGATGTAAACGAGATTTTGTTTCCCTTGCTGGAAATCTCACAGAAAAGATTCAGAAGTGTCAGGATTCTGAATACACATGACGTCCAGGCTGGAAGTAATGTATATTCATTATCGGGACACTTGATTAACGTTAATGTCTGTGTATGTGGCTGCACATCGTGTTCTAGTAAGAACGCGATGCTGCTGTGTAAATGAATGGAGAGGAGTGCATGACGCTGATTGATCAGCGTCATACACTCCTCTGTACAACGCCCACTTGGTCGAAAGTAAAAACACGCCCACTTGGGCATTAAGAAACTCATTAGCATAAAACTAAAAATCGCTAATAAAGTGGTTTAAAATAGATCGTTTTTCTAAATAAAAAGCATTACTGTTTTGTCCCCTCAGGGGCTTTGCAAATGCAACATGGCCTCCGTAAACCACTCCTGCTAAATTTGAACTCCAGAAGCCAAATGGCGTTCTTACCCTTCCCAGCCTTGCCGTGTGTCCAAACAGCCGTTTATGACCATATGTGGGATACTGTTTTACTCGGGAAATGAAAAACATTAGATAAACCCACATTTTATTTAAGTGTAGATTTTCATGGCCTACTTCCAATAATTTCTGCAAAAATCCTGTAGTGTCAAAATGCTCACTATACCCATAGATAATTTCCTGAGGGGGTGTAGTTTCCAAAATGGGGTCACTTGTGGTGGGTTTCCACTGTTTTGCTCCCTCAGGGGCTTTGCAAATGCGACATGGCCTCCGCAAACCATTCCTGCTAAATTTGAGCTCCAAAAGCCAAATGGCGCTCTTTCCCTTCTCAGCCGTTTATTACCACATGAGGGGTATTGTTTTACTCGGGAGAAATTGCTTTACAAGTTTTGTGAAGTCTTTTCTCCTTTATCCCTTGTGGAAATTAAAAAAAAATAGCTAAACCTATATTTTATTTGAAAAAAAATGTAGATTTTCATTTTCACAGCCTAATTCTAATAATTTCTTTAAAAAAGCTGTGGGGTCAAAATTCTTACTATACCCCTAAATAAATTCCTTGAGGGGCGTAGTTTCCCAAATAGGGTCGCTTTCTGGGGATTTCCACTGTTGTGACACCACAAGACCTCTTCAAACCTGACATGGTGCCTAAAATATATTCTAATAAAAAGGAGGCCCCAAAATCCACTAGGTGCTCCTCTCATTCTGAGGCCTGTGCTTCAGTCCATAAGCACGCTAGGGCATTTCTCTTGTAAAACCTTCTTTGTTACAAAAAAATATAGATTATAATGAGTTTCTGCGACCAAAAAAATTAAATTTGTAAATTTCACCTCTACTTTGCTTTAATTCCTACGAAATGTCTAAAGGGTTAAGAAACTTTCTAAATGCTGTTTTGAATACTTAAAGGGGTGCAGTTTTTAAAATGGGGTGACTTATTGGGGTTTTCTAATATATAAGGCCCTCAAAGCCACTTCACAACTTAACTGGAACCTGTAAAAATAGCCTTTTGAAATTTTCTTGAAAATGTGAGTAATTGCTGCTAAAGTTCTAAGTCTTGTAACGTCCTAGAAAAATAAAAGGATGTTCAAAAAAACTATGCCAATCTAAAGTAGACATATGGGGGATGTTAATTAGTGACTATTGGTGTGTGGTATAACTGCCTGTCTTACAAGCAGATACATTAAAATGTCGAAAAATGATGATTTTTGCAATTTTTCAATACATTTTGGTGTTTTTCACAATTAGATACTGAATGTATGGAGCAAATTTTGCCAGTAATATAAAGTCCAATTTGTCACGAGAAAACAGTCTCAGAATCGCTTGGATAGGTTATAGCATTCTGAAGTTATTACCACATAAAGTGAAATATGTCAGATTTGAAAAGTGAGGCTCTGTCAGGAAGGTCAAAAGTGGCCAAAGAGGGAAGGGGTTAAACAAATCTACAATCTACAGTAAACAAACAGGAAGTACTCAAATTCATTAATTATTGGGCTATTTGAACTGATTCAGGATTAGCAGAACCGTTACGAGATGTTTTGGTTCTAAAGGAAATATTCAGATTAGCTTAATAACGTCTTCCATTGCACAAATGAGAAACATCCTCTGTTAAATTTGTTTACTGTAAAAATAATATATTTTAGGCACCATGTCATGTATGCAGAGGTATTGTGGTGAGAAAACATAAGAAACATCCTCAAAAAGATCCAATTTTTAAAACTACACACCTTAAGGAATTTATCTAGGGGTGAACTTAGCATTTTGACCCCACAGATGTTTTATAAAGTTTATTAGAATTAAGCTGTGAAAATGAAAATCTGAATTTTTCCCAAAAAAATGTAGAATTTTTCCACAAGGAATAATGCAAACTTGGAAGAAAAAATCCAATCCTCTGAATTGGCGCTCAGGTGTGAATTTGAACCAGTATTTTCACAAAATCGTCGGAGTTTGATACAACGATTTTATTCAATGTGCTTTTAAAACAATAAGAATTCAATTGCTGCAACGCGTTTCAACCACGCACTGTGGTCTTCATCAGGCATATGCCATATGTTTTAAAAGCATATTGAATAAAATCGTTGTATCAAACTCCGACGATTTTGTGAAAATACTGGTTCAAATTCACACCTGAGCGCCCGTTCAGAGGAGCAATTTTTTCTTCCAAGTTTGCATTACTTCAGAACCACGAGGAAACAAATTCCTGATACGAATTCATCCCATGCGGTTATGGCTCCAGAGGCAAGCACAGTGTGATCGAGTGCATACAAGCTACAAAGTCAAGTTGTGCTGGCGACACTGCACAACTTACCAAGGTGAGCTCTATTCATAGTAACACCTTTCACAATATATATCAGAACGATATCACCTTAGAGGAGCGCCGTTTTCTCTCTTTTTTTTCTTTTTTTCTCAAGAATCCACAAGGAATAAAGAAGACAAAGCACGACAACATTTGTAAAGCAATTTTTCCTGAGTATGGAAATACCCCATATGTGGTCATAAACTGCTGTTTGAACATGGCAGGGCTTAGAAGGGAAAAAGCGCTATTTGGCATGCAGATCTTGCTGGATTGGTTTTTTGGCAAGGTCGCATTTGCAGAGTCCCTGAAGTACCAGTACAGTGGAAACCCCTGAGAAGTGAATGTATTCTGGAAACTACACCTCCACAAGGCATTTATCTAGATGTGTAGTTAGCATTTTAAACCAACAGGTATTTCATGGATTTTATTAGAATTAGGCAGTGAAAATGAAACATTCCATTTTTTCCAATAATATGTCGATTTGGCTCCCAATTTTTCGTTTTCACAACGACCACCATTTGGATTGCATTTTTCTGAAGTGAACCCATTTGCAAATTTTGCATATATTAGGGGTTTACTGAGCATTTTGACACCATAGGTGTTTTTACCACAAATTAATGGACAGCGGATAATGCAAAGTAAAAATCGCGATTTGTCTACTCATATGCCATTTCAGTGTGCAATATATTTCCAGCTTGTGCCACTGGTGACAAGTACCTCATAAATTGTTTTGCGGTTTCTCCCAGGTATGGACGTAAACTGCTGTCTGGGCACACTGTAGGGCTTAGTAAGGAGAGTGTGCCATTTGGCTTTGGAGCGCGGATTTTGCTTGGTAGTATTTTTGTTTGTTTGTGGTTTTACTGGTATTTCAGTTTGTAATGTGGGGTATATCTAAGCTGTGCGGAATGCAGGGCACAATAAGGTGGTATAATAATGCAGTAAATAAAAAATAATCCATAAATGTGTGGTACGCTTTGAAACAATTGCTTTTTTTTTAATACTTAATTTAATAAATTTTTACAAAAGAATGCAAAGGGGAAACAAAAAGGAATGAGGGGGGCTCAAACAAAGGAAATTCACATTTAGATACACAAGTAGAAATAGTCACTGCAAAATATATCAGACCATTTTACACAGTAGATCATCGATTGCATTGAAATATCTAAGATATAGCGTATCTTACAGTCATGTGAAATATAGAAAATAAAAACAATATAAAACCAAAAGATTGACAAAGTGATATTAAGGGGTAGGGAAAAAGAGAAAGGAAAATGGGGATGGCAGAAATCAGGTAAAATTAGTAGTAGGATTATTTCTTTTCAACAGGTTAAGTAGGTAACGATCCCAGAATCCCATATGCCCCTAATCAAAAAACTATGAATAGGTCGAGCTTTAAAGGTTCACATTGTCAATTGAGCGTGGAAATCCTGTGAGCCCCGATACTCCAGCGATTGTCTCCAGATATTCAAAATGTATTTTTTTTTTAACGGCGTTCACTGTGCGGATAAATAGCATAATAGGTTTATAGTTTGGTCGTTATGGACCCAGCAATACCAAATATGTATAGCTTTTTTTAATGTTTTCATTTTTTTCCTATAATAAAAGACTTATTGGAAAAAAGGCACTTTTTTTAACTTGTAATTGTAATCTTTTTCATTTTTTACAACTTTTTTTCCTATTTTTTTTTTTATTCCCACTTTAGGGAGCTGGTATAATACACTGCAATATTTATATGTATTGCAGTATATTATACCTGTGTTCCTCGTCCGTGTGCTGTGCGTTGAAATAACTCACAAAACACGGACCCACTCATTTCAATGGGGCTATTCAGACATGCGTGAGTTTTCACTCAGTGAGTGTCCGTTGCGTGAAACTCACTTCAGGTCCTATATTGGTGTGTTTTTGCACACCTAGTTGCTCATTGAAATCTATGGGAGCGTGAAAACCACGGACAGCACACGGACGACATCCGTGAGTTGTCCGTGTTTCCCACATCAGTTACAAAGCAGTGCAGAGAAAAAAAAAGTGCTTGCGAGAACGTGAAAAACGCATGCCACACACAAAGCACACTGATGCCAATACGCAATGCACACTCATGGCACACGGACATGAAATATAGGAAAAATGCTGCTGTTTTTACGCACGCAAATAGGACACGATCATCTGAATGCAGCCTTATACTGACAGGCAGCATATTAAATAGTTGATAAGGTTGATGAAAGACACAGGTCCATCAAGTCCAACCTATCATCCTACCGTGTTAATCCAACTGCGCAAAAAAAACAACAATCCAGGCCAGAACAGCAGAGCCCTCATTGATCAATAGCATCCTTTCTAGAGCTTGTATGTGTACTCGGAGCTCAGATTGTACGGACTGCAGGGTTACTGGCTGAGCCTGAAGTGAGCAGTACAGTCGGGTGAGAGGAGATCTGACCTGTAGTAATACTGACCACTGGGCTGAGCTCTGCTGTGTGTACGTTGTATTTTTGACTGCCAAAATGTCATCAATGTACCTCATCCAACCCTCCACATATATATGGAAAAGACTGGATGGGTACAAAAATTTTTCTTCAAAAGACGCCATAAAAATATTTGCATAGGTCGGTGCGACATTGAACCCCAGAGGGTTACATTGATGACATTTTCTTTGTTTGGAATGGTGATGAACCTACATTACTTCAATTTAAAAATTAGATCAATTCCCACCTTAATGAACTCCAGTTTACTCTTGCTTATTCACAAGAGAAGTTACAGTTTTTTGACACGATGGTAATAAGACGTGATGACCGATTGGTTACGGATCTGTTTATAAAGCCTACAGACCGTAACAAACCATTGCATTTTCAAAGTAGTCGCCCAAGAGTGACTGTCCAATCACACCCTTTTAGTAAACTCCTGAGAGTTAGGCGGATAGTTGCAGATGAAGATCTGGTAGATGACAGGCTATGCAGACAAGAATTCAATTTGTATCCACCTATGCCCCTATTTGTGGTAAGATCTCTAATATCCTTAGGGAACATTGGGCGGTCTTGAAAGATACATTCCCAAATATTATAGAGTTTCAAAAACCACCCATGATGGCATACAGGAGACCCACCAATCTAAAAGCTAGACTGGTTAGGGCCGATATGGGCTCAAATTTTTTTCCAAAATTTGTTAATAAGAAAGGCTGTTACCCTTGTCTTGAATATTGCAATTGTTTGATAACGGGTAACATCTATCTACATCCGAGAACAGGCAAGATATATAACATTAAAAGACATACATGCCAATCGTCATATGTTATATAAATCATCCAATGCCCATGTGGGCTATTGTATGTTGGTGAGACAACACAGGAATGCAGAACTCGATTAAAGCAACACAAATATACGATTAGAAATTAAAAAAATGAATTGCCAGTCCCTGATCATTTTATGAAATATAAACACAATGTTTCACCGCTATGATTTAAAATTATAGATGGGGTTCCACCAATGAGGGGTGGAGATAGTGAACAGGCCCTAAAGAGATTAGAACTCAAATGGATCTTTGAACTAGATACTTTGGAACCGAAAGGTCTTAATAGGATGACTGGTATCTGTCGTTAATGGTTTTCCCGTGTAGGATCCTGGCGACATCATCATCTGAATATGTAGTTGAAGATTTAGTGCCCAACCTTTCGTTGTGATTTTAACTTATTTTTTCTTTACCTTTTTAGATTTATTTACATTAGAGAATTTTGGATACTCTGAATACACTAAAGTGATCCTGTCCAGACCGTGGATCTAGAACTGAAGTCCCGTCTCTTACCTCTGTGCCGGATCTTTCACCAGTTTCGCAGCATATAATTAGTTATGACCAGTTTATTCTTTTGTGAAGTGGGGTTTATCTTTATATGATGGGCTATATGTGGCAGTATGTCTAGACAGTGGTCTATTTAGCCTTTCCTGTCCATTTAATTTGAAACCATAGTGGGCCAGTATATACAGTGGTCTATTGGTGCGACCCCTCGTTCTAATAGAGGGTGACGGATTGTCAGAAGTCCAATCTGTTGAATATATTGATAAATGGGTCTTTTTAGTGGTATATTGGACCATGTATACATTGACTTTCTATGCCAGCTATTAAATATGGACCGAGAAGAAGTATATCAATTATAATAAAAATAATTTTTCAGATAGATAATCCCACTCTGGTTGGATGAGATATATCTGCTTGCCATTGTGATACTTATACCTTGTGTATAGATATAATCCTACTATAGTTATAGTAATTATAAATGTAAGAACATTTTCTTTTTCTGCTGTTAACTAGGTGAAATGTTTTAATACAGACGTTTATAATAAAGGGTCTAAGTGAGTTTTATAGGAGCTGAATTTTGTATCTCCGCTCCTTTAAATCCTTCTTTTGACTAGCTGTCATTTAGTTAGCGGATTGTGGACGAGACTGCGCAGCCAGACACGACCCATGTTAACCTGATGCCAAGGCTTTGTATTCCAATCATTACCACGAGTGTGAGTGTGCCATATAAAGTGATTCCTGATAAAATTACGTTGAAGGCTGCATAAATAGTCTGATATATATGGTCAGATGTAATCTATTTTGCCATCGGTTGTTGTCCTGATGATGAGTGAGCGGTAACAGTGGGGTTAATAGAACTGGAGTGTGTGTATTCTTATGACTCATAGGATAACATTGGGTAACTAGGGACTGTCTGGAGCTTCCACTCCCCCTACAAGCAGCTGTTCTAATCAACTACGGCCACCGTGTTTGGATCCAGGCTCTTTTAGAATGTATAGAGTATTCATAATGATTTATTCTTGTTACATGTATTTTTTAAGATGTCACTCACATTAGATTGATATGTTTACATTGCCTTTATCTATTATTTACTATTTTATGAACTTTTGTATAAATTAACTCACAGGATGTGATGTCACAGTACACCTGCTATAAATTGCGCACTTGTTCGTTGTATTCTATGCTTGAGAAAGACCCTGTCCTGGAATGGCCACATCCTCAGGGCCTGCGGTCCATACAGTGTTTTTTGGGATTTGCCAAATTCTACCGCCAGTTTATGCCAAACTTCTCATCATGGACGGCTCCCATTTCTTCCCTTACCAAGAAGGGTGTGAACGTTAAGGTTTGGACTCCAAAGCCAGAATCTGCATTTGATAGCCTCAAGAATGCCTTTACCTCAATCCTCCATCATCCTGACGTCTCTCGACAGTTCTCGTTGGAGGTGGACGCTTCCTCTGTTGGTGTAGGTGCACTTCTGTTCCAGAGAGGGTTCAAAGGAAAGGCAGTGGTATGTGGCTATTACTCAAGACTTTTTTCCTCCGCTGAGCGCAATTACTCTATTGGCGATCGGGAGCTATTGACCATCAAATTAGCACTGTCGAGACATCTGCAAGAGGGCGCAGCGCATCCCATCCTGATTTACACCGACCGCAAGAACCTCACTTATCTCCAGTCGACTCAACGGCTAAATCCTCGTCAAGCTAAGTGGTCACTGTTTTTCACCTGTTTCCAATTTGTGTTCCACTACCGTCCTGCTGACAAAAATGTGAGGGCCGATGCCCTATCCAGGTCATTTAAAACAGAGGACATTGTGGAGTCCCCCCAATGTATCATAGATCCGTCCAGCATTATTACGGCTAATCCCCTGCAAGTTAGAGACAGAGAACTTTAGTGCTTCTGGCAGACAGAAGAAGAATCCTCCGCTGGGGAGACAGCTCTAAACTGGCAGGTCACGCGGGTGTCCGTAAAACCCAAGACCTGATTGCCCGTCAGTTCTGGTGGCCCACGCTGCCCAAAGACATCATGGACTTTGTCTCTTCCTGCACGGTGTGCGCAGCAAACAAAGTTACTCACTCCAAACCGGCTGGCCTGCTCCAGCTCCAGCCGCTGCCTGTGCCCAATGCTCCCTGGCAGCATATTGCAATGGACTTCGTCACGGATCTGCCTCCCTCTGCTGGGTGCAGTATGGTCTGGGTGGTGGTGGACCGATTCTCAAAGATGGCTCATTTTGTTCCGCTCACCGGCCTACCTTCTACTTCTCGACTGGCCAACCTCTTCATCCAACACATCTTTCGCCTGCACTGCCTACCTCTGCATATCGTGTCTGATCAACTCAAAGTTCTGGAGGGCCCTCTGTAAACTCCTCGATATAAAGTTGGACTTTTCCTCAGCCTACCACCCCCAGTCCAATGGTGAAGTTGTAAGGATCAATCAGATAATGGAGAACTACTTACGACACTTGATCTCCAGGCAGCTTGATGACTGGGTGCAGCTTCTTCCTTGGGCCGAGTTCTCCTATAACAACCACACAAGTGAGTCCACCGCCTCCACACCGTTCTTCATAGTCTACGGCCAACATTGACGTATTCCTCTCCCTGTGTCTGCTTCATCCCAGGTGCCTGCAGCCGACTCTGCATTCCTGGACTTTTTACGGATCATGCAACAAACCCGGTCCTCTAATCTGCAAGCAGTCGACCGCATAAATCGAAAGGCAGATACGAGGAGAAGAGAGCCGCTTCAGTTTCTTCCAGGTACCAAGGTCTGGCTGTCCTCAAGAAATATCCGACTGAGGGTGCCATCATGCAAATTCGCTCTCAGATTCCTCGGACCCTTTGAGATCCTGCAGTGGATCAACCCGGTCTCTTATAAGTTTCGACTGCCCGCTACCTTCCGGATCCCCAATTCCTTTCACGTTTCTCTTCTGAAACCAGTGGTCCTGAACTGCTACTCTAAGACTCTTAGCCCTGCAGTTGACCCCAGCGGTTCTGCCGAGATATTTGAGGTTAAGGATACTGTAACGTCTGTGGTCGCTGACCACGAACTCCTCCCATCCTGCCGACGCCTTTCTCTCCAGAGATGCCAGCACATGCGGCCATCCTCTTCCGCAGTGACCACAATGGTGCGCTTGCTAGCTCAGTCCAGCCTTAAAGAGCCAGAGCGCACACATGTGTGAGATTGAGCTGATTTCTCACAGAGCACCCTGGACTATAAGAAGGGCCCTGCCTCTTCCTTCATTGCCTGAGCGTTGTTTGTACCTACCCATGTCTGTCTTTGCAAATGTTCCCTTGAGTGTTTTCCAGGTTCAGTGTTCCCGTTGCTGCTACCTGTATCCCGTGTTCCTGTGCTGTACAGTGTTTGAGTCGTGTTGTGTCGCCTACTACAACCGCTGTGTTTCATCGCACCTGTTCTCTACCTGCTGCCAAAGTTCCATCCGAGCCCAAACCATCGCTGCTGTCTGAATTGCCACAGGTACCTTATCCAAACTATAAGCATTGACTTTGTACCCTGGTTGGCCAGCTGCTATACCGCTACGGTGGTACGGCCCAGTGGGTCCACATTCCCGTCATGACACATTGATTATGATACTGTGCATCCTGAGCACCTTCTAATCCCTTCCAAGTAGCTTACACCTCAGAGTCATCACTTGTCTCTAAAATTCAGGATGTCAGTACTACATAGGAAGAGGTGATATTGTGTCAGTGTAGGATACATGCCAAAATGTTGAATTACTGAAACTCTCTTTGTCAACAGTAAATGATGAGGTGAAAACCACTTGGAAGGGATGAGAAGTATGCAAGTATGAGTGGAACTGCTACAGCAGTAGTGGTAACGGTGGCAATGAAATAGGCAGTAGTTTTGGTGCTCAAGGCTTGGACAAAGGATGGTGCCTTCTCATTTATCTGAGTTAGAGGTGGGTGGCAACATGGAGAATGATGATGGACAGTACCTTGGAACTAGGTCGTGCTGAGAAAGAAGGGGCTGAGTTGTAGGTAGAAGGAAGTAATATTGATGATGATAATGATGCCAAGTGTATGTTTAGGGCAGGCAAAAATATTTTTTAGCACAGGCAGTCACAGCTACTTGTGAGATAGGCCCCTCTTGGGTAAGAGGTGATGTCACCAGCATTGCTTCTGGCTTATATCTGATACAGCTCATATCCCTGAAAAACATAAGCACTTTTTTAAGCTTTGGTTTTGGCACTGTTTTACTGTAATGAACGCTTTTAGAATGCCACCATTGTGTGTGCTTGCAGTCATGACTCATGACATTTTCAGGAAAGATAACTTCTATTTGTGAAACTACTGAAGTACTTGTTGAGTTAATTTGAGCTAGCTCACAATACGATGCAGACAAGATCAATGATATGTTTTCTATAGGACATGTGATTGTTAAGATATGTATAACTTATACTATAAAAACCTGGTGAAGAGGAGATTTGATTATATCACTACAACACACGCAGAAATGAAAGCAGACAGAAAGATTGACAGGAAAGCAGAAAGCAGCAACAACATTCTTTTATCAGTTGAACAGTTGGCCAAATAGAAACATAAATCACAGTGGGTGCTAAATGGCAATGACAAAAACTTAGTAAAAATAGCCGTCATACAACACTCAATAAAGGGAATAATGGCTGATATAACAATGTATAAGCCAGTTGGGAAAATAAATATTAGGCAATACAAAACAATATGATTATATTTTATTTTACATACGGAGGGGTTTAAAACAAAAATGTCATCTTTTTAGATTTTATAAGGAAATTTGTTTATACAAATATACAGTACAATTTTGTCAACACAGCATAACTATAAATTCTCACTGAAATAACTCCATGCTAGTTTATCAGGATTTTTTTCTTTATAGTCCAACATCTTGGTTGTTCAACAGCTACAGGTATATGGAGGCTCAGTGGGCTAATGTAGGAGGACTAGCAGTGTAGAGTTGAAGCTCACATACTGACATGCTAATGACCATCACCAGCCCTGGTACGTCAATGTCAGAGTAAGTGCCAACTGGCAGGACCTCCACAAACTTTTAGTTTAGCTAAACAAACCCAATTTTTCAAGAATTCCATCATTTTGTTGCTTTGAAAAGCTATTGTCACATTCATTAAATCCCATACAACTTCCAATAGTGATAAATTTCAGCTTTTGTACAGAATCGCTAGACAGAACCCAGGTCACGTGACCCTGGAACCTCTGTGGTTTCATCCTACCTGATGCGCCAACACAGCAACATGTGCTGGCTGCCTAATCCTGTTGGTGTTGGTGCATCATCAAACTTGTGAGGGGGCTCGCTTAGTAAAGCAGCGTTCACAGTGCCAGCATTTTTAGGTAGTTCTAATTCCTGGCTCTCTCCGCAAGAGAGAAGTCTAGTGCATGTGCAGTATATCATATATATCCACTGACTGTGCATGCTCCATACCTCCTAATAAATTAAATTTTGTTGGGGAGGACATAAAAAGCTCAGGTGGGGCGGACCTATTGGTGTTTTAGTAAAAAGGGCGGGGATTAGGCTGCAGAAACTAAATAAACGCATGCCAGGGCCGGCCTTTAGATAGATGGCGCCCCATGCTCAATGATCTTTCAGCGCCCCGCCCCATAAAAAAAGTATAATGCCCCCCACAGTATAATGCCCTATATAGTGCCCCACACAGTATAATACCATTTTAGTGCCCCCATACAGTATAATAATAATATTTAATAATATATATTATAACCCCTTCGAGAACATAGTATTTTGTCCTCTAATTGTGCCCACACAGTATTAGGCCCCCTAACTGCCACACACAGTATATTGCCCCCTGTAGTACCCCTACACAGTATAATGTCCGCTTAGTGACCCCCACACAGTGTAATGCCACTCCCCTGGCTGCCAAACACAGCCCGCCCCCCTTGTAGATAGTGCCCCCTTGTAGATTGTGCCAAACAGCCTCCCTGCAGACAGTGCCATAATCCTCCACCTCCTCCTTGTAGATCGTGCCATACAGCCCCCTCACCTCCCCTTTGTAGACAGTGCCCCCAAGCAAACAAAAAAGTTGTACTCACCTAGGCCCCTTTTCCATGACTAACTGAGCTGCTCCACGACGGGATCCTTGCATAGGCCAGCATGATCCTGTTGCCTAGTACAGAGTTTCCCAACCTTTTCGGACTCCATTCACCACTGGAAAAATAAAATTTCCTCAGGGCACTCCTACCAAAACATGTTTTGAGAAAGACAGAAAACAGCTAAAAACAAGCACTACACTCATAGGGTATGTTCACACAGCGTTTTTTGTCAGGCAAAAAAAATCTCCCTCAAAATTGCTTCAGGAATTTTTTATCAGATTTTGTATAGACAGCATTGTTTTTTTACCTTTTTTTTTTTGCCTTTTTTTAAGCTAATACAAAAAAGCACCAAACGACCGCCGCAGGTATTTTCTGCCTCCTATTAATTTCAATTGGAGTTCAGAGGTGGAAACCACTTGAAGATTATCAGCCACCCACTCACAGTAAAAAAACCATCAGCCCACCACTCACAGTAAAATGACCATCAGTCCCCCACTCACAGTAAAATGACCATCCGCCCCCACTCACAGTAAAATGACCATCAGCCCGCCACTCACAGATTCCCCCAGATACCCTGTACATAGTGCCACACAACCCCCTGTAGATAGTTCCACACAGCCTCTTGTAGGTAGAGCCACACAGCCCCCTGTAGGTAGTGCCGCACAGCCCCCTGTAGGTAGTGCCGCACAGCCCCCTGTAGACAGTGCTACACAGCTACTTGTAGGTAGTGCCACACAGCCCCCTTAAAGGTAGTGCCACACAGCCCCCCTGTAGTTATTGCCACACAGCCGTTTTGTAGATAGTGCCACACAGCCGTTTTGTAGATAGTGCCATACAGCCCCCTTATAGGTAGTGCCACACAGCCCTCTGTAGGCAGTGCCACACATCCCTCTGTAGTCAGTGCCACACAGCCCCCTGTAGGTAGGGCCACCAGCCGCTTTGTAGATAGTGCCACATAGCCCCTTTGTAGGTAGTGCCACACAGCCCCATGTAGTTAGTGCCACACAGCCCCCTTGTATGTAGTGCCACACAGCCCCCTTATAGGTAGTGCCACACAGCCCTCTGTAGGCAGTGCCACACATCCCTCTTTAGTCAGTGCCACACAGCCCCCTGTAGGTAGGGCCACCAGCCGCTTTGTAGATAGTGCCACATAGCCCCTTTGTAGGTAGTGCCACACAGCCCCATGTAGTTAGTGCCACACAGCCCCCTTTTAGGTAGTGCCACACAGCACCCTTGTAGGTACCAAACAGCCCCCTGGTAGGTAGTGCCACACAGCCCCCTGGTAGGTAGTTCCACACAGCCCCCTTATAGGTAGTGCCACACAGCCCACAGTCCTCTTGTAGCTAGCACCCCCCCCTTTCTGTAGATAGCGCTACTGTAGCTCCCAGAAGGAGCGGAATACCCTTGTGGCCCTGGATTCCGTTCCTGGAGTGCTCCGCTTGATGTCTCTGTCCATATGTGGACAGTGACATCAGGGGCAACTCCTGAAGCAGAATCCTTGTCCACAGCGTTGCCGACGCCGTGATCTGGGATTCCACTCCAGGAGGAGCCCCTGCCGTCTGTGTCCATTTATGGACAGTGACGTCACTGGCTTCCCCTGGAGTGGAATCCCCGGCATAGGCAATGCTGTGGACGGGGATTCTGTTTCAGGAGTCGCCCCTGATGTCACTGTCCATATATATATATATATAGAGACATCAAGCGCTCCGTCCAGGAGCGGAATCCCCGGCCACACGCTAGCTGCAGTGGCGCTAGTAGATAGAAGAGCAGGAAGATACCTCCCTGCTCTGCTATAGTGGTGTCGCTACCGCTATGGCTGTTGCAGCGGTAGTGACACCACTGAGTGAAGAAGCGCCCTGGCGGAAAGGCGGCTTCTGAGTCGCCGGGCGCTTCTAAAACAAGCAGGGGAAGGGAGCCAGCACAGCGTCCCTTTCCACCTGCTGGAGAGATGCGCCCTGTGCAATGGTACTGGTCGCACACCCCTAAGGGCAGCCATGCGCAGCGCCCAAGTCCCGCCTTCACCCTGGAAATGAAGAAGCATTTGAGACGCGATAGGGGGGGTAAGGAACTGCTAGTAAAATTTATTTATTAGGTAGATAAGAAGGTATTAACACTAGAGAAGTATTTTAGATATGTTTGGGGAGTTTACTTTTTTGTTGGTGGCCCTCGGACAACCCCTTTAGGGGCTTTTACCACTTTTTGTTATTATAGGAAACATGCCAGGATGACTAGGGACTAATGTAAATAGCAAATCCTTACATCATAACTTCATAAGTCTAGTTTCAACAAAGAAGCATTATAGAATCTGAATGTCCACTGAGCCCGAAACATGCATCAGTGAAGCATAAATTATTGCCAGTGATTCCTAACAGATTAAGTTGAATCCTTTTCATGCACTTTCTAAATTGGGCTTGTGCATATATTTTTTTTCTATGAATTCTGGAATAATAGAAACCTAAGAGAGTAAATTAGGGCATAGCTTGTATTTAGGCATATAAAACAGATTATTACATGCAGTATGTTACCCTTATTCATTTTTCTAGATCTGGTATTATAAAACAATTGGATTGTAATTTAACACAATATAACTTGAAGGAAATGTATCAATTTTACTTTTCACTAATTAGAACTATTTACTGATATTATCTTTTTTTTCTGTTTTTATTTCTTGATATATATTTTTACTCTATTTTGTTTACATGGTTATCGGAGCAGTTATCTTGCCTGAGCTGCTACTCTTAAGGGGGTTTTACACTGGAAAATTATCAGGCAGACAAGAGTTCATAGAACGCTCGTTGCCGATAACTGCCCTGTGTAAAACTCCCAGACAGGGTCGCACTGTCCATAAGGCTAGATGAGCATCTCGCCTCAGGCGGCGGCCTGCTGCCTCTCTGAGGGGGTGGCGCCACTGAAACCAGCCGCCACCACCCCCTCTTGCACTAATTGTACCTGCGTCTATAGGATGCAGATACAATTAGATGAATTAGTGCTGAATGGCCCGGGCACGTTCCGTGCCCGACCATTCAGCGCCTTGCAATGACGCTGATTGGCAGGGTAGAATGACTTGCCCCGCCAATCAGCGCCTTTCAACAAGTGGTGCAATGACGTCATCCTGCCGCTTGCATCAATTGGCCCCAGCAGACCTGCTCAGAAGAGAGCAGGCCTGCATTGCAACAGGACGGCATGGGAACGGGATCAGGTGAGCATGTAAAGTTTTTTGTTTGTTTTTTTAAAGTGTGAGTGGCATCTACAGGAGGGGAGGGCTATATGTTTGGCACAATCTATAGATGGGGCTATATTTAGGGAAATATCTACAGTTGGGGGCTATATTTAGGGAACTAAATACAAGGGGGGCTATGTGAGGCACTATATACAGGGGGCTATATGTGAGGCACTATAAACGGGGCTATATGTGAGGCACTATATACAGGGGGCTATATGTGGGGCACTATCTATATGTGGGGCACTATATACAGGGGGTGCTATATGTAGGGCACTATCTACAGGGGGCTATATGTAAAGGCACTATCTACAGAGAGAGCTATATGTGGGGTACTATCTACAGGGGATCTATGCAGGGCACTATCTACAGGGGGATCTATGTATGGCACTATGGGGGGGGAACTATTTATGGGGCACTATCTACAGGGGGCTCTATGAGGGCACTATCAACAGGGAACACTGTGTGTGTGTGTGGGACACAGTGTATGGTGCTATTATAATCAGGGACACAGTGTACGGTGCTATTATAATTAGAGGTGCAGTGTATGGCACTATTATATTTATATTTAGGACGTAGTGTGTGGCATCATGAGAATTTTATCTTCGTTTATAGGTGCAGAAATGTTTGAACAGTGAGAAGCTGAAGACATCTGAGCAGCAAACTGCAGAAACGGGCTGCGGCCGGGAGAAGTCATCATAGAGGTCTTGACCGGATGGAGAAGACAAGAGAAAAAGAACAACTAGAATCTGAGATCGTCACTGGTGAGTGACTTAATGTAAAGTTTTATTCTGTCTCTAATCAGTACTATAGTCACCATATGATCTGCAGCGAGATGATAGGTGGTATGATTTTTTTTGTGAAACAGCAACTCCCAGCATATCCTTACCATTGTTCAGGCCATGTTGGCAGCTGTAGTTGTATGCCATACAAACCTATATGGCAAGGGTTGCACAAAATTGAGCTGTATTTGTTTTGATGCTGTAGTTATGTACTGAGCTTGGTTCTTGTACTGTATATATATATGTATGAGCTTTGTTCTGGTGCTGTATTTATGTACTGAGCTTGGTTCTGGTGTTGTATATATGTACTAAGCTTGGTTCTGATGACGTATTTATGTGCTGAGCTTGGCTTTGGTGCTGTATATATGTACTGAGCTTGGTTATGGTGCTGTATTTATGTACTGAGCTTGGTTCTGGTGCTGTATTTATGTACTGAATTTGGTTCTAGTGTTGTATATGTGTATTGAGCTTGGTTCTGGTGTTATATATACAGTGAAGGAAATAAGAATTTGATCCCTTGCTGATTTTGTAAGTTTGCCCGCTGTCAAAGTCATGAACAGTCTAGAATTTTTAGGCTAGGTTCATTTTACCAGTGAGAGATAGATTATATAAAAAAAAAACTGAAAATCACATAGTCAAAATTATATATATTTATTTGCATTGTGCACAGAGAAATAAGTATTTGATCCCCTACCAACCATTAAGAGTTCAGCCTCCTCCAGACCAGTTACATGCTCCAAATCAGCTTGGTGCCTGCATTAAAGACAGCTGTCTTAAATGGTCACCTGTATAAAAGACTCCTGTCCACAGACTCAATTAATCAGTCTGACTCTAACCTCTACAACATGGGCAAGACCAAAGAGCTTTCTAAGGATGTCAGGGACAAGATCATAGACCTGCACAAGGCTGGAATGGGCTACAAAACCATAAGTAAGACGCTGGGTGAGAAGGAGACAACTGTTGGTGCAATAGTAAGAAAATGGAAGACATACAAAATGACTGTCAATCGACATCGATATGGGGCTCCATGCAAAATCTCACCTCGTGGTGTATCCTTGATCCTGAGGAAGGTGAGAGCTCAGCCGAAAACTACACGGGGGGAACTTGTTAATGATCTCAAGGCAGCTGGGACCACAGTCACCAAGAAAAACATTGGTAACACATTACGCCTTAATGGATTAAAATCCTGCAGTGCCCGCAAGGTCCCCCTGCTCAAGAAGGCACATGTACAGGCCCGTCTAAAGTTTGCAAATAAACATCTTGATGATTCTGCGAGTGATTGGGAGAAGGTGCAGTGGTCAGATGAGACTAAAATTGAGCTCTTTGGCATTAACTCAACTCGCCGTGTTTGGAGGAAGAGAAATGCTGCCTATGACCCAAAGAACACCGTCCCCACTGTCAAGCATGGAGGTGGAAACTTTATGTTTTGGGGGTGTTTCTCTGCTAAGGGCACAGGACTACTTCACCACATCAATAGGAGAATGGATGGAGCCATGTACCGTCAAATCCTGAGTGACAACCTCCTTCCCTCCACCAGGACATTAAAAATAGCTTGTGGCTGGGTCTTCCAGCACGACAATGACCCGAAACATACAGCCAAGGCAACAAAGGAGTGGCTCAAAAAGAAGCACATTAAGGTCATGGAGTGGCCTAGCAAGTCTCCAGACCTTAATCCCATCGAAAACTTATGGAGGGAGCTGAAGATCCGAGTTGCCAAGCGACAGCCTCGAAATCTTAATGATTTACAGATGATCTGCAAAGAGGAGTGGGCCAAAATTCCATCTAACATGTGTACAAACCTCATCATCAACTACAAAAAACGTCTGACTGCTGTGCTTGCCAACAAGGGTTTTGCCACCAAGTATTAAGTCTTGTTTGCAAAAGGGATCAAATACTTATTTCTCTGTGCACAATGCAAATAAATATATATAATTTTGACAATGTGATTTTCTTTTTTTTTTTTATATATAATCTATCTCTCACTGGTAAAATTAACCTAGCCTAAAAATTCTAGACTGTTCATGTCTTTGACAGTGGGCAAACTTACAAAATCAGCAAGGGATCAAAAACTTATTTGCGTCACTGTATATACTGAGCTTTGTTCTGGTGTTGTATATATGTACAGAGCTTGGTTCTGGTGTATATATGTACACAGCTTGGTTCTGGTGTTGTATATGTACTGAGCTTAGTTCTGGTGTTGTATATATGTATTGAGCTTGGCTCTGGCGCTGTATATATGTTCTGATATTGATTCTGGGGCTATATATATGTAGTGAGCTTGGTTCTGGTGTTGTATATATGTATTGAGCTTGGTTCTCTGTATATATGTACTGAGCTTGGTCCTGGTGCTGTTTATATGTATGAGATTGGTTCTGATGCTGTGATTATGTAGGATATATTTATAATAACAAAATTGTAGGAAAGATTGAATTGTTTTCAATTCATTGTATATTTAATGGGAACCTGTCAGGTAATTTTAACCCCTTAAACCACCACCATGCAGTAATACATGACCTGATAATATTTCCAAACATTCCCCTGTATGTTTTTTTCAGATGCAGTTTAAAATGAACTTGTAAAATGGTGCACGCTATATGCTAATTACTCATTAAAGGGTCATGGGGCGGTGCCGCTATCCTGAAGAGTCCCTTAGTCCTGCCTCCAAACCCACCTCTTAATGTTTCATTGACATCCCCTGGCTGTTATACATCACTACCAGTCTTCTCCAACTTTCTCGGATGCGCCATTGCCTTGTACTACTTGGGCATGCACCATGCAGCGAGGTGTATTCTTCCTGGCTGCACTGCACATGCCAGTACAAGGCAACGGCGCATCCGCAAGAGTTGGAGGAGGCTGCTAGTGATGTAGGACAGCCAGGGGGATGTCAGTCAAAATGTGGGGGGCACCATTACAATCCTGGACATGATCACTCACAAATTAATACAGTTTATTGTGCAGGAGCCCACATCTGTCTATTCAGAACATGGACCCCCACAAGTGTTTCTTGAAATAAAAAATAAATGTGGGCATTGCATTTATTAGTAGATAAATCCAACACGTGCTGCACATGCCACCACTGAATTAGTGGAAGTCGTGCATTTTAGCAATGATTACAAGAATAAATTGAGGATGTATTTCCTTTTTCTTATGACTATGTCCTGCCACATACAGCTGTTGCATTCCCATTTCTGAACCGTAATATGGGCATGATATTTTTTTTTGGAGGATCTCTAATAATCAAGCTGTTCCTTATCAATACACCATGGGCTTTGTTACAGTTTTGTTCGGGTTCTTACTGGACGTAGTACACCCGACAATTCTTCTGGAAATACTGATATCAATTTGGGGATTAGTGATCCTTTAGGCTGGATTCACACTAGCATGTTCGGTCCGTAAAGGACGGAACGTATTTCGGCCGCATGTCCCGGACCGAACACACTGCAGGGAGCCGGGCTCCTAGCATCATAGTTATGTACGACGCTAGGAGTCCCAGCCTCGCTGCGGGACAACTGTCCCGTGCTGTAATCATGTTTTCAGTACGGGACAGTACGGTTCCACGGAGATGCAGGTACTCCTAGCGTCGTACATAACTATGATGCTAGGAGCCCGGCTCCCTGCAGTGTGTTCGGTCCGGGACTTGCAGCCGAAATACGTTCCGTCCTTTACGGACCGAACATGTTCGTGTGAATCCAGCCTTACTGTTCCTATAGATGGTTTTGGACACTGCCAATTTATATATAATTGAACCGATTGGTTATTTTGTGCACATAGCGGTTCCTACATTGCCGGGCAGGGGCCTGTTATGGTGTACTGCGTCACTTGGCACGTTCGTCCCTCATATAGAGATTGATGGAGCTAAAGAGACGTTGTACAACCAGTCACAGAAAAAAAAAAAACGCTTGGCTTGACGGCCCTACAGGTGTTCTTCTATCTAGTGAACAAACTCGAGTTTGCCAAATATTTGGATACATTTTCCTCCATTTATTTGAAGTTATTGCCCGTCATTCCGGTACAGTTTATTTTTTCCTCTCTGACTGATTTTATATTAAGTTAGAATGTCCACAATGACATCATAATGGCACAGATGCGGGACAACTGCTTCTTTAGCAAGACATAGTCATAAGTACAGGCAAATGCGTATATAGCGACATGCATCTGTTATGAATACACAGCTTCACTTCTCTTTTGTATTCCGTGCCAATTTATTAATGTGGCATATTTCTGACAAAATAACCTTTTACCACGTGTCTCCCCTATTTCATGTGGAAATGTAATAAGAATTTGAATAAAACATTATATACTCATAGTGTCTGAAATAATACACATTATTTCCTCCTTTAAAATTTTTTGGTCAGCATGCTCACTACACCACTTTCTGGGTGTTTGTTTTTTTTTTGTTCAGGCAGCTCAATGCCTCGAAATGCATGATATGTGACCTAGAATATATTCAATTGTGCCCTGAAAGCCAAAGGGTGCTCCCTCTCTTTTTGGCCCAGCCACACGTCTAGTAAGCAGATTGAGGCAACAATGGGGGTATTTTTGAAAACAGGAGAAACAGGGTGATAGATTTTGGGGGGTGTATCTTCATTCTCATGTTCGCTTTACAAAGGAATCGGTCTTCAAAATTATACTTTTATGAAACGAGTGACATTTTATTTTTTTATACCTGCTTTGTATTAAATTTTGCAAAAAACGGTGTGGTCAAAATACTCACTACACCCATTGATAAATACCTTAAGGGGTCTAGTTTTCTAAATGGGGTAGTTTATGGGGAGTATCTATTTTTCTGGCATCTTAATGCCTCTCCAAATGTACAGTGGGGCCTAAAACATTTTCAAGCAAAATATGTGTCCTGAAAGCCTCCGGGTGCTCTTTTCATTTTGGGCCCTGCCATGTGTCGAGGCAGCACATTAGGGCCACAAAGTGGGTATTTTTGAAAACAGGAGAAACAGGGTGATAGATTTTGGGGTGTGTTTTTTCATTCTCATGTTTGCTTTACAAAGAAATCGGTCTGTAAAATGAAACAGTTGTGAAATTTTTTTAATTATGTTCTTTTACGCCTGCTTGGCATGAATTCTTACCAAAAAAAACTGTGGGCTCAAAATACTTACAACACCCCTTAATAAATACCTTACAGGGTGTAGTTTTCAAAATGGGGTCATTTGAGGGGGTTTCCATCATTCTGACACATATGAACCTCTGAAAACCTGGCTTGGTGCAGGGAAACAAAATGTACTTAAAAATGTATAAAATTATTATTACATTTGTTTTTTATTTTTTTTCAAAAGTGCTGCCAAAATAGAGTTAAGAGATGGAAATATATATTTAATTTAATTTTTTTTTACAGTATGTACATATGTGACATATTGCTGTTCAAAATAGGGAAAAACAATAATTTTTACAAAATGTCTTACATTTTTGTATTTTTTAAATTTATTTACACAAATTGTATCAGTCTACTTTTACCACTAAAATAAAGTACAACATGTGACGAAAAAACAATGTCAGAATTACTTGAATATGCAAAACTATTGCAGAGTTATTCTCTGATAAAGTCAGACATACCAGATTTGACAAATCTGGCTTGGTCATTAAGGTCCAAACAAGCTTGGTCATTAAGGTGTTAAAGAGGGTATCAACCTATCCGCAGGATAAGTGTCTGATGGCTGAGGGTACATTAATCATACATGGGGTCCTGTGTCCTCCATTTAAATAAAGCGGTGGTCAGGCATGCACGCTGCCACTCTATTCAACTCTATTGGACTGATGGAGATGGCCTATGCACTGTGCTCAGCTATCTCCATCAGTCCCATAGAGAAGAATTAAGCAGAAGCACGCATGCTCGATCGCCGCTCCATCCTGTGTATAGGTTATAAGTATTATTCGTGGGAAAACCCCTTTAAGGTAAAGGAATGGAATATTATTCAATGGCCGAGTCAGTCACCTGACCTCAATTTGATTGACCATGCTTTTCACTTACTGAATACAAAACAGAAGGCAGAAAGACCCAAACACAAGGGGGGTAACTCAGCATTTGGTGATGTCCACATTTCAGGAAGTCATTGAAATGAGTTTATTATTTTATATATTTTTTCTTTTTTACGGTCTGCTTTCCCACTGTAACTGGGGGTGCACAATTAGTGCTATGCTGGGTCTAGTTAGACCCAGCAGCTAATTCTTTGCTCCAGGTTCCTGCCGATCACATGATCAGTCACGTGATCACTGGGACCAATAAAGGCAGGTGCACTGCCTCTATTGAATACTCAATTCCATTGAATTCTGTGTACGTGAAAACAAAGAAGACAGATTTCCGGTTCCGGCGCTGGACATGTAAGCAGGTGAAACGAGAGCTCCCGTTCCCAGCCAGACAAATACCTTACAAAAGTGTCTGGTGTTGCATCCCCGGCCACGGACCGTCATGATTCCTCACCCCTCGACGCCCGCAGTCATGGACTTGTGAGCGCTGGTCCCCATCTCCTCCCCAGGAGATGCCAGCGCTCACTTCCGCTCCACTCTGCTGTGTCCCGTAGGGTGCGCGCGCACCCTCGCACCCGGCCTTAAAAGGACCAGTGCGCACACATGTAAATCATCAGTAATTAGCCCATGATCACCCTGGACTATAAGAAGGGCTCTGCCCTTTTACTCCTTGTCTTAACATTTTTATTTTTCCTTTGTTAGTCTTGCAAATGGTCCCTTAGTGTTATCCTGTTCCCGTGCCCAGCTACCTGTATCCCATGTTGTAGTTGTTCCTGTGCCCGCTATAGTGTTCGAGTCAAGTTCTGCCATTGGCCACGTCTACTGTTTTACACCACGTCTGGTGTCATTTGTCTCTTCTGCATCACCTGCCATCAAGATCCCAGCTGTGCCTAGATGTTGCTACTGTTGTGACTATTACAGGTACCCTTGTGCTTGGACTATATATATTGACTTGGTACACTGTAGTTTGGCCAGCTGCCATCCTGCTATGGCAGTGCGGCCCAGTGGGTCCACACACCCAAGATTGTGACAGTACGCTCAAGCCATGGATCCCGCTGGCCAACCCAAGACCATGACGACGTCATGAGCCTTGCAGGCAGACATACGAGACCTTCGGTCACGTCAGGACCAACTCTTCCTGGCGGTGAATTCCATTGCACATTGACTGGATGTTCAAGCTGCAGCCGCCACAGCACCTGCTGCGGCTGTTCCTCCTGCTACACGTCCTGTCAGTACCAGTGCCGACTTCCGATTCTCGCTGCCACTACCTCCTCGCTACAACGGGAACGCGAGGGCCTGCAGGGTATTTCTGAACCAGTGCCAGATCCACTTCAGCCTACTTGCCAGAGCATTTCCTTCCAATGGTGCTAGGATCACATTTATAGTCTCTCTCCTGGCTGGCAAAGACCTGGCATGGGAGAATCACATCAGGGACCAGAGACCCGTGACTTACAAATTCCTACAAATTTTCCACACAGTATTTGAGGAACCTGGACGAGTCTCTTCAGCAGCCTCATCCCTGCTGACCCTGCGCCAAGGAGACACCTCTGTGGATGAGTACGCCATTTGGTTCCGTACCCTGGCGGCCGAGCTGACCTGGAATGACGCTTTAGTGGCCAAATTCTGGCAGGGTCTATCTCTGAAATCAAACACGAGCTTGCCACTCGAGACCAGCCCTCTACCCTAGATGACCTCATTCTTCTAGCCACCCGGATTGACATGCGGATTCAGGTACGGTCTCAAGAGGTGCGCCGGTCCAGAAGACTTCCTAAGCTGGCTCCTACATTTCAGCAACCCCTGTTGCCCTCATTAGCTAATCCACCTGAGGAGCCTATGCAACTAGACCGCCTCAAATTGTCTGTCCAAGAAAAACAACGCAGATGCACTTCGGTACTATGTCTGTATTGCGGCCTCGGAGGAAATTTTTTGCATGTGTCCCCAAAAACTTCAGTGCCTAGTTATGGTTGGAGAGACAACCCTAGATGGAAGGGCGCTAAATAAAAGACTCTCTCCCAAATTGTCCACCCCTGTGACCATAGTGTCCGGCGGAAAGATGCACCGGGTCTCTACCTATCTGGACTCTGTTCCTCTGGAAACATCTTTGGCTGTTGCCTCGGTTAATGGTCTTCCTCTGCCCGAACCAATCGTGTTTGAGACCAAGCCACTGAAGCTCCAAGTTGGAGCTCTTTATACTGAACTGATTACTAGCCTAAAGCTATCAATCCGGTTTTGCTGGGTCTGCCTTGGCTCCAGTTGCATGCGCAAGTCCTGGATTGGAATTCAGGAGAAGTTCTCCAATGGGGTCCCAACTGTCCCCACTGCTGCCTGTTACAGATCCATATCATCCAGCCTCCAGTGCCTCCAGTGCCTCAGTCATTAGCAAGATTACCCACATATTTTTCCCAGTTTGCGGACGTCTTCAGCAAAAAGGAGGCTGAGATGCTTCCTCCACATCGGTCTTACGACTGTCCAATTGAACTGGTTCCTAACGTTTCTCATCCCCGTGGACGGGTATATCCCCTCTCCTTGCCAGAGACACAGTCCATGTCTGCCTATATCAAGTAGAATCTGGAGAGGGGTTTCATACGAAAGTCTTCCTCTCCGGCCGGGGCTGGGTTCTTTTTCGTTATGAAGAAAGATGGATCTCTTCGACCCTGCATTGACTACAGTGGTCTCAACCAGATCATGGTCAAGAACAAATACCCATTGCCACTAATATCCGAAACTGACCGCATACGAGGAGCCAGGATTTTCTCTAAACTAGACTTGCGTGGGGCTTACAATTTGATCCGAATCTGTCAAGGTGACGAGTGGAAGACGGAATTCAACACTCGAGACGGGCACTATGAATACCTGGTGATGCCCTTCGGTCTGTGTAATGCTCCAAAGGTTTTCCAGGAATTCGTCAATGATCTTCCGAGATCTCCTCCATGTCTGTGTTGTGGTCTATCTCAATGATATTTTGATTTTCTCTCCAGATCCGTCGACTCATCGGAGACATGTTCGTCAAGTTCTGCTGCATTTACGGGAGAATCGTCTGTACGCCAAGCTGGAGAAGTGTGTCTTTGAAAAAAAATTATCTGCCCTTCCTGGGCTACATCATCTCGGATCAAGGTCTCAAGATGGATCCTGAGAAAGTAAAAACTGATAGGGATGTCTCAAACTTGAGGGTTGACAGAGATGATACAGGATGGGTCAATGATATTTTGTGGAGGCTCCATGGAGTCTCGTCTCAAACGACCTGGACAAGGCATCGGCCCTTACATTCTTGTCGGCAGAGTGGTAGTGAAGCTCAAACTGGAACCAGGCAAAGAACAGCGACCACTTGGCCTGACGGGGGTTCAAACGTTGGGCCGTCTGGAGATAGGTAAGGTTCTTGTGGTCAGTGAAAATCAGGATGGGATGAGCTGCGCCCTCTAGTTGGTGTCTCCAATCCTCCAGAGCCAGTTTATTGGCCAGTAATCCCCAATCGAGTAATTCCGTTCTGCGGAAGAGAAAAGCTTGGAGTAATAGCCACATACCATTGTCTTGCCTTTGGGACCTCTCTGAAGCAGAAGTGCGCCAGCACCAACAGAGGAAGTGTCCACCTCCAACGAAAACTGTAGAGATACATCAGGATGATGGAAGGTTGAGGCTGACGTGAAGGCACTCTTCAAGCTATTGAATATGGCCTCTGCCTCTGGAGTCCACACCTTGTTGTTCATGCCTTTTTTGGTGAGGGTAGAGATGGGAGCGGTCAGTGAGGAGAAGTTTGGGATGAACTGTCGATAAAAGTTGGCGAATCCCAAGAAACGCTTTATGGCCTTTAAGCCTTGCAGGCGTGGCCATTCAAGGACGGCCTTTACCTTCTCAGGATCCATTTTGAGGCCCTGATCCGAGATAATGTAGCCCAGGAAGGGTAGAGGCTTTCTCTCGAACACGCACATCTCCAGCTTGGCATACAGATGATTCTCCCTTAATCGCAGCAAAGCTTGACGAACATGTCTCTGATGAGTCACTGGATCTGGGGAAAAAAATCAGAATGTCATAGACATGAGATAGACCACAATACAGACATAGAGGAGGTCTCGGAAGATGTTATTGATGAACTCTTGGAAGACCGCGGGAGCGTTACACAGACCGAAGGGCATTACCAGGTATTCATAGTGCCTGTCTCAAGTGATAAATGCCTTCTTCCATTCGTCACCCCGGCGAATCCGGATTAGGTTGTAAGCCCGCCCCACGCAGGGCTAGTTTAGAAAAAGTGTTGGCTCCTCGTATACGATCAAACAGCAATGGCAATGGATATCTATTCTTTACCGTGAGCTGGTTGAGACCCTGTTATGTCGATGCAGGGTCGAAGAGATCCATCCTTTTCTTTGACGAAGAAGAACCCGGCCGGGGAGGAGGATTTCCTTATGAAACCCCTCTCCAAATTCTCCTTAATATAGGCGGACATAGATTGAGTCTCTGGCAAGGAGAGAGGGTATACCCTTCCACGGGGAAGGGATGCATCAGGAACCAGTTCAATAGTGCAGTGTCTCCTCCTCCCTCTTGCTAAAGTTATCCGCAAACTTTGAGTAGTGAGAAAGCAATCCTGCCAATAACCGAGACTGGAGAGACTGGGCGGGATGGATCTGACCCAGGCAACGGTTGAGGCACTCGGGACCCCACTGGAGAACCTCTCCAGAATTCCAGTCCAGAACTGGGGCATGTAGTCGGAGCCAGGGCAGACTCAGCAGCACAGGGTTGACAACCCTGGGCAGGTAAAAAATGAGATGAGCTCGGAATAAAGGGCTCCGACTCGGAGCTTCAGTGGTTTGGTCACAGCTACAAACGGGTCTGGCAGAGGCAGTCCATTCACTGAGGCAACGATCAAAGGCCTCTCCAGAGGGGTTGTGGGCAACTGGAAAAGATCCACCAGGTCTCTCCAAATGAAGTTAGCTGCGGATCCAGAGTCCAGATAGGCAGAGACCCGGTGTGTTCTCTCGCCGGACACTATGGTCACAGGGATGGACAATTTGGAAGAAAGCCCCTCTTTACCCAGAGTTGTCTCTCCAAGCAACCCTAGGTTCGGGGGCACAGACGCACAAGATGGCCTCCAAGGCCACAATACAGACAGAGTCCCGAAGTGCGTCTGCGTTGTCTCTCCTGAATAGAGCGTTTGAGATGGTCCGTCTTCAAAGACTCCTTAGGTGGAACAGCAGATGAGGAAAGCAGGGGTTGCTGAAATGTGCGAGCCGGACTAGGGAGTCCTCCCTCCCGACGAGTCTCTCGGAACCGTTCTTGGATCCTAATGTCAATCCAGGCGGCCAGAAGAATGAGATCGTCCAGGATAGATGGCAGATCTTGGGCGGCAAGCTCGTCCTTAATCACGGGGGACAGTCCCTGCCAAAATGTTGCCTCCAAGGCCTTGTTGTTCCATAACAACTCTCCCGCTAGGGTGCGGAAGTGAGTGGCATACTCGCCCACGGAATTGTCTCCCTGGCGAAGGTTCAGCAAGGAGGCGGCTGCCAATGAGACTCATCCAGGTTCCTCAAATACCATGCCAAATGTCCGTAGGAACCCCTGTAAATCACGGGTCTCTGGTCCTTGTCGTTCCCAAATGGGGTTCACCCATGCTAGGGCCCTGCCAGTGAGGAGAGAGACGATGAAAGCGACCCTTGCACTGTCAGTGGAAAATGCTTTGGCATACAGGCTGAAGTGGATCTGGCACTGGTTGAGAAATCCCCTGCAGGTCCTCGCGTCTCCATCATAGTGATGAGGTAGTGGCAGAGAAAATCAGAGTTCAGCACTGCCAGGAGATGCAGTTTGAGGATCCGTACTGCCAGGAGGTGTAGTAGAAGGAACAACAGGGGCAATAGGAACAGGTGCCGGGAGAACTGCAGCTTGTGCCTCCAGTCTCTGTGTAATGGGGTTCACCGCCTGGAGGAGTTGGTCCTCTCGTATTTGGCAGACTAGCATATCCGACTGCATGGCTTGTGATGTCGTCACGGTCTTGAGTTGACCAGCGGAGTCCATGGCCTGAGTGTACTGTCATGATGGGGGGTATGGACCCACTGGGTCGTACCACCGTAGCAGTATAGCTGCTGGCCAAACAGGGTACAAAGTCAATGTCTATAGTTCAGATAAGGTACCTGTGACAATTCAGACAGTAGCGATGGTTTAGGCTCGGATGGAACTCTGGCAGCAGGCAGACAACAGGTGCAGTGAAACACAGCGGGTGTAGTAGGCAACACAACACGACTTCAACACTGTACAGCACAGGAACACGGTAGCATGGGATACAGAATACAGGTAGCAGGAACGGGAACACTGGAACTGGAAAACACTCAAGGGACCATTTGGAAAGACAGGCACGGGTAGGTACAAACAAAGCTCAGGCAATGGAGGAATAGGCAGGGCCCTTCTTATAGTCCAGGGTGCTCTGGGAGCAATCAGCTAAATCTCACACTTGTGTGCGCTCTGGCTCTTTAAGGCTGGACGTAGCTTGCGAGCGCACCCTAGTGGTCACTGCGGAACAGGACGGCCGCATGTGCTGGCATCTCTGGAGAGAAAGGCGTCATCAGGATGGGAGGAGTTCGTAGTCAGCGACCACGGACGTTACACAATGTCTTCCTTGAACCACTGAACTATTCCTGGGATCTCATTATGAGTTATAGTAATGGACACATTGTCGATTACTATGGCCAACTCTGCTCCTATCCCAGGGCCAAATTTAGAGAGAATTTTCCACTGTGCAATAAAAACGACATGTTCACTTTATTCTACGCATTGATACGATTACAGTGATGCCAAATTTATATCTTTATTTTTTAAGTTTTAACACTTTTACAAAGAAAAACTATTTGTTATAAAAAAAATGTGTTTTGTGTCACCATAACTTTTTTATATTTCTGTCCAGTGAACGGTGTGAGTTGTTTTTTTTTGTTTTTTTTTGCCGGTGAGCTGTAGTTTTTATTGGTACCATTATTGGGTGCATGTGACTCATTGGTCTGTTTTTTATTTAATTTTTTGGGGAGCAAAAAACAGCAAATTGGACTTTATTATTCTGTGTTTGTTTTTTTTTTGCAGCATTCATCGTGCAGGTTAAATAACGATATATTGTAATAGTTTTGACTTTTATTGATGCGGCAATATCAGTTATGTTAATTTTTTATATATATATATATATATATAAAAATGAGAAAAGTTTTTTTTTAAACTTTTAATATTTTTTTTTGTACATTCAAAAAAACAGTCGCGGACAGCGTCTCCCTCCCTAGGAGACGCCAGCACACACGGCCGTCCTGCTCTGTTCTGAAACCTAGGGCTTAAAGGGCAAGCTCGCGCACATTTAAAATCTTCCCTGACCAATCCCCAGATCACCCTGAACTATAAAAAGGGCTCTGCCCTTCCACTCCTTGCCTGAGCGTTGCTGTTGTCTATCCATATTCGTGTTTCAAACGGTCCCTTAGTTGTTTCCTGCTCCCAGTGTTCCCGTATCCTGCTTCCTGTATCCTGTTGCTGTGTATGTTTCCTGAGCCTAAGCCTATAGTTGGAGTCGATTGTGTCATCTGCCACGTCTGGTGCCATCTGCCACGTCTGGTGTCATCTGCCACGTCAAGCTCCATCCGTGCCAAAGTCTCTGCTGCACCTCGTGTCTGTCTGGACTCTTACAGATACTCTTGTTCTAAAGACTCCATAGACTTTATATAGGCTGTTGTTTGGCTAGCTGCCACTCCGCTACAGCGGATCGGCCTAGTGGGTCCACATACCCCTAGATCGTGACATATATATATTGCAATACTAAAGTACATTGTGATTTTGACAGGCTTCTGGCAGGGTTCAAAAGAAGCACCAAGATGCAGACCTGAGGGCCTTCATAACAACCATCGGCACCCCGCAATCGTGTCGTTTGGGTCTGATGGACGTTTGGAGGGGTTCGCCCCTTCTATCTAACGGCTCAGATGCCTCATTCTCTATTGACCGTGGCATCTAAGTGATTAAATTGGCGGAATCAAAGTGATCTTTGATTCCGCCCATTGCAGTGAGGTGTTGGCTGTATTATACAGCCGACACCTGCTATGTGTGGAGCGGGCTCAGCCCGTGAGCCTGCTCTATACTTCCCCTTGACAACTGCCTTGGCATGTTGTTAAGGGGTTAAAAATTTTTTTTAAATGATTAGCATTAGCAAAAAGAATTCTTAGCCCAAGTTATATTTGCTGCTGCAGATTTTCCTGTAGATTCTGTGAAAAGAAAAAGTCAATGATTCTAAAATATGCAATTGCGGATTTTGCTGAGAGTCCATATGTAATCCGCAGCAAAATCCACAAGCAATACATTTTATTGCGGATCTTGATTTCCCCATTAGAGTTCGCAAAAAGTCTGTAACATAAATTGAAATGCTGTGGATTCAAAAATACAAACCGCAGGTCATTTTCTGCGCTGAAAAATTCAGCAGCATGTCGATAAAAATCACATCCACTAGGCTGCTACTGTATTCTGGTGTGGAAAATCTGCAGCATATCCGTCCTCTGTGCACTTTTTTTAAAAACAAAGTTTTATTTATGCTTTTTTCAACAAAACAAGAATAGCATTATACAGAATGGCAATGAATGAAACTCCAATGCAAGATAAGGTACATTGCAAGAGCAAATGAGCCACAGATTTTAAGGTATTAGGCCCCATGCACACAACCGTAATTTTGGTCCCTAAATACGGACCGTAATTGCAGATCAAAATATGGTTCCATTCATTTCTATGGCCCATAGACACCTTCCCGTATATTTACGGGAAGGTGTCCAGGCCGTAGAAAGCATCCATAAAATATAGGACATGTCCTATTTTTTGATTTTACGGACCGTGCTCCCATACTTTATAATGGGAGCACGGCCGCAAATGCAGATGACTGTCCACGGTCGGCCGTGCCTGTAATCGCGGACCGTGATTACGGCACGGTCGTGTTCATGGGGCCTTATACTAGAGATAACACATGTATGAATAGTCAGGGCAAAGAAGGTACCATCCATCAGCTACAGCAACACATTCATACAGCAAGCAAACGTGCGCCACCAGATCCCGCCACCTCCCAACCCCATTAACAACCAATAAGACAGATTACACCACAGTCTCAGAAGCCTCCAACCAACGCGTCCAAATCTTCTCAAAATTGTATGGGCATTTCCTATTGAAATACAGCTTTTGATAAAGAGGTATATATTTATTAATAAGTTGAAGCCAGTGCACCGGACTTGGACAGGTACTGGCCTTCCAAGCCATAATGATAACTTTTCTGGCACAAAATAAGGTCAAATGAAAAAAAAACTTTTAATAATAGCACTGCACCACCTCATTTATGACACCTAAGAGAAAAATTTGGGTATTGAGGAGTCAAGGGAACCAAAAATGATCATGGAGGAACTCAACCACCTCTGACCAAAAGGGTGAGATCTTGGAGCATAACCACACACAATGGAGGTACGTGCCCTCAGCAGACTTGCAATGAAAATATGAGTCAGAGGTAGATGCCCCAATTCTTCAAAGTCTGACTGGTGTGTAATAAATCCGGTGTAAAAATCGAGATTGTATCAAAACATCACTTGAGCTTTCTACAGAATCTAAAAAGTTCTACTTCCCTCCATTCCTCCTCTGTCAGATAAGAAATATTCCCATGTCACCCAGAGAATGCCTTATCAAAGGGTCTATGCCCAGAAGATTGGAGAAGGGTATAAGTCTGTGTACGGGGCACCAGGTAGATCCTCCAATTTAGAGAAACCCAGCTCATTAGACAGAGAGCCAAGGCTACACAGGCATTATTCAACTGGATATAGTGAAAAGGGCACTCCTCAGGATCCCATAGCGAGCCCCAATTTCAGAGAAGGATACAAAGCTGGTGTCAGTAGAGTTGACCCGAAAACTTAATCCCAGCCCACAATACCGCGCCCGGGCAGAGACGGATAACCACGGGTTAGACCATAATGGGGTTCCATCTGAGTATATGTGTGATCTCCCAGAACCAAGCCGCAGTTTAGAGTGGAAAAACCACTGAGCAAGGGGATTTATATCTAATAAATTTGGAATGCTCTCATAAGAACTCAAGTGCAGTGGTAGCATTACTCAGATGTATGTCAATCCACCAACACGCGAAAACAAGTTGAGAGGCCAAGTAATACAGGTAAAGATTAGGCGCAGCTATCCCCCCCCAGATGTTTAGGGGCCTGCAAAAGACTCAGGCTAAATCTAGGAGTATCGTATTACCCTGCCAATAGAAAGCGTACAAAACACCCGTCCCGTGAGCATTTACTAATAACAGTCACCTGTAGGTAACAGCTTGGTTATTAGTCTTGGTGGTATGTTGCCTGCCATTTATTTCTGTTGTGTCCTGTGATTTTGCTGTGTTAAACCCAGCTTTCTGTGTGTACTGAACTCTGGCCTGAACGTGGTCTTGTTTCCTGATAATGTTTACCAGATCTGGCACTGCCCGCCTGTAGCCAACACCTATCTGTTTGACCACAAGACGATTTATACGGCGCCCTGCTAATGCATAATGTGTCAACTGTAGCTATGCTACTCTCTACACAACACATGAGCTGCATCCACTTGGCAGCCTTATTCACTAGCTAAATCAGTCGATGTGCAGCTGCTGATGTATAATAAAGTTGCCAAGCAGTCTGCTCATAGGCTAATCCAGCTAAAGCTGCCGAGCGGCCGCAGCTCCCATGTGAATGACCAATTAGTGTCATACACTTCTCTTCATTCATGCCCAGCTAGTTTCACTGCACAGCGTGATCTCGCGAGATCACGCTGTGCTGTGAGTAAGTCTCACAGAAACTTTACCGAAGTGTCGTGAGTGTGAATAGACATCGCATCCTGGCTGGAGGTCGATGTCTATTCACTCTCAAGACACTTCTGTAAAGTTACTGTGGGAGTATGTGACAGCACAGTGTGATCTCGCGAGATCACGCTGTGCTGTGACTACAGCTAAACATGAATGGAGAGCAGTGTATGACGCTGATTGGTCAGCATCATACACTTCTCTTTACAACGCCCGCTTGGTAAAAAGTAAAAAAACGCCCAGTTGTCTAATTAGCATAAATATAAAATTGTTCATAAATTGCTCAAAAATTATCGTTTTTCAAAATAAAAACCACTGTTGTTATCTACATTACAGCGGCGATCAGATTAGGTAGAAGATAGGGCATTTATAATCTGGTAACAGAGCCTCTTTAAGCTGCAACATTCATACCCCAGATTTAAAGGCTATGTAAACCTTTGAAAGCGATTTTATATATATATATATATATATATATATATATATAGCAGAAAAAGAATGGTGACAGCACACTGCGACACTAATGCCACCTAAACCACTAAATATAAATAAATATGCACTAAGCCTACATATATACCTGGGGATGGTAGGATCCAGCATTGAACTAATTAAAATCACCCAGTTCAATGCTGGATTCTACCATCCCCAGTTATATATGTAGGCAAAGTCCCAGTTCTGGGTGTATGTGCAGCGTAGGTTCCCATCTTACAGAGGTCGCCTTGTCATGGCAGGTGGGCAAATACTTTTTGATCAAAATGTGCACTAAGAGCCTCCCTATTATAAGTAGATTTAGCTTTAGTGCATATTTATTTATATTTAGTGGTTTAGGTGGCATTAGTGTCGCAGTGTGCTGTCGCCATTCTTTTTCTGCTGTATATTTGCAGTCACACGTGTTCCTGCACCTGCATACACATTATATATATATATATATATATATATATATATATATATATATATAAATGTCAGTTAGTGAGTTTTGTGCAGCTTTCAAATAATTGTAACTTTTTTGAGATATAGCTGCTCTGTATCCTCTATACAGATCAGCTGCCTCGTTCGCTGAATCCCGCGGACCTGACGGGTTCAGTGAAAGTGGTTCCTGCATGTCTCTGACACACAGGATCCACCTGTTATCCATCACATCTAAATTCATAACTTGGGTCATATGATGCGATGTTTGTGAGTGAACAAAGAAAAGTATTATTTTCTAAAATAAAAACCCTGCATGTGGGCATTCCCACATGCAGTGTACATGTCTGCCACTCTTCACGCAGCTGGAGGAACCCATGTCCAGGATATTATCCACAAAATAGTTCTGTTTAATGGAGATGTAACTCTATGGCCTATTTTTAAAAACATTTCCCAGTAGGAGATATCAGGGATACATTTTAAGGCTTTAGAGAAGGCCTGGAGTATCATGGTAGACTCATAATTTATCTGGGATCAGAGGAATGAGAAGAAACCTGAAATCTGTACCCTTGGCTCTGTGAAGGTGTTTATCCTGCAACAAAAGGTGTCATTATCCTATCTCCTTCCCCTAAGGAACGCAAAACCCATTTAACATACTGTAGCTTTGAGCTTGCAGGAAAGTAAAAAATTGTGGGTGCACAGCTTTCTTCTTCTTATTAGCTATTTTGTCATTTCTGATATGCACAGTTTGGGGTCTTTGACTTTACAGCTATATATATTTATCTCTTATATTCCTGTCTTTGTAGTAGATGAAATGTAATTCTCACCATGTGGGAGGACTTCTGACTTTATCAGGGGTCAGGGACATGTCATCACATTTTGTGTGCAGTTTTTAGTTGTATTCAACTAGAGTTTGTGTGAGTCTGCGATATGTTTTGTTTTTGTTTTTAAATAAAGCTGTACAATTTTAAATAGAACTGAAATAGACTCGTGCATGTTTCTTGTTTTTAACATTGTATACTTATAAATACATGCGGGCACTCAGTTGTGATTTTGTGGTGCCCATCCACTCTATTTTGTTTTAACAGGAAGCTATATTTGGCACAGGCTATGGAGAAAAGAGTCGTTTGTGTGTGGGGATATGTGTGAAAGATATTTTACCCTTGAAATGCCCTCCGATGACGGATTATTAGAACAGGGGATGTATAAAAGACATGGCGTGTCAGATGTAGGCGGTGCCAGATGCTTATCTAGGTGCACCAGGTAGAGAGGAATAGAGGGTTCTCCCGTATTGTATTTTGTATGGCAGGTGTAACATGCTAAGGCTTCGTTCACATCTGCGTCAGGGCTCCGTTAATGGGTTCCGTCTGACCTTTCTGTCAGGGAAACCCATGAGTGGAATCCAAACTGAAACAAACGGAAAGCATAGGTTGATTGTCTGCTTATCTTTGGGCTGTAGGGAGAGATTGGGACAAATATAGTAGCTTTGTAAAAATTATTATTTTGAGGAAGTCCACCCTCTCAAGGAGGGTGAGAGAGTGATTAGCAAAATATTTGAAATAAAACCAGCAGGTGAACTTTACAAAATGTCATTGAAATTACAAATGGAGTGTGATGTCAGATGAGACAAAAAAATTACTTTTTGGTCACAGACATCATTGTGACCACTGGTGGAAATAAAAAAGGACTGTGTACAAAGAACAGCACCTTTATATACTCATTATAAAAATGGTGGATTTGGTGGTGGATCATTAACGTTTGAGGCTGTTTTGCTGTTAGTTGTCTAGGGGCTCTTTGCAAATCAATGGCATAATAAATTTGCTAAATATCAGGAGATGATTGCAGTCCAAAATCTGTCTGCCTCCGCCGGAATGGTTAAAACTTGGCAGTGATTGGACCTTTCAGCAAGATAATGACAGCAAACACATATCTCCACAACTTTAAAGTATCGCAAAGAGAGAGTTATAAGCCAAGTCTCTGACCCCGCCCAATTCCCGCCCATACACACCCAGTTCAGCCCACACTGTATCATGCTCCCATAGTGCCTCCCCACAGTATAATGCCCCCATAGAACTCCTGTAGCGCCCATGGCCGCGGGCCGTCGGGTTAACTCACCTCCCGACGCCCGCAGCCATGGATCTGTGAGCGCTGGCCTCCGTCTCCCTCCTAGGAGATGCCAGCGCTCACTTCCGCTCCGTCCGGCTGGGTCCCGTAGGGTGCGCGTGCACGCTCGCGCCCGCTCTTAAAGGGCCAGCGCGCGCACAGGAAAACAATGATCATTAACCCACATGATTTCCTGCTCTATAAGAATGCCCTAGCCCTTCTGATCCTTGCCTGATCGTTTTTAGTCTTTCCCAGTCTGTCTCATAAATGGTCCCTTAGTGTCTCCCGTTCCAGCTGTTACCCGTGCCCTGTTACCGTTCCTGTATTCCGCATTGCTCCTGTGCCTACCCGTGTTCAAGTGCCATCTGCCACGTCAAGTGCCATCTGCCACGTCAAGTGCCATCTGCCACGTCAAGTGCCATCTGCCACGTCAAGTTCCATCTGCCACGTCAAGTGCCATCTGCTCATCGGATACTGCCCGCCACGTCTGGCGCCACTTTCCACACCTGCCTCCATCCGTGCTGAAGCCACAGCCACCGCCCGGACTATTTCAGGTATCTAAGCATTACTGTCTGCCATCTTACTTTCACATAGACTGTGACCTGGTCAGCTGCCTCCCCGCTACGGCGGAGCGGCCTAGTGGGTCCACAAACCCAGTGTCCGTGACAGTACGCTCAGGCCATGGAACCCGCTGGCCAGCCCAAGACCCCAGTACAGAAGATTCAGACAGAGATGCATGACCTACGCACTCGTCAGGATCAACTCCTTGAGCGTTGTTAGTCTTTACTAGTCTGTCTCGCAAATGGTCCCTTAGTGTCTCCCGTTCCAGCTGTTACCCGTGCCCTGTTACCGTTCCTGTATTCCGCATTGTTCCTGTGCCTACCCGTGTTCAAGTGCCATCTGCCACGTCAAGTGCCATCTGCCACATCAAGTGCCATCTGCCACGTCAAGTGCCATCTGACACGGCAAGTGTCATCTGCCACGTCAAGTGCCATCTGCCACGTCAAGTGTCTTCTGCCACGTCAAGTGCCATCTGCTCATCGGATACTGCCTGCCACGTCTGGCGCCACTTTCCGCACCTGCCTCCATCCGTGCTGAAGCCATAGCGACCGCCCGGACTATTTCAGGTACCTAAGCATTCCTGTCTGCCATCTTACTTTCACATAGACTGTGACCTGGTCAGCTGCCTCCCCGCTACGTCGGAGCGGCCTAGTGGGTCCACAAACCCAGTGTCCGTGACAACTCCCACACAGTATAATGGCACTATAGCTGCCCCCGCACAGTATAATGCCCCATACAGTATATAGCCAACACAGATGCTCGCATAGACTATAATGCTCACACAGATGCCCCCCATACAGTATAATGCCCCATAGCTGTCCCCATACCGCATAATGCCCCATAGCTGCCGCATACAGTATAACGCCCCCATATAATGCCCACACAGATGCCCCATACAGCATAATGCTCCATAGTGCCACAATGCCCTGTAGATAGTTCCACGGTGCCCATTATAGATAGTGGCCACATCGATGGAGCAGTGCCCACATCCTACCACAGTGCCCATGTAGTGCCACAGTGCCCACATATAAACTGCCAGTGCCCACATATAAAGTGCCAGTGCCCAGATAGTGCCACAGTGCCCATGTAGATGGTGCCCCATATAGTGCCACAGTGCCCATGTAGATGGTGCCCACATATTAAGTGCCAGTGCCCACATATAAAGTGCCAGTGCCCATGTAGATGTGCCACACCCCCTTGAAGATAGCGCAACCCTGCCTGTAGATAGCTCTAACCCCCCTGTCGATAGCTCCACCCTGCCTGTAGACAGCGCTAACACCCCCTGTAGATAGCTCCATTGGGGCTCCCTCTTGGAGCAGAATCCCCAGCCAGTGCATCGGCTATGCTGTGGCTGGGGATTCCGCTCCAGGAGGAGCCCCTGATATCACTGTTCATGTATGGATAGTGATGCAAGGGGCTTCTCCAGGAGTGGAATCGCCGGTCAGTTCTTCACCTCTGGCCGAGTATCCCGCTTCAGGAGGTGCCCCTGACATCGCTGTCCATATTTGGACAGTGATGTTAGGGTTTTTAGATGTCGGAATCCCCAGCGAGGGTGTCTGCAATGCTCTGGCTGGGGATTTCGCTCCATATATGGACAGTTTCGTCAAGGGCTTTCCCAAGACTGGAGTCCCTGGCCAGAGAGCTTGCACTGCTCTGTCCCGGGACTCCATAGTTGAATGCTGGAACAGAGAGCTGACTGTTTCCTGCTTCAGCATTGGATTCAACCGTATCTGCATTCTGAGGACGTGGATACAGTTGAATCCGGGACATACCACCGGCCGCACAGGACACCGCCTGGAATTTGGGACTGTCCCGCTGAATCCGGGATGTTTGAGTGGTATGGCAAACACACATCAAAATCAACACAGAACTGGTTCCGGGAACACAAAATCAAAGTTTTCCAATAGCACTCTGAATCTCTAGAATGGAACCCACTTGAAAACCTGTGGTGTGTAATAAAAGCCGACAGTCGAGAATATAAAGGAACTGGAAATGTTCTGCATAAACCAAGATCTCTCAACAAATGTTCTCCAACTTTGTTAAAGGTCATTGACTATGAATGGAAGCGGCACCGCACATGTCTGGCCTCCGCTCCATTTAAACTCCTCCTAGCCGTCATCTTGTGGCAGGGGTAAATGTGGTCCCGGGGTCCTCTGTTCTAGTGATCGGTGGGGGGTTTCAAGCGGTCAGACTCCCACTGATCTTGAATTGATCACCTATCCAGTAGATAGGTGAAAAATGCTGTAGGCTGGAATTTAAGCTTTACAGAAAGAGTCTCAGTGCTGTTAAATACTGCGGGGATGGTTGCACCAAATTATGATGCCAAAAATAAATAAATAATTAAAATAAATAGTTTTACCGGAGAAAACCTTTAGTAGAATCTGAGGGGAACCAATATAATCCCCAAAAAATGTGAATAAATAAGCTATTAGAAACATTTGAAAATGTAATAGGACTGTACCTAGTATATCCTATGAATATGTGTGGTTTCAATTTACATTGTGTAGTGAATTATGTACCCATTTCTTATTGTAAATAAGCGTATTAAAACGGTTGTCCAAGAGTAAAAGATAAACAAACAAAACATTACTCACCCATTAAATCCTCCGATGCTTTAGCACTGAAGCTCTGGTGGTGTATCTGCAGTGTTTCCAAAAGAAAAAAAATGCCGTTTTTATGAGCGGATTTCGCTGCGGATTTAATCCCTTTTACATTGAAAAGGTTGAAACCCACAGTGATAGCCGTAAGTGATCCGACCCAATAAAGGGATTATGGACACCTGGGTTATAATTGTGCTAAGGGAGACGCCTCTGATGTCTCACATTGGCAATATAAGGGTATGTTCACACGTCTTAGCAAAATACGTCTGAAAATACGGAGCTGTTTTCAGGCAAAAACAACTTTTTGCAGCAACTCGCGTTTTTTGCAGCGTATTTTACGGCCGTTGTTGGAGCTGTTTTTCAATGGAGTCAATGAAAAACGCCTCCAAAAACATCCCAAGAAGTGTCCTGCGCTTTTTTTGACGAGCCGTCATTTTACGCGCCATATTTTGACATATTCAGACGTAAAACGCCCGAATTACGCCTGAAAACACTGCGTGTGAACATACTCTAACTCTGAGGGAAATCAGAACGTGCTGTTGATTTTCAAATCCGCAGCATTCTCATTCTGTTCTTGATGTTCACTGTGGGTTTCAACTCAAATAGAAATAATCACGATAAAACTTTGTTTCTCTTTGCAAAAAATATATTTTCTTTATCAAAACATTAATATCATATCCAATGAATACAAATATTTTTAGATATCACCCAAAGTGAGTCCATAAATTATCTGGATTGATACTTTCTGGTGGGTTATGGTTGTTTTGCGGAGACTCCAGGAGGAGGGAGGAGTGGCGTTTTCCCATGTCAATGCGATGTTCTGGGTGCGGAACCCTGAAATGTCACATCAATGTGGCAAGATGTTAATCCTCCCTCCTCATGGAGTCTCCGCAAAACAACCATAATAAACCGGAAAGAGTCCATCCGGATAATCTTATGGACTCTGACACTTTGGGTGATATCTAAAAATGTTTGTATTCATTGGATATGATATTAATCATTTGATAAAGAAAATAAAAATTTTTGCAAAGAGAAACAAAACTTTATCGTGCTTATTTCTATATGAGTTGAAACCCACAGTGAACATCAAGAACAGCATGAGCATGCTGCGGATTTGAAAATCAACAGCACGTTCTGATTACCCTCCAGAAAATGTTCAGCAACATATGGATGAGATTTCTGTAAGGCTGGGTTCACACGACCTATTTTCAGGCGTAAACGAGGCGTATTATGCCTCGATTTACGCCTGAAAATAGGGCTACAATACGTCGGCAAACATCTGCCCATTCATTTGAATGGGTTTGCCGAAATACTGTGCAGACGACCTGTAATTTACGCTTCGTCGTTTGACAGCTGTCAAACGACGACGCGTAAATTGACTGCCTCGGCAAAGAAGTGCAGGACACTTCTTTGCAACATAATTTGAGCCGTTCTTCATTGAACTCAATGAAGAGCAGCTCAAGATTTACGAGAGTCACAGATGCCTCGTATATTACGAGGAGGAGCAATTACGTGTGAAACGAGGCAGCTGTTTTCTCTTGAAAACAGTCTGTCTTTTCACACGTAAATGCCCGCTATCGTGTGCACATACCCTAAATCTCATTCACATGGCTGGGACTGTAATCCACTGCGGTTTTTCCGCACAGAAATTTCTGTCCCATTTGAATCAAGCCTAATTCTGCTGCATTGCACCTAGAAGCTAGTGGCAGTGAGTCCAAAGCTCCAAGCGAGAGTATCATTACTAAATCAATAACTCGACATTGTGGCAATAATTATGCTAAACTGGGAAAAATAAAATATCAAGCTTAAAAAGTATATCATAGCAACAGGAATCCACCAGAAGTTATAGAAAGAAATGACTTTCCAATGTCCAAGGATTAAGGTAAGGTCGATTTACACAAGCACTTACTTGTAATACTGATCATCGATATGATCGCTGTAAGCGATCCAATAACGATTCCAGATGAGTATTTACACACAATGTTATCGCCTAAGTAATCATTAAAAAATCATTGTTCGGTGGCTTATTTAGCAATATTACAAGTTTGCTATCAATCAAATAATTCATCTTTACGTACCAAAATGTCAGAACAACCAACGATTATTTTAATTATTATTATTATTTTACACATTAACGATTATTTGCACAAGGAGTGTTTTATCGCTAGTTGTTCAGTCATTACGCCTATTTACATTAAGCAATTATCGTGTACGCTCGCTCATTATTATTTGCATCTGACCAATTATGTACTTGTGTAAATGGGCCTTTATTTTTTATTATCGTAACACCTAATGAAAGAGAGGGGTGTTCTCGGGAATCGATTGCTAAAACAGAACTAGAGAACTAGACCTCCATTGTAGAGACAATTATCTATAGAGGCAGAGAAGACTGCCAGGGGTAACCTTTACAATACATCCAAGCACAATAATGAGCATGTTTAATGGTGTGTTTTAACTGGAGGCATTTTCTTTGCTCCAGATCAGATGAATAGAAGACAAGAATATGCCTGGGATTCCATGGACTTAGCTTGTTCTCATTATTCAGCCCCAAGGAGTGCATATTATATCATCATGCATGATATCACCAAACTGTGCCAGTGCCCTGGGAGCAAAGCATATTGTATGTGTTAGTGACGAGACAACACATTCAGTCCTAGATAAACAACTGTGTGTTTTCAGAAAAGAAATAGGCAGGCAGTATTTTTTATAATTATCAACAACATAAAACTATATTTTTACTGCAGATTATGCAGTAAACAATATTAATTATATTCTGCTCAGAAAAGCATATTCTAATATAGCACTCATCTAAAAGCTTGAAGTTTTCTTATGTCAGACATTTATGGTATATCAAACAGCATTGGATTTAAAGGGGGTTTACCATCACATAATGGTATGGCATATCTCTAATATATGACATAACATTATGATCGGTGGGGGCCTGAACTTTGGAACTGATGCCGACCCCAAGAATGTAGCTGAAGCCCCTTGGACTGGAAAACTTTGTGGGTTTCCTGGCAGTTGGATCCCAACCAATCAAGTGATAGAATAACCTGCTGATATACCATCATTAGTGTGAAAACCCCTTTAATGACAAAATAGCTAACAAACTTACATGTTACTCTGTAGAACACCTATTCGTAAAGTCAGGGGTTCTATTGTACAGTGGATAACCCCATTTACAAAATGATTGTGTACAGCTGAAATACAGTGTATATATATATATTTAGAAGATAAACTCAAGCACTCCTTAGGTCAGTATGCAAAAAATTGGTTTATTCATATAAGGCAATAGTAAGATATAAGTAAAGTTTTGGCCACAATCTGGCCTTTGTCAAACTCTGTAAGTAAACGCAGAAACTATATATATATATATATTAATGTAAACAGAAAGTACTTGTCACATTGTAATGTCGGGGTAGGGAGACAGACAGGGGAGCCCTAATCTACCCGCCACTCAGTCCCTGCCTACTTGCAAGGCCCGTCCTAGGCGACGGCGTACAACTGGGCGACGGTCCCTCAATAAGTGAACGACAGACAAACAGACAAGGGTACACAGAAGCTAAGTGAAATGGGGCAGTTGCCCACGGCAACACCGTGAGCAACAAGAGTAGTGAACGAGCCGAGTCAAACCAGGAGTGTACGAGGTACCAAACGCAAAGCAGAAGAGTATTCAGTAAAACCAGGGTCAATTTGAGGTCAATAGTACTAGCAGGAACAGCAGAGCCAGGAAACCAGACAGAATCACAGGCAAAGGAAGAGCAGGAAATGAAGATATAAATAGACCGAGGGCGGGAGCTAGCTCCGTCTGGCCAGGCTGTGATAGGTTCTCCCACTCCCCAGCCTACCAGCCTGAGTGGTAGCAGATCGAGTCACTCTATCAGACCTAGGAGCAGATGCAGACCAGGGGCGTAGCTAGGGGGGGCAAGCGGGGCATGTGCCCCGGGCGCAGTTCAGAGGGGGGCGCCAGCGCCCCCTCCTCCTGCACTATAATTGTACCTGTGTCGCAAGGACACAGGTACAATTAGAAGCAATGAATGACCGGGCACGTTCCGTGCCCGACCATTCAGCGCCTCTCCACGAATGAAGCGATTGGTACCTTTTGTACCAGTGACGCTTCCGTCGATGAAAGGCGCTGACTGACTGGCAGGGAAAGTCATCCTGCCCAGCCAATCAGCGCCTTTCATAGACACCGCGTTCAACCCCCTGGAGACCTGCGCAGAAGAGAGCGAGTCTCCATGGCTGCCGGACGGCGTGGGAGCGGGAATAAGGTGAGTTTGAAATGTTTTTTTTTTTAAAATTGTAATAGACGTGTGGCTGTATCTGCGGGGGGGGGACTTTGTCTACACGGGGGACTTTATCTACGGGGGGTGTCTATCTACAGGGGGACTATATCTACAGGGCTGGGCTATATACAGGGGGACTATATCTACAGGGCTGGGCTATATACAGGGGGACTATATCTGCTGGGCTATATACAGGGGGACTATATCTACAGGGAGGCTATATACAGGGGGACTATATCTGCTGGGCTATATACAGGGGGACTGTATCTGCTGGGCTATATACAGGGGGACTATATCTACAGGGGGACTATATACAGGGGGACTATATCTACAGGGGGCTATATACAGGGGGACTATATCTACAGGGGGCTATATACAGGGGGACTATATCTACAGGGGGCTATATACAGGGGGGCTATATCTACAGGGGGCTATATACTGGAGTGGGCTGTCTATAGAGCACCATATACAGGGGTGGGCTATATAGTATATAGCCCCCTGTAGATATAGCCCACCCCTTATATGGTGCTCCATAGATAGCCCACCCCAGTATATAGTCGCCCTGTAGATATAGCCCCCTGTATATATATTCCCCCTGTATATAGCCCCATGTATAGCCCACCCCTGTAGATATAGCCCCCCTGTGTATAGCCCACCCCTGTAGATATAGCCCCCCTGTGTATAGCCCAGCCCTGTAGATATGGTCCCCCTGTAGATATGGTCCCCCTGTAGATATAGCCCACCCCTGTAGATATAGCCCACCCCTGTATATAGTATCCCACAAATAGCTCCCCCTATAGTGCTCCACAGAAAGCCCACCCCTGTATATAGCCCCCTTGTACATATAGTCCACCCCTGTATATAGAGCTCCACAGATAGCCCACAATTGTATATAGTATATACAGGGGTGGGCTATCTGTGGTGCACTATATACAGGGGTGGACTATCTAGTGGAGCACTATATACAGGGGTGGACTATATGTACAAGGGGGGGCTATATACAGGGGTGGGCTATCTGTGAAACGCTATATGTGGAGCACTATATACAGGGGTGGGCTATATCTACAGGGGGGCTACATACATGGTTGGGCTATCTGTAGAGATCTATATACAGGGGTGGGCTATATCTACAGGGGGCTATATACAGGGGTGGGCTATCTGTAGAGCACTATAGGGGGAGTTATTTGTGGGACACTAAATACAGGGGTGGTCTATATGGGGGCACTATCTACAGGGGCTCTATGGCAGGCACTATCTACAGGGGGCTCTATGGCAGGCACTATCTACAGGGGGCACAGTGTGTGTGTGTGTGTGTGTGTGTGTGGGGGGGACATGGTGTATGGTGCTATTATAATTAGAGGTGCAGTGTATGGCGCTATTATATTTAGGGGCGTAGTGTGTGGTATAATGATAACTTTATATTTATTTATAGGTGCAGAAATGTTGGAAAAGTGAGAAGCTGAAGACATGTGAGCGGCAAACTGCAGAAATGGACCAGGAGAATTCATCATAGAGGTCTGGAGCAAATGGAGAAAAATAACTAGAATCTGAGACGTCACCGGTGAGTCACTTAATGTAAATGTTCACTCTGCCTCTAATCAGCACTGTAGTCACTGTATGATCTGCAGTGAGATGATGGGTGGTATGATTATGATAGGATTTATTTTTTGTGAAACAGCATCTCCCAGCATATCCTTACCATTGTTCGGGCTATGCTGGGAGCTGTAGTTTTACGCCGTACAAACCTATACGGCAGGGGTTGCACTAAATTGAGCTGTATTTGTGCTGGGGCTGTATATATGTACTGAGCTTGGTTCTGGTGTTGTCTATAGAACCATATTGCTTGTGAAATGTACAAATAATTTTATGCTCGCGTTACATAAAAAGAAATGACACGTCGATTGGTAGAGAAAACAAACACGGCGAGGGGGAGGAGATGTCGGGAAAGAGGTTGGGGGGGGCGCCAAACTGAATCTTTGCCCCGGGTGCTGGAGAACCTAGCTACGCCTCTGTGCAGACTGATTATCAACGGGCGTCGACACAGAAGCTGTGTCTGGCAGAGACTTTACACACATATAAAGCAATTATGTATATGACAAAAAATAACTTGAATAACACATAGATGTTTATAGCAATCACAACAATAATCAAGCCCTGCCTTGTATGATCCTGTAAATACACAATCTCTGGCCTGGATGAAAGTCAGAATAAGAGTTCTATAATAGTCAGAAAACATTTTTTAATACATTTTTGACTGAAAGTGGCTGTTTCAACAGAGTGTTTTTGAAAAAAATACATAACAATCATATATATATTTGGCAAAGACCTGCATGAAGCCTGTGATTAAGGAGATATGAGTGCTCAGTCTGTCTGTTGCTTGTGCCTCTAATTGTCTGTGTGTCTCTGTGTGTGTGTGTGTGTATAAATTCCAGTATGTGTGTCTTTGTGTGTGTGTATTTGTGTGTCTAAGAGCCTATATATATATATATATATATATATATATATATATATATATATCTGTATGTGTATATATTTCTGTGTGTGTATCTACTACATTATCTGTACTCAGAGTTATCACTGTGTTATATGTGGTGTTACATAGGACTGCAGGTAGCACTACTACATTATCTGTATTTAGATTTATCACTGTGTTATCTGTGGGATTGCATTGGACTACAGGTAACATCTACTAAATTATAGGGTAACAAATGGAAGGAGGTCCACGTCCTTTACCCTGGGTGAATAATCTATTATTCAGCAAATGCTTCTGCCTTTTTCTTAGGTTTCAAATTTTGGTAATTAGGTTTTAAAATACACTTATATTTTTTTATAGTATTTTTTTTACAAACACTTATCATTCCTTTAGCTAGCAAACCCATGTAACATGTTTCCATACTAGTAGCAACATATTTCTGCAAGTTGTGTAGTCTCCCTCTAAAGGTAAGTTTGTACTATACATATCTAGAATACTGGTTAAGTGGATAACATCAAACACAGTGACAGCACATACAGGGCCGGCCTTAGGGGCGTGTGACCTGGGCCATTGCACAGGGCGCATCACTCCAGCAGGTGGAAGGGGACGCTGCGCTGGCTCCGTTTCCCTGCTTATTTCAGAAGCGCCCGGTTCCGGCAACTCAGCAGCTACCTTTCCGCGGGCAGACGGGCCCCCCCATAGCCGGCAACACCGCTAGCAGCCGCTGCGGCTACTACAGCGGAATCGATGCCACATTCAATAGTACGTGCATCCTTCGGACACATATACTATTGAACAATATAGCAGAGCAGGGAGGTATCTCCTTGCTCTACTATCTACTAGCGCCACTGTAGCTCCCTGAAGGAGCGGAATCCCCCTGTGGCCGAGGATTCCACTCCTGGACAGAGTGCTTGATGTCTCTGTCCATATATGGACAGTGGCATCAGGGGCAACTCCTGAAGCGGAATACCCACCCACAGCGTTACCTACAAGGGGGTGTCTGGCACTACCAACAAGGGAGCTGTGTGGCACTACCTATAAGGGGGTTTGTGGCACTACCTACAAGGGCCTGTGTGGCACTACCTACAAGGGGCTGTGTGGCACTACCTACAAGGGGGCTGTGTGGCACTACCTCCAATGGGGCTGTGTGGCTCCATGTACAAGGCGGCTGTGTGGCACTACCTACAAGGGGACTGCGTGGCACTACCTACAGGGGGCTGTGTGGCACTACCTACAGGGGGTTGTGTGGCACTACCTACAAGAGGGCTATGTGGTACTGCCTACAAGGGGGCTGTGTGGCACTACCTACAATGGGGCTGTGTGGCGCTGGGTGGCGGGCTGATGGTCATTTTACTGTGAGTGGCAGGGTGATGGTCATTTTACTGTGAGTGGGGGCAGATGGTAATTTTTCTGTGAGTAGTGGTCTGAAGGTCATTTCACTGTGAGTGGCGGGCTGATGGTCATTTTACTGTGAGTGGCGGGCTGATGGTCATTTTAGGGTATGTTCACACGGCGGGGGTCCGTAACGGCTGAAATTACGGGGATGTTTCAGCCTGAAAACATCCCCGTAAATTCAGCCGTACCGGCATGTGCAGGCGCTTGAACGCCGCGTCAATTACGGCCGTAATTAGCGCTGCTATTCATTGGAGTCAATGAATAGCGGCTCCAAATACGGCCAAAGAAGTGACAGGTCACTTCTTCTACGCGGGCGTCTATTTACGCGCCATTTGACAGCGGCGCGTAAATATACGCCTCGTGTGAACAGACAAACGTCTGCCCATTGCTTTCAATGGGCAGATGTTTGTCAGCGCTATAGAGGCGCTATTTTCGGGCGTAATTCGGGGCAAAAACGCCCGATTTACGTCCGTAAATAGGCCGTGTGAACATACCCTTACTGTGAGTGGGCTGATTGTCTTCAAGTGGTTTCCACCTCTGACCTCCAAGTGAAATTAATAGGAGGCTGAAAATACCTGCGGCGCTTGTTTGGAGTGCTTTTTTGCCTGCATCTTTTGCATTAGCTTCAACGGCTTAAAAAACCCGCAATAAAAAACCCATCAAATACAGCTGAAGGAATTTGAGGCAGATTTTTTCTGCCTTACAAAAAACGCTGTGTGAACATACCCTAAGAATGTAGTGCTTGTTTTGAGCAGTTTTCTGTCTTTCTCTAAACAATTTTTGGTAGGGGTGCCGAAGATTTTTTTTTTTCCAAGGGTGCCTCGAGTCCGAAAAGGTTGGGAAACCCTGTACTAGGCTACAGGATCATGCCAGCCTATTCAAGGATCCCGTCGTGGAGCAGCTCAGTTCGTCGTGGGAACGGGGCCTAGGTGAGTACAATTTTTTATTTTTGGGTGGCACTGTCTATAAGGGGGAGGTGGAGGGCTGTATGTCACTGTCTACATGTTTAATGGGTGCGTGATACGCAAAAGACGCACAACTATAGGACATGCAGTGAGTTTCACACAGCGGACACACTGCGTGAATAACACTGAATGTCTGAATGTCCCCATTGAATTTCATATGTCCGTGTGACGTCCGTTGTTTTAACGCGCATAACACGTATGTGAAATACGCTCGTGTTAATAAGGCCTTAGGCTACATTCACACGAGCGTATCAGATTCACACGCATGAAAAACGCACATGAATCTGGTCCATTGTGCATCAGTGTGCTTTTCAAGGGCTTGCGTTATTCACGCCCTCGCAAAGCACATCTTTTTTTTTTTATTATTTTCAATTGAATTTTATGCATAAATCACACACAGCACACGGATGTGCATCAGTCTGCTGTGCATGATTTTCACGCACCCATTGACTTCAATCGGTGATAGGTGCGTGAAAATATAGGACATGCACTGAGTTTTACGCAACGGACACACGCTGTGTGAAAACTCCTGCATGTGTGAACAGCCGAATTAAAATTTATGGGTCCGTTTGCTGCGCATGATTTCCCTGCGCAGCACATGGACGTTATTCACGTTCGTTTGAATGAGATAGCAATGGCTACGACTGTCTCCTCTTTCCACAGACCAACGCTGGCCAAGGGTCCGAGTTTTCTCCATCTATACGCTTTGAGCACAGACAGCCAACGTTGATTCTGGTGAGATCCACACATTTTTCAGTAGACATTAACTCATAATGTGCTGATTTCGGTAGATTTCATATTCATCTGATCTCATTGCTGTGCATACTATTTTACTGCTGGTGGATTTTTTAGGGGTTCTTCCAGTTATCGTACACTGGAGGCAGTGGCGTAACTACCGCCGTAGCAGCAGTAGCGGCTGCTACGGGGTCCGCGGCATTAGGGGGCCCGTGTCGCCCGCCGGCATGGGCCCCCACCATTGCCGCAGGCTCCGCTAGCAGCCGCTATGGCTGCTACAGCGGGACGCCACTGAACACTACGGCAGAGCAGGGAGGTATCTCCCCGCTCTGCCATTAAACAAAAGACATGTATCCCCTATCCACAGGACAGGGGATACATGTGTGATCGCTGGCAGCGATAGGGAGAACGGGGGACCGAAAGTCCCCCAAGTTCTCCATCACAAACCTCGGACTTCCGGGGTCTGTGTCGGCAGCTCTGTAGAAATGAATGGACCGCCGGTCGTGCTTGTGCGCATGCGTGACCAGCGCTCCTTTCATTTTTAGTGAGCTGCGCAGACTCCGGAAGTCAGAGGTTAGTCATGGAGAACTTGGAGGAATTTCGGTCCCCCGTTCTCCCTATCGCTGCCAGCGATCACACATGTATCCCCTATCCTGTGGTCCCCCCCTGTAGGGAATGCCATACAGCCCCCCTGTAGGGAACGCCATACAGCCCCCCCTGTAGGGAACGCCATACAGCCCCCCCTGTAGAGAACGCCATACAGCCCCCCCTGTAGGGAACGCCATTCAGCCCCCCCTGTAGGGAACGCCATACAGCCCCCCTGTAGAGAACGCCATACAGCCCCCCTGTAGAGAACGCCATACAGCCCCCCCCTGTAGAGAACGCCATACAGCCCCCCCTGTAGGGAACGGCATACAGCCCCCCCTCTAGGGAGCGCCATACAGCCCCCCCTGTAGATAACGCCATACAGACCCCCCTGTAGGGAACGCCATACAGCCCCCCTGTAGAGAACACCATACAGCCCCCCCTGTAGAGAACGCCACATAGCCCCCCCTGTAGGGAACGCCATACAGCCCCCCGTAGAGAACGCCATACAGCCGCCCACCTGTAGGGAACGCCATACAGCCACCCTGTAGGGAACGCCATACAGACCCCCCCTGTAGATAACGCCATACAGACCCCCCTGTAGATAACGCCATACAGACCCCCCTGTAGATAACGCCATACAGCCCCCTCTGTAGATAACGCCATACAGCCCCCTCTGTAGATAACGCCATACAGCCCCCCCTGTAGGGAACGCCATACACACCCCCCTGTAGATAACGCCATACAGACCCCCTATAGATAACGCCATACAGCCCCCTGTAGATAACGCCATACAGCCCCCTGTAGATAACGCCATACAGCACCCTCTGTAGATAACGCCATACAGCACCCTCTGTAGATAACGCCATACAGCACCCTCTGTAGATAACGCCATACAGTCCCCCCTGTAGATAACGCCATACAGTCCCCCCTGTAGAGAACGCCATACAGCCCCCTGTAGATAACGCCATACAGCCCCCTGTAGATAACGCCATACAGCCCCCTCTGTAGATATCTACAAAGGGGGCTGTATGGCGTTATCTACAGGGGGCTGTATGGCGTTATCTACAGAGGGGTCTGTATGGCATTATCTATAGTGGGGTCTGTATGGCGTAATCTACAGAGGGGGCTGTATGGCGTTATCTACAGAGGGGACTGTATGGCGTTATCTACATGGGGGTTGTATGGCGTTATCTACAGGGGGGGCTGTATGGCGCTGTCTATAGAGGGGGCTGTATGGCGTTATCTACAGAGGGGGTTGTATGGCGTTATCTACAGGGGGGCTGTAAAAATGGCACTATCTACAAGGGGGGGGGGTTGTGTGACACCCAGGGGAGGGGGGGCCCAAGTCAAAAGTTTGCTATGGGGCCCAGTCTTTCCTAGTTACGCCCCTGACTGGAGGTCTCCGCATTTTACACCGTTTATTTTTCTTGTTTGTCCTGTGAGTTTATATACCTGATTTTAGGGGTAATTATTAAAGGTGGTATTTTATAGTAGCTACCTATGCTTTTTTCCACTGACTATTATATCACTCTTATTCTGACCTTCATCCAGGCCAGAGATTGTGTATTTACAGGTCCATACTAGGCCCTTTTTATTTTAATTTTATTTTTCCTGAATTATTGTTGTGATTACTATAAACATCTATGTGTTATTCACTTCATTTTTGTTATATACATGATTGATTTGTATGTGACAAGTACTTTGTCTTTACTTTAATATATATAAAGTTTCTGCATTTACGAATAAACCAATTTTTTTGCATATCGACCTAAGGAGTGCTTGAGTTTATCTTCTAAACATTGACGGGGTGGGAACCCTACCCATAGCACCCAGACAACCTGCAGAATGCCACAGATTTGATCTACAATGAATATCCCTTTCAGTTGTGAACCTGCACTAAGGATGTCCAGCCTGCCCTTCTCCTATAATCAGGAAGAAACAAATTAAATTATATCCCAAGTAAATTTGTCAAGTGAATTTTTACAGACCACACCGTCTGAAGTTAAATCTCGTGACCTGGAATGGGAATCGAGACACTTGGTGAATTGTGAACTACATTGTGCTACGATTGCCGAATGCTTGAGGGTTCAACGTATTCCACGTGGACTACGTATGTCGACACGTCCTACTATCTTCAGCGAAGACAAAGAATACAGTGAGTAATTCAAACAAATTCTTAACAAATTTTCTTTTGACTTGATGACTTTAACTGTCTCCCATTTACACAAATCTATTTCTGAGACCAAAGAACGCACCAATACAGCAGAACAGCAACTAAAAGGCACCCTAACTCCAGAGGCCTTCACAGAACTCAAGGACTGAATATCATCTCAACTTACCCAGCATCGCAAAGAGTTCAAAAATTCGAAAATAAATAAATTCCTCCGGGATAAGGAAGATTACAGATATAATTGGGTCTACAAATGGAGAGACCCCTACGCCACCTGACTGAACAGGAACCATTCATCATCCAGAGATTCCTCCAGATCCGGATCAGGGGCGGAGAGCCCAAACTACAACTCCAGCCATTTTTTAGACCAGCGCCTAAGAAGGGTAAGAAGAGGACGAGGAGGGGCGGTCGGTGCTATAGGCTCAAGTCACTTGATGGTAACAACGAGATCACAGGTAGGCACAAATCATTGGTTATAAACATTTCTTTCAAGACTTTGAGCCCGACACAGACGTGTTTGTCACATTGTCCTTCCTACCAATTTAACACCTTCAGGATGGACATGGACCTCCAAAGACTGTTCAGGACTATTAGACTCAAAGTACATTTCTTAGATCCACATCCTAGAGACATCGGAGTTAACAGAGCTACCAACTTATTAGTGGATCTGAAAATACTGGGTCTATACAACAAAAGTACTTTTCATCCACCCAAAAATATCCCGGCCATAGAAACCTTTGTCCAATTAGTTGAGAGGGATATAGGAGAGTTTAAAGATGAGATCTCCAGAGGAACATACAGATACCCATCCAATACCAACAACTTAGACGGACAAGCATTAGATTTCTTGATAAAAGACAAAACTATCATCATAAAACCAGCAGACAAACGGGGCGCATCGGTAATCATGGACAGGTCAGACTATGTTAGAGAAATCTATTGCCAACTCCAGGACACATTCCTTTATGATAGATTGACACAAGATCCTACAAATAAGATTTCTCAAAATATACGTACTACCCTAGCACCCTACCTCGGTAGGCCCATCATAGATATATCCATATCGACCTTCCTCACTAATCCACATCCGATAACCCCAGTATTCGATGTACTAGCAAAGGTACACAAAAGACTTGATAACCCACCAGGCAGACCCATAGTGGCATCCACAGACTCGATTCTGTCACCCTGTCACGACTGGTTCGTGGACCCACTGGGCCGTGCCGTCTTGGCGGTATGGCAGCTGGCCAACAGGACGCAGGTAAATGTTTATAGTTCGTATAGGGTACCTGTGGCAGCTCAGATAGTAGCGAGGCAGGCTAGGCAAGAACTTGGCAGCAGGTGGACGTCAGGTGTGGAGAGGCAGGTCAGGCGTAGAATACAGTACAGCACGGCTACAGCAAGCACGACACTAGATTCAGGATACAGGAACAGGAAACAGGAACAGGAAAACACTGGGAGCAGGAAACACTAGGGGGCCATTTGCAAGACAGACTAGGGATACAACAACAAGGCTCAGGCGTGGGAGGATGGGGCTGGGACCTTCTTATAACCCAGGGTGCTCTCGAGCAATTAGCTCAAATCTCCAACATGCTTCTTAACCCCTTCCCGACATTTGCCGTACATGTACGTCATGGAAAGCATTGACTTCCCGCAAAATGCCGTACATGTACGGCAAACGGGAAAACAGTTATAAAAAAAAATGAGAAGGTTTTAAAGTAAAGATGGCTGCTGTTCATAACAGCAGGCCATCTGTACACGATGCCCAGGGGGGTGTCGCCTCCCCCCCGCATCGGCGATCGCCGCCATTGGCCGGTCAATTCAGACCGGCCAATTCCGGCCGTTTGCGGCTTTAGCCTATTACTGTGCCACAGGGCACAGTGATATGGTGGTGATTGGTGCTGTCTAGGACAGCACCAATCACTACCATCTTCCACGTAAAAAATGGCGGTGATGCCAGCCCCCCGATCGCTACGGTTGGTCGGTCTGCACCGACCGACCAATCGCAGCCATGGTGGGTGTTTGAAACACCCTTCACCAGCCCTGCCCACCTCATTCCGGTTAGGAACGGTGAGCAGAGCTGGTGTGACCATCTGTGAAGCCAACTTACCGAATCTGAGGTCTTCTGTGCTGCGATCCTGCTGTGACGTCTTCACCCGACGGCTTCCTGCTGCAGAGTGAACCGTCATCATCATCATCTGTGCTGCTGCTGATTTATTTTTTTTATTTTTTTTGCAGCAGCACTTGTTTTTTCCTAAACGTCTTATCCCTGTACCGTCCCCCTCTTTCCCTTTTTACGTCCTGCGGCTGCGGATCAGTGACCGCCATCACTGACCGCCAATTTTTGGCACAGGACTTACTTTTTTTTTGCATTTTTGCACCTCCCTGTGTGCGCCCTGCGGCCACTGAGTGCTGATCAGTGACCGCCATCACTGATCAGCATCCGTGGTAATTTTTTTTATTTTTTGGCCTTTTTTTATTACTGCACCTTTTTTTTGTGTGCGCCCTGCGGCTACTGAGTGCTGAGTCTAATAATCAGCCTCAGTGGTAATTTGTTTACGCAGGTTTCTTTCTGGCCTTTTTTTTTTTATAAAACTGTAAAAAAGAGTAGCATTAGAGTAGCGGACCGTTTTGTAAAAAAAATATATAGCAGAAGTTATAGCTATATATTTTTTTATACAGTTTGAATAAATTTACATCTTATAGTTAGCGTCCATTTAGTGACGGACATTCAGTCCGTTCACTAAATTTTTGATAGCGTAGCGACAGTTTTAGTATAAATTTTGATCTTATAGTCAGCGTCCGTTTAGTCACGGACATTCAGTCCGTTCACTAAATTTTTGATAGCGTAGCGACAGTTTTAGTATAAATTTATATCTTCTAGTCAGCGTCCGTTTAGTGACGGACATTCAGTCCGTTCACTAAATTTTTGATAGCGTAGCGACAGTTTTAGTATAAATTTATATCTTATAGTCAGCGTCCGTTTAGTGACGGACATTCAGTTTTTTTTAACTGAAGTTCGTTCACTAAATTTTTGATAGCGTAGCGACAGTTTTAGTATAAATTTATATCTTCTAGTCAGCGTCCGTTTAGTGACGGACATTCAGTCCGTTCACTAAATTTTTGATAGCGTAGCGACAGTTTTAGTATAAATTTATATCTTTTAGTCAGCGTCCGTTTAGTGACGGACATTCAGTCCGTTCACTAAATTTTTGATAGCATAGCGACAGTTTTAGTATAAATTTATATCTTCTAGTCAGCGTCCGTTTAGTGACGGACATTCAGTCCGTTCACTAAATTTTTTATAGCGTAGCGACAGTTTTAGTATAAATTTATATCTTATAGTCAGCGTCCGTTTAGTGACGGACATTCAGTCCGTTCACTAAATTTTTGATAGCGTAGCGACAGTTTTAGTATAAATTTATATCTTCTAGTCAGCGTCCGTTTAGTGACGGACATTCAGTCCGTTCACTAAATTTTTGATAGCGTAGCGACAGTTTTAGTATAAATTTATATCTTATAGTCAGCATCCGTTTAGTGACGGACATTCAGTCCGTTCACTAAAGTTTTGATAGCGTAGCGACAGTTTTAGAGTAAATTTACAGCGTTATAGTTAGTTATTTATTTGTTAGTGTCAGGTAGTCAGGAATTTTTCTTTTTCTTCTCTTCCTTTTTTTTTTTTTTTCAATAAATTTCATATACACGTGTAAAAGCACAACACACAACCACCTCTAAAAATAAATTATTACTCGTGTTGAAGCACTACATACCCCCCTAATAAAAATGTCCCAATCATCCCAAAGGCTCTACTCCGCTGAGGAGGCATACGCCATCCTGGCCTCTGACACTGAATCGGCCAGCGAGGGAGAAGAGGAAATTGCCCCATTCATCTTGACCTCCTCCTCATCATCCTCATCCAGTGATCAGGAACCCCCACAAAGGCGCCCCAGGGCATCAGCTCAGGCAACCCCCCAAATTAGTGATATCGTGTGGAACCCACCCCCTGATAATTATGAGCCTCACATTCTGGATTTCACAGGAAGCTCAGGAATTCTGTTAGAGACTGCAGGCCTCACGGAAATTGACTTTTTCAAGGTCTTTTTCTCTGAGGATTTGGTTAATTTAATGGTGACCCAAACAAATTTATACGCCCAGCAATTTTTAGCCCGAAACCCCACTTCATCATTTGCTAGGTGGACCCCCATAGAGGCAGCAGAAATTATGACATTTTGGGGCCTTGTTCTACATATGGGCCTAGTAAAAAAGCCAGAGATTAGGCAATACTGGAGTGCGGACATTTTATACAGCACCCCATTATACCGCATGGCAATGACCCGGACACGATTTGAAATCATTCTGAAATTTTTGCATTATAGTGATAATGCACAGTGCCCACCCCGTGATGACCCCACATACGATCGCCTTTTCAAAATCAGGCCAGTCATTGATCATTTCTGCACCAAATTTCCTGAAGTGTACACCCCCGAAAAGAATATAGCAATAGACGAGTCCCTTGTACATTTTAAGGGGAGACTAAAATTCCGCCAATACCTGCCAAGCAAGAGGGCGAGGTACGGAATTAAAATGTACAAGCTGTGCGAGAGCAGCTCAGGGTACACCTATAGGTTTAGGGTTTATGAAGGGAAGGACACCAGGATAGAACCCCGAGAATGCCCACCTGTCCTGGGAGTTAGTGGGAAAATAGTGTGGGATTTGATGCACCCACTGCTGGACCAGGGTTATCACCTTTACGTGGATAACTTCTACACCAGCATCCCACTATTTAAATGCCTCTCCACCAGAAATACTTCAGCATGCGGCACCGTGCGCAAAAATCAGAGAGGCCTCTCTAAATATCTGATTGCGCAACCACTAAGAAAGGGAGAAAGCAGGGCACTACACAGCGATAACTTGTTGCTGGTCAAGTATAAGGACAAGAGGGATGTCCTTATGTTGACCACAATACATGACTTCCAAGCCAGACTGCATCCTCGGCTACAATAAGTACATGGGAGGGGTTGATCTCTCTGATCAAGTACTAAAGCCATACAGTGCCATGCGGAAAACAAAGGTGTGGTATAAAAAGCTGGCCGTGCACATGGTACAGATGGCATTTTATAACGCTTACGTGCTATACCAATGTGCAGGCCGGACAGGGGCATTCCTTAATTTTCAAGAGGTGGTTATCAAGGCCCTTGTATTTGGGAACCAGGAAGGGGAGGGCCCCAGTACTTCTAGATGCGATGGTCCACGTATTGTACCAGGGCAACTCTTTCCCGGCGAAATCCCCTCCACTGGTAAAAAGGGAAGGAGCCAAAAAAGGTGCAAAGTCTGTTACAAAAGGGGGAGAAGACGAGACACAACTTATCATTGTGAAACCTGCCCTGTGTATAAAGGAGTGCTTCAAAGTTTATCACACATCCATGGATTTTTAATTGGATCATTTATTTAAATGCTCACTATACCCCTAAATAATTTCCTTGAGCGGCATGATTTCCCAAAAGGGGTCAATTTTGGGGGGTTTCAACTGTTTTGTCCCCTCAGGGGCTTTGCAAATGCAACATTGCCGCTGCAAACCATTCCTGATAAATTTGAGCTCCAAATGGCGTTCTTTCCCTTCTCAGCCTTGCCGTGTGTCCAAACAGCTGTTTATGACCACATGTGGGGTACTGTTTTACTCGGTAGAAATAGCTTTACAAATTTTGTAGAGCTTTTTCTCCTTTTGTCCTTGTGGAAATGAAAAAAAATATAGCTAAGCCTACATTTTATTTGAAAAAATGTAGATTTTCATTTTCACGACCTACTTCCAATAATTTCTGCAAAAATCCTGTGGGGTCAAAATGCTCACTATACCCCTAGATAATTTCCTGAAGGGGTGTAGTTTCCAAAATGGGGTCACTTGTGGGGGGTTTCCACTGTTTTGTCCCCTCAGGGCTTTGCAAATGCGACATGGCCTCCGCAAACCATTCCTGCTAAATTTGAGCGCCAAATCGCGTTCTTTCCCTTCTCAGCCTTGCCGTGTGTCCAAACAGCTGTTTATGACCACATGTGGGGTACTGTTTTACTCGGTAGAAATAGCTTTACAAATTTTGTAGAGCTTTTTCTCCTTTTGTCCTTGTGGGAATGAAAAAAAATTTGCTAATCCTACATATTATTGGGAAAAATGTAGATTTTCATTTTCACGTCCTACTTCCAATCATTTCTGCAAAAATCCTGTGGGGTCAAAATTCTCACTATACCCCTAGATAATTTCCTCAAGGGGATTAGTTTCCAAAATGGGGTCACTTGTGGGGGGATTCCACTGTTTTGTCCCCTCAGGGGCTTTGCAAATGCGACATGGCCTCCGCAAACCATTCCTGCTAAATTTGAGCTCCAAATCGCGTTCCTTCCCTTCTAAGCCCTGCCGTGTGTCCAAACAGCAGTCTATGACCACATGTGGGGTACTGTTTTACTCGGGACAAACTGCTCTACAAATTTTGTGGTGCTTTTTTTCCTTAAGTCCTTGTGGGAATTAAAAAAAATTCGCTAAACCTACGTATTATTGGGAAAAATGTAGATTTTCATTTTCACGTCCTACTTCCAATAATTTCTGCAAAAATCCTGTGGGGTCAAAATGCTCACTATACCCCTAGATAATTTCCTCAAGGGGTTTAGTTTCCAAAATGGGGTCACTTGTGGGGGGTTTCTACTGTTTTGGCACCGCAAGTGTCCTTCAAACCTGATATGGTGCCTAAAATATATTGTAATAAAAACAAGGCCCCAAAATCCTCTAGGTGCTCCTTTGCTTCTGAGGCCGGTGCTTCAGTCCATAAGCACGCTACAGCCACATGTGGGATATTTCTAAAAACTGCAGAATCTTGGCAATAAATATTGAGTTGCATATTTCTGTTGAAACTTTCTGTGTTACAAAAAAAAAAATGGATTCAAAATGAATTTCTGCAAAAAAAAACGAAATTTTTAAATTTCACCTCTACTTTGCTTTAATTCCAGTGAAACGTCTAAAGGGTTAAGAAACTTTCTAAATGCTGTTTTGAATTCTTTGAGGGGTGCAGTTTTTAAAATGGGGTGACTTATTTGCGGTTTCTAATATATAAGGCCCTCAAAGCCACTTCAGAACTGAACTGCGCCCTGTAAAAATAGCCTTTTGAAATTTTCTTGAAAATGTGAGAAATTGCTGCTAAAGTTCTAAGCCTTGTGAGGTCATAGAAAAATAAAAGGATGTTCAAAAAACGATGCCAAACTAAAGTAGACATATGGGGGATGTTAGTTAGCAACAATTTTGTGTGTTATAACTGCCTGTCTTACAAGCAGATACATTTAAATTGATAAAAATCTAATTTTTGCAATTTTTCACTATATTTTGGTGTTTTTCACAATTAAATACTGAATGTATCAACCAAATTTTACCACTATCTTAAAGACCAATGTGTCACGAGAAAACAATCTCAGAATCGCTTGGATAGGTACAAGCATTCCGACGTTATTACCACATAAAGTGAAACATGTCAGATTTGAAAAATGAGGCTCTGTCAGGAAGGTCAAAAGTGGCTAAAGAGGGAAGGGGTTAAAGAGGCTCTGTCACCAGATTTCGCAACCCCTATCTCCTATTGCAGCAGATCGGCGCTGCAATGCCGATAAGAGTAACGTGTTTTTTTTTTAAAAACGAGCATTTTTGGCCAAGTTATGACCATTTTTATATTTATGTAAATGAGGCTTTCTAAAGTACAACTGGGCGTGTTTAAAGTAAAAGTACAACTGGGCGTGTATGGTGTTCGTTACATCTGGGCGTTTTTACTTCTTTTACTAGCTGGGCGTTGTGTATAGAAGTATCATCCACTTCTCTTCACAACGCCCAGCTTCTGGTAGTGCAGACACACAGCGTGTTCTCGAGAGATCACGCTGTGACGTCACTCACTTCCTGCCCCAGGTCCTGCATCATGTCGGACCAGCGAGGACACATCGGCACCAGAGGCTACATTTGATTCTGCAGCAGCATCGGCGTTTGCAGGTAAGTCGATGTAGCTACTTACCTGCAAACGCTGATGCTGCTGCAGAATCAACTGTAGCCTCTGGTGCCGATGTGTCCTCGCTCGTCCGACACGATGCAGGACCTGGGGCAGAAAGTGAGTGACGTCCCAGCGTGATCTCTCGAGAACACGCTGTGTCTGTGCACTGCAAGAAGCTGGGCGTTGTGAAGAGAAGTGGATGATACTTCTATACACAACGCCCAGCTAGTAAAAGAAGTAAAAACGCCCAGATGTAACGAACACAATACACGCCCAGTTGTACTTTAACTTTAAACACGCCCAGTTGTACTTTAGAAAGCCTCATTTACATAAATATAAAAACGGTCATAACTTGGCCAAAAATGCTCGTTTTGAAAAAAAACAAAAACGTTACTCTTATCTCCATTGCAGCGCCGATCTGCTGCAATAGGAGATAGGGGATGCAAAATCTGGTGACAGAGCCTCTTTAAGTCTGGACTGAGCTCGTGAGCGCACCCTGGTGGTCATAGTGGAGCAGGACGGCCGTATGTGCAGACATCTCTTGAGAGAAGGGCGTCGACTGGATGGAAGGAGTTCATGGTCAGCGACCACGGACGTTACACACCCCCTCTATTTTTTTGGGAGAAGATACTAACACCCCTTGTGAAAACAACAAATATTTCTTGTTAGACACGTCGGAATTCCTACAAATTATCAGACCATTAAACACTCTACCAGAGCAATCACTACTGGTAACTTGGGTTGTGACCAGCCTATATACGGATGTAGCCATCTTTAACTTGATTCTGATAACTTGCTGCAGTGTGATATCACACAACAAAAGCCATTGAAATGTCATTGGAAAAGTCAAGATGAGAGATCTAGCCTTTGTTTATTTAATGCGTTAAAAGTCAAGGTAAAGACGGCTACATCAGTACCTCCATTAAACACGAGAAAGGTATTCTAGAGGTTAGTAAACTACTTTCAACAGAAATTGCACCTTAACTGATTACATTCTATATGGATTTACTTAAACTCGTGTTGACATCTAATTTTTTCATGTTCTAGGTTGACTTTCACTTTCAGAAACAGGGTATGGCGATGGGGTCGGATGTAGCCCCCCCATATGCGAATTTCGAAGAGACATATGTGTACATGGTACACACTCATTTCATCAACCACTCCATAGTTTGGAAAAGATACATAGACAACATATTTTGCATATGGAAGGCACATTGGACTCCCTCAATCTATTCCATGGATATCTAAACTCAATCTATCCAGAACTCCAGTTTACACTCCATCAGGACCCACAATCGGTCAGTTTCTTAGACACTAAATCCAGAAGTCATCAGGAGGTACTTTATCCTCAGATATTCTCAGGAAAAAGACTGACTGGAATAGTCTGCTACATTTTAGTAGTTGCCATAACCTGACCACCAAGAGGTCACTCCCTCGCTCTCGTTTTGAGAGCGTCAAAAGGATTGTAGATGATGCCCCCACACAAAACATTAGACTTGAGGAGATGATAGGGAAGTTCTTAGAAAGAGGCTATCCCCAATCAATTATAGAAAGCAACCTACAACCTAGACCACAGACCAGTCCCCCGATAGGCAAGAGCATACCATTTGTTCATACATACAATCCGGTAGCCAATAAAGTACAGAATATTATTAGGAGACACTGGAACATCCTCTCCAAAGCCTATCCTACTTTAGAAGAGTTTCAAGTTCCAATCCTGCCATGTAATTGTAAACCCCATTAACCTCAGGGACACATTAGTGAAGGCAGATGAGGTATCCAAGATGAGGGTACCCAGACAACTCTTTTTAGGAAAAAATGGAACATCGAATATCCTCAAAGGGAATAAGATACACCACCCCCACACAGGAAAGACCTTCCCCGTTAGGGACTATTTTATGTGTGACCCTAAATATGTCACCTATCTTATAAAATGTCCATGTGGTCTTGGGTACATAGGAGAAACTATGCAAACAGTTAGTGATCGGATTGGCAAGCAGAAATCAACCATACACTGTCAAAATTTGTTGTTACCCATCCCCTACCAATTCAACCAAGCGAAACATAATAATTCACAACTTAAATTCCAGGTTCTTGAACAAGTACCTAAGTTGAGAAGGGGAGGGAATAGAATCCAAATACAAAAAAAAAAAGACAGAAGCTTATTGGATTAATAAATTACAATGTCTTACACCACATGGTCTCAATCGGGACTACAACATTTACAATTTCCTATGATTCAAGATATTAATCTCTTTCTATTTCTCTCTAGGCTTGCTAACCTGCCTCTGGTCCCTATTGCCGCCTCTCAATGCCTTTATGGGTATCCTTTTTTGTGGTTTTGTGTTTTGGTAGACTTGTGTTTACAAACCCATTTCCCCCCTTTTTTTTTTTTACAAATTTTTACACATTTCTCTACCTAATATTATCAGGGTTCCTATTTCTCCTATTCTCAACTATTGGTGCCTCATAGCATATTTTATACTTACCCATCAGTGCCCATATATCCCTCTGCATGCATTATCCACCCTTTAGGACCCAGAGGAACCACACACAGACTTATTCCTTAGGCCGATCCATAGATGTGCCAACACTTAGGGTATGTGCACACGAGAAGTGCCTTTTACGTCTGAAAAGACAGACTGTTTTCAGGAGAAAACAGCTGCCTCGTTTCAGACGTAAAAGCTCCTCCTCGCATTTTGCGAGGCGTCTTTGACGCTCGTAAATCTTGAGCTGCTCTTCATTGACTTCAATGTAGAACGGCTCAAATTACGTTGCAAAGAAGTGTCCTGCACTTCTTTGCCGAGGCAGTCAATTTACGCGTAAATGACAGGTCGTCTGCACAGTACGTCGGCAAACCCATTCAAATGAATGGGCATATGTTTGCCGACGTATTGTAGCCCTATTTTCAGACGTAAAACGAGGCATAGTACGCCTCGTTTACGTCTGAAAATAGGACGTGTGAACCCAGCCTTAGACTTCCTAATACATATTATCACGGACACGACTATGTTCGCGCATGTGCGAAGCTCTGACCGGCGTTTGGCCGATCATAGAATCTCCACAAACAATATGACGCCTGCACGTCAATGCACATGTGACGCTCATGTGATCAGGGAGGTTGGTACCGGCTTTGGGCTCCAAACTAGCGTCCTATTTAAGGAGTACGCATACCAATGGTACTAATTACCCTATTCCACAGCGTTATTTGCCAGAGGAAGTTTTTTCTATTGATCAGCAGCAATAGGTGAGTACATACAATGCTCCAACTGCGGAGGACTCTGGATATTGAGCATACATAAGTTTACAATTTTCTGTTCTTATCCATTATGCTACCTCTAGATTGTGATATGTGCCACAACTTGCCTTAGTATGTGCTGTCACTGTCTTTGATGTTATCCACTTAACCGGTATTCTAGATATGTATAGTACAAACTTACCTTTAAAAGGAAACTACGCCACTTGCAGAAATATATTGCTATTGTTATCTATTTTTTTCGAAAACACTCTGTTGAAAAAGCCACTGTCAGTCAAAAATGTATTAAAAAAATGTATACTGACTATTATAGCACTATTATTCTGACTTTCATCCAGGCCAGAGATTGTTTATATACAGGACCATACTAGGCCCTTTTATTTTTATTTTATTTTTCCTGGATTATTCTTGTGATTAATATAAACATCTGTGTTATTCACTTCATTTTTGTTATATACATGATTGATTTGTATGTGACAAGTACTTTGTCTTTACTTTAATATATATAAAGTTTCTGCATTTACGAATAAACCAATTTTTTTGCATATCGACCTAAGGAGTGCTTGAGTTTATCTTCTAAACATTGACATTGACGGGTGGGTACCCAACCCATAGCACCGAGACAACCTGCAGAGTGCCACAGATTTGATCTACATACAGTATATTGCAGACTGGACCAAGTGACCAGAGGAATCTAATATTAACAATACTAGCCTAAAACCACTGCTAAGAACTTATTGCCCAGGGTAAACAGGAGAGCTTGGAAGGTAATCTAATTCGGTTGAGAGGAAGGAACCTGCATCTAGAGTGCTCTTCTCTCACTCCTATAGCTGCTGGAGTTTTCTAGGTGTTGGATCATGTTTACATTCTTTTAAAAGCCTACCATCAATGATCCCTGAATGTGCTGGAGACATTAGGATGCAGATGACAATAAACTGTAATGTCCACCAGGAAAGTGGACCCACCGGGATACTCCGCCGTAAAAGCCTAGCAGCTGGCCAAACAATTAGAGGACAGTCACTGGTCGATGGTATCTTGATGACAGGCTGGTGCTGGATTACTGGAAGATGGCTTGTGCCGGATTATCGGAAACTGTCTTATTCTGGATTATTGGAAACTGGTTTGTGCTAGATTATTGGAAGCTGGTTTGTGCTGCATTATCGGAAGCTGGCTTGTCACAGACACTGGACATGTCACGGACACTGGACTCATCTCGGACACAGGACACAGATACTAGACTCGTCACAGACACTGGAGACGGACACAGGACTCGTCACAGACACTGGACTCGTCTCGGACACTGGACACGGATACTGTACTCGTCATGCACACTGGACCTGGATACTAGACTCGTCACGGACACTGGACATGGATACTGGACTGGATAGTCATGGACACAGGTTTTTAGGAAACAATACGGATCCTTCGCAGAATAACTCTGGGTTAGAAGTAACATTGCTCAGGCACTGAGGAAGTGGGCAGAGTACCTTAAATGGTCTAGAAGTGCTGGGATAGGCTGGGGGCAATATTCCTATGGGCATAGGCTGAGAGCGGAGGAGAGAGCAGAGCATACCAGCATCCCCGGCCAGGGAGATATCGGCGACGCGGATAAGCAAGCTGGCGGCCCCTGGGGTGAGTGAGATCTGCGGCCGCCGGCACTACTTAAACTGTCCAGTTCATAGAAAAAGCACTTAAACTGGATATGAAGATGGTGGCGCTGTAAAGGTACAGATGATCCAAAACATCCAGGAGTAGCTCAGTATTTACAGTGAAGGAAATAAGTATTTGATCCCTTGCTGATTTTGTAAGTTTGCCCACTGTCAAAGACATGAACAGTCTAGAATTTTTAGGCTAGGTTAATTTTACCAGTGAGAGATAGATTATATTAAAAAAAAGACAGAAAATCACATTGTCAAAATTATATATATTTATTTGCATTGTGCACAGAGAAATAAGTATTTGATCCCCTACCACCCATTAAGAGTTCAGCCTCCTCCAGACCAGTTACACGCTCCAAATCAACTTGGTGCCTGCATTAAAGACAGCTGTCTTAAATGGTCACCTGTATAAAAGACTCCTGTCCACAGACTCAATTAATCAGTCTGACTCTAACCTCTACAACATGGGCAAGACCAAAGAGCTTTCTAAGGATGTCAGGGGCAAGATCATAGACCTGCACAAGGCTGGAATGGGCTACAAAACCATAAGTAAGACGCTGGGTGAGTAGGAGACAACTGTTGGTGCAATAGAAAGAAAATGTAAGACATACAAAATGACTGTCAATCGACATCGATCTAGAGCTCCATGCAAAATCTCACCTCGTGGGGTATACTTGATCCTCGGCCGGGTAAGTGGGCCGCATATAGAAAAAATGGGAAGTTGACGGGCAGCATTACTTTCAAATTTGATACAATACAAAATTATTGTTAATCAATTAGTTATTTGAACTACTATAACACTATATTACTATAATAATAACACTACATTACTATAATAATAGCGCTAGGTTTAAAATTTGAGATATTTCTCCACGTGCTTATTTCAACAATCCAGCTTTCCAGTTTAAGTGTCGCTAAATGCAGTCCGTTAGCACACATGTCAAGATTGGGCAGCCCCTTTTTAGATAGTGCCGCAGTGCCCTCTGTGGATGCTGCCGCAGTGCCCTCTGTAGATAATGCAACACACCCCTAGATAAGGCCACAGTGCCCTCTGTAGATAAAGCCACAGTGCCCTCTGTAGATAAGGCCACAGTGCCCTCTGTAGATAAGGCCACAGTGCCCTCTGTAGATAATGCAACACACCCCTAGATAATTCCAGTGTCCTCTTCAGATACTGCCACACACCCACTTGTAGATAATGCCACTGTGCCCTCTGTAGAGGCTGCCAAAGTGCCCTCTGTAGAGGCTGCCAAAGTGCCCTCTGTAGAGGCTGCCACAGTGCCCTCTGTAGAGGCTGCCACAGTGCCCTCTGTAGAGGCTGCCACAGTGCCCTCTGTAGAGGCTGCCACAGTGCCCTCTGTACAGGCTGCCACAGTGCCCTCTGTACAGGCTGCCACAGTGCCCTCTGTACATTCTGCCACAGTGCCCTCTGTACATTCTGCCACAGTGCCCTCTGTAGATGCTGCCACAGTGCCCTCTGCAGATGCTGCCACAGTGATGTCAAGGGCTTGCCCAGAGCTGGAGTCCCGGAGCAGAGCCGCTTCTGGCACTCTGCCTGGGATTCCAGCTCTGCTCCTGACATCACTGTCCATATATGGACAGAGATGTCAGCGGCAACCCCAGAGCTGGAGTCCCAGGCAGAGCGCTAGTAGGCTCTTCCTGGGACTCCAGCTGTGCTCCTGACATCACTGGGACTCCTGCTCTGGGGAAGCCCCTGACATCATTGTCGATGTATGGACAGCGATGTCAGAGGCTTCCCCAGAGTCCCGGAGCAGAGCCGATAATAGCGCTCTGCCCGGGACTCCGCTAAGGGGAAGACCCTGACACACTGTCCATATATGGGCAGCGATGTCAGGGAATTCCACAGCATCCCGGAGCAGAGCCTATACTAGCGCTCTGCCCGGGACTCCGCTCTGGGTAAGACCCTGACACACTGTCCACATATGGGCAGCGATGTCAGGGAATTCCACAGAGTCCCGGAGCAGAGCCGACACCTGCGCTCTGCTCGGGACTCAGGCTCTGGGGAAGCCCCAGACATATTTTGTTCATATGTGGACAGCGATGTCAGGGAATTCCACAGAGTCCAGGAGCAGAGCCGACACCAGTGCTCCGCTTTGGGCAAGACCCTGACACGCTGTCCATATATGGGCAGCGATGTCAGGGAATTCCACAGAGTCCCGGATCAGAGCCTGTACTAGCGCTCTGCCCGGGACTCCGGCTCTGGGGAAGCCCCAGACATCGCTGTACATATGTGGACAGTGATGTCAGGGAATTCCAGAGTCTCGGAGCAGAGCCGATACTAGCGGCTCTGTGTCCCGCGGGCCGCAGATGACAGCCCCAGGGGCCCCAGGGGCCTGATTTAGGGTATGTTCACATTGCGCGTTTTCAGGCGTATTTTGGGACGCAAATGACTCGAAATACGCCTTGAAAAATGCTAGCTAAATGCCTACTGTCACGGTCACATGGTATGTGGACCCACTAGGCCGCTCCGCCCTGTAGCGGAGAGGCAGCTGGCCTAGTCACAATCTATACAAGAGTCTATAGCAGTTCGTAACACACAGGTACCTGAACTAGTCTAGACAGTGGCCAAGGCTTCAGCACGGATGAAGACGTGGCGGATAATACTAGACAAGGCAGAAGACACTGGACGTAGCAGAAGATACTGGACGTGGCAGAAGACACTGGACGTGGCAAACGACACTGGACGTGGCAAACGACACTGGATGTGGCAAACGACACTGGACATGGCAAACGACAGCAGGTGCAGTAGGACACTACTCCAACACTAATAGGCTGAGGAACAAGAACACAGCATGGGATACAGGTAACAGGGCACGGGTAACAACTGAAACGGGATAACACTAAGGGACCATTTGCAAGACTGACATGGGATACACTAACAATGCTCAGGCAAGGATCAGACGGGCAGGGCGCTTCTTATAGTCCAGGAAATCAGGTGTAGTTGATAATGATGATTTCCAAATGTTCACACACTGGTCCTTTAAGACCGGGCACGAGCGCGCGCGCGCGCCCTATGGGACACAGCGGACCAGAGCGGAAGTGAGCGTTGGCGTCTCCTAGGAAGGAGATGCGAACCAGTGCTCACAGATCCATGGCTGCGGCCGTCCGGGGGTGAGTAATCCCGACGGCCTGCAGCCATGGATGCTAAACCTACAAACATCTGCCCATTGAATTCAATGGGAAAAACTGCGTTTAGTTCAGATGGGGCATTTTTTTACACCGCTGGCTTAAAAATGGCACATAAAAAGATTCCCCATAAAAAGAAGGAGCATGTCTCTTCTTGAGATGTTTTTTGGAGCTGTTTTACATTGTGTCAATGGAAAAATATCTCCAAAAACGGCCCTGAAAAAAAGCATAACAAAAAAATTTCGGCTATAAAAACAGCTGAAAATCATAGGCTGTTTTGCCTTGAAAACAGCTCTGTCATTTTCAGCCGTCTTTGATCTTGTGTGTGAACATACCCTTAAGGCTCATTCACACGAGCGTGAATCCCGCCCGTGTGCTGTGCGTTGAAACAATGCACAGCACACGACCCCACATGAGGGGCTATTCACACATGAGTGAGTTTTCACGCAGCGAGTGTCCGTTGCATGAAACTCACTGCATGTCCTATATTGGTGCGTTTTTACGCACCTAGCCGCCCATTGAAGTCAATGGGTACGTGAAAACCACGGATAGCACATGGATGCCCATCCATATGCTGTCCTTGTTCTACGCGTCAATTGCATTGAAAAAAAAAAGTGCTTGCGAGTGCGTGAAAACCACATACCACTCGCAAAGTGCACTGATGCATAACCAGTGGCGTAACTACCGCCGTAGCAGCTGCTACGGGGCCCGTGTCGCCCGACGGCACGGGCCCCCACCATGGCCGGAGGCTCCGCTAGCAGCCGCTATGGCTGCTACAGCACGACGCCACTGAACACTACGATAGAGCAGGGAGGAATCTCCCCGCTCTGCCATTAAACAAAAGACATGTATCCCCTATCCACAGGATAGGGGATACATGTTGTGATCGCTGGCATTGATAGGGAGAACGGGGGGCTGAAAGTCCCCTGAAGTTCTCCATCACAAACCTCAGACTTCCGGGGTCTGTGTCGGCAGCTCTGTAGAAATGAATGGAGCGCCGGTCGCGCTTGTGCGCACGTGTGACCAGCGCTCCTTTCATTTTTATTAAGCTGCGCAGACGCCTGAAGTCAGAGGTTAGTCATGGAGAACTTCGGGGGACTTTCGGTCCCCCGTTCTCCCTATCGCTGCCAGCGATCACACATGTATCCCCTATCCTGTGGATAGGGGACACATGTCTTTTGTAGGACAAACTATAGGTCGGAATTTTTTTTGGGGTTGGGGCTGTATAGCGTTACCTACAGGGGGGCTGTATAGCGTTACCTACAGGGGGGCTGTATAGCGTTACCTACAGGGGGGCTGTATAGCGTTACCTACAGGGGGGCTGTATAGCGTTACCTACAGGGGGGCTGTATAGCATTACCTACAGGGGGGCTGTATAGCGTTACCTACAGGGGGGGGCTGTATGGCGCTATCTACAGGGGGGCTGTATGGCGTTATCTACAGAGGGGGCTGTATGGCGTTACCTACAGGGGGGGCTGTATGGCGTTACCTACAGGGGGGGCTGTATGGCGTTATCTACAGGGGGGCTGTATGGTGTTATCTTCAGGGGGGCTGTATGGCATTATCTACATGGGGACTCTGTTTGGCGTTATCTACAGAGGGGGCTGTATGGCGTTACCTACAGGGGTGTCTGTATGGCGTTATCTACAGAGGGGGTCTGTATGGCGTTATCTACAGGGGGGGTCTGTATGGCGTTATCTACAGGGGGGGTCTGTATGGCGTTATCTACAGGGGGGGTCTGTATGGCGTTATCTACAGGGGGGTCTGTATGGCGTTATCTACAGGGGGGTCTGTATGGTGTTATCTACAGGGGGGGCTGTATGGCGTTATCTACAGAGGGGGCTGTATGGTGTTATCTACAGAGGGGGCTGTATGGCGTTATCTACAGGGGGGATGTATGGCATTATCTACAGGGGGGCTGTATGGCGTTATCTACAGAGGGGGCTGTATGGCGTTATCTACAGGGGGGATGTATGGCATTATCTACAGGGGGGCTGTATGGCGTTATCTACAGAGTTGGCTGTATGGCGTTATCTACAGGGGGGCTGTATGGCGTTATCTACAGGGGGTCTGTATGGCGTTATCTACAGGGGGATGTATGGCGCTATCTACAGATGGGGCTGCATCGCTTTATCTACAGGTGGGCTGTATGGCGTTATCTACAGGGGGGTCTATATAGCTTTATCTACAGGGGGGTGTATGGCGTTATCTACAGAGGGGGCTGTATGGCGTCATCTACAGGGGGGCTGTATGGCGTTATCTACAGGGAGGCTGTAAAAAAGGCACTATCTACAAGGGGGGGTTGTGTGACACCCAGGGGAGAGGGGGCCCAGTCAAAAGTTTGCTATGGGGCCCAGTCTTTCCTAGTTACGCCCCTGTGCATAACGCAACGCACACGGACGAATTTACGTGCGTTTTTTACGCGCGTAAATCTGTCACGCTCATCTGAATGTAGCCTTAATTTCTTTTTCTCCAAGGCTGAGGCCAAAGTTTGGCGAAGTTCAGTAAGGTCTATAAAAAGGCATGGGTCAAGTAAGTTGGACTACAAGCAGGTAACATGCAGAAATAGGTTAGGTTGTTATCCCCCTGGAACCACAGTCATTATTTTTCATCCCCGGCTTCCGAGACCATTTTGGGATACATATAATGTATTTAAAGAATTTTATAGTTTTTTTTGGGAAACTACCACCATGATTTCTTGGGTTTCATTTACGGCATTGACAGCACTAAAATATATATATATATATATATATATATATATATATATATATATAAATACCAGCATAGAACGTAGTAACGGCACCAGGACTTCAAGGCAGATGAAAAACAGGGTGGATTTATTCACCTCAACAAATAACAGCAACGTTTCGGTTCAACAGGAACCTTTCTGGCTTGAGAAAGGTTCCTGTTGAACCGAAACGTTGCTGTTATTTGTTGAGGTGAATAAATCCACCCTGTTTTTCATCTGCCTTGAAGTCCTGGTGCCGTTGCTACGTTCTATGCTGGTATTTATTTAAAAAGAAGGGGAATTGATTCATCCCCTGGTGACGAGCACATGGCCTTATTTTCTTGATCTGTAGAGTGCTGTGTTTATCTGCTCTTGGACTGTATATATATAAATTCCAAATACAATGTCAGCCTCACAGCCTTGTGAATCATGGATGGGTGCCGACCTGCCCAGGTCAGGGCTAACAGACCTGCTGTAGTAGAATCCAAAAATCAGGCAGCACTCCAAGGTATAAGCAAAGTAGAAAAAGGTGCTTTATTGGTCCATATACATACGACGTTTCAGCTCAACACAGGAGCCTTTCTCAAGTGAACAGATTCATGTCATGACCACACATTTATAAGAGAACCAATATTACAAAAAAGTAGTGCCAATAAAATGCAACAACACATATAAGGTTGCCAAAAGGTACATAGTGAATTCATATATGTAACATTAAATGAGTGAGGAATATGTTGTAAAGATACTATCACAACAGGACTGTAATACATAACATAATACATTACAGAAAGTTATATAGTCTAACAATCTTTTAATTGTATATAATTAGATAGGATCGTGCACATGTGTAGATATCACTACACTTGAGGGACTCACCGAGAGTAAGGATCCGGCTCCAACGTAAACACAAACCATGTGCTGTAATCACCATTGTCGAGCTGCTACTATGCAGACTCGCAGAAGCATTAGTATTCGTGCTGCGCATGTCACGCATGCGCAATCACGAAGAGAATGCCAATAAGCCATACCCGAAGAGGGCAAATGCCAATCATAAAGATGCGAAGAAAATCCACAATAAGAAATGGAGTTTACGAGTGAAGGGAAAAACCCTTGTTACTCCTATTAAATACAGGAAGACAATATGTACTAGAATGCCAAATACGTATGTGTATATATATATATATATATATATATATATATATATATATATAATGAAACCTCAGTCTACTACGTAGAGGATTAAATACAGAACCCTGAATCAAGGGTATTCTGAAAAGATAAATCAACTCCTGATTGTGTGTGTGTGTGTATATATATATATATATATATATATATATATATATACACCTATAACGCAAAAATTGCACATATTGCATAGTTGTACATGTCTATCTAAAAAAAAAGGTTAAATGTTGGCGCATCTCAATGCATTTGGAAATACTAATTATATTTGTCAAGATTTAACAGAAATTACAATAAGCATATTTCTTTAGTATAAATGAGCCAGTCCCAGTATCGGTGAGTCGATCAATGCCGCGATGTAATATGAAAAACGTGATCTGTGAATAAAGAGAAGTGTATTAAAAACATGTAATAGGGGCGTGACCGGATGTCGATGGAGTAGGACGCACGATCCGGAGCTCCTCTACTAACCACCCTTTTAGCAGCGGTTAATTTCGGATTTAGCCTCCCGATAAGCCCGCTAGATGGTGAAACGTGGTCCTAAGAAACCGGAGAATAAGCTGGCACCCTCCGGAGCGCCAACTCCCGGAACCCTGGAGGCATTCCTCCGTGCAGACGCGCAGACAGAGCAGGCGCCATTACTGACACCCTCCTCGGACACAGCATCGCAGGCTTCATGGTGCCCGTCGGAAGCCCTGGAGGGAGACCCGCATACAGAACCGATCACAGGGCAAGTACAGACCCAGATACCGGAGCCACCTAGTTTGACAATTGCCGACCAGAGATATTCTGTTCAAAAATTGTATTATACTCGAATGGGTGGGGGTGGAGGACTCTCAGGCCAAGTCACCAGATTTGGCTGATCTTCGAGGAAAGGATGCTAGGACGGGTCCTGGCTGTATCGACTTCTAGGGAAATGTATCCCCTAGGGAGACGAGTCACTTTCCTAGGGCATTATATGCACCTAGTGTTTTCATTGATTTTTATGCATAATACTCGGTTGAATTATTATGTCTCCATATGGAAAGCATTTTCCATTCACAGTCAATTGTATGACTTGATAATATTTTATGTGTTTTTATGTCTATGTCTCCCCTATCCACCCCCTTCTTTCTCTGGTAGTGAAACATATATTAGGAGTTATCCTCGAGAACATGGCTCAAAAGAAAAAAGGAGGAACTGCGGTCTCTTGCCACCATACCATGGATACAGGTTGGGCCCCTTACAGGGGTTAATATTTGTGTTTGATCAACAGACATTGGATCTGTCATGGCGCGTATAGTTTCATTAAATGTTAAAGGCCTAAACTCTAATGTGAAACGGAGATTAGCGCTCAAAGAATTAAAGGATTTGAAAGCGGATATTGCTTTTCTCCAGGAAACGCACCATGACAGATCGGGTTCCTTTAAATTTGCACAGTCCCACTTTCCTATGGTATACATGGCGACACAAAATAAGAAAAAAGCGGGAGTCGCGATTCTGGTATCTAGAGATTGCCCCCTGCAAGTTAGTAAGTCCATTATGGACCCAATGGGGCGATATGTTATCCTGGTAGGGACATTGAGAGGAGTCCCACTTACGTTATGTAATATTTATGCACCAAATACCCTGCAGGTCCCTTTCCAAGAGAAAGTGTTTGCAAAACTCGCACGTCTTCCGCCTAACACTCTTTTCATAGGGGGAGACTTTAACCTTCCAGTATCGGACATAAGGGATAGACAGTCCCTCACTGTACCCACACCACCAGCAAACTTACGCAGACATACCCTAGCCTTTCGTCGACTGATCCGTAAACATAATCTCTATGACCTGTGGAGGGTAACTAATCCTTCGGCTAAACAATACACTTTTTACTCCCACCCACACAACACTCATACAAGGATAGACCTCTTTTTAGGTAATGTACCGGGCTTACGCTCTACGTCCTCGACAGATATTGGCCCTATCACGTGGTCGGACCACGCACCGATCATACTTGACCTCAGTTCGGACTTGCGGACTACAAGACAATGCCACTGGAGACTAAACGAAAGGCTGATTAAAAATCTGATACACCGAGAGGCTCTTAAGAATCACATTGACACATATTTCATCCTTAACAAAAACTCAGTCCCTACGCTATCTACAATATGGGAAGCTCATAAAGCAGTTCTTCGGGGGCACTGTATCTCTATTTCTTCACGTATTAAGCGAGACACAAAACAACAGCAGAAAGATCTGACAGTGACACTTGCTTCCCTGGAGCGTAAAATGGCTATATCGCCTTCTACAGTTACACTCCGTCGCATTATTGAGACGCGAGGAAAATTGAAAGATCTCTCCATAGCCAAGGTGGAACGGTTATTATTATATACTAAGCAGAAATATTACGAACGGGGAAACAAGGCACACTCACTATTAGCAGCACAGTTACGTACTAAACAATTAAATTCGACCCCAGCGGTACTTAAAAACTCACAAGGACAGTTACTCTTTGACCCTAAACAACAGGCTGACCTATTCCATCAATATTATACAAAGCTATATTCACTACCGTCCCAACTCCCTACGGATCCCACAACCCGAACCCAATGTCTCTTGGAATATTTAAAACCCAGCTCTCTACCTACTCTCACAGCATCAGACATTAACATGCTTAATGCACCCATTTCGTTAGAAGAAATGCAAGATACGATCAAGGAGCTCCCTAGCGGCAAATCACCAGGGCCTGATCGTTTCTCTTATCTTTATTACAAAATTTTTCAGGACTCACTAACTCCACACATGATAGATCTCTTTAACTCTTTCCTGATGGGGGAACAGATACCTCCCTCAATGCTCCACTCTTTTATTACGGTTATTCCCAAACCAGAAAAGGATCATACTGATTGCTCTAACTATAGACCGATATCGCTGCTGAACGCGGATTTAAAAATATTTACTAAGATTTTAGCCAATAGACTGAGTTCCCTACTACCTGGGCTAGTCCACAAAGACCAGGTGGGATTTGTCATGCATAGACAGGCAGGGGATAATACTAGAAGAACTATAGACCTGATAGATGTGGTTAATCAAACAGAAACATCGGGCTTACTCCTGAGCTTAGATGCTGAGAAAGCTTTTGACCGATTAGATTGGTCCTTCCTCTTCGCCACCCTAGAGACAATAGGCATTTCTGGCCCTTTCCTCCAAGCGATACGAGCACTATACTCTTCTCCAAACGCGGCGGTAAAATTGCCACATGCTACATCCCAAACCTTTTCTATATTCAATGGTACCCGCCAGTGCTGCCCGCTCTCTCCCCTCCTTTTTGTACTTTGCGTAGAGCCACTGGCTTCATATATCAGGAAAAATCCAGACATACAGGGTATCATGGTAAGAGACAGGGAATTTAAGATATCCCTCTTCGCGGATGATGTTCTCCTGACTCTACGCAATCCGCAAATATCCCTGCCTAATCTGCACTTGGTTCTGAAGGAATATAGCCGATACTCAGGTTATAAAATTAACAACTCTAAAACAGAAGCCTTGCCGATCAATCTAGCCCCAGCGCTCATAACAACCCTGCAGTCTTCCTTTAAATATACTTGGAAGACAGATACAATAAAATACTTGGGCACTCAGATCTCTAGCTCATATACATCCTTGTACAAACATAATTATGTCCCCTTCTTTCAGGATATAAGCAAACTCATAGCTAGATGGTCTGTCCTACCCCTGTCGTTTTTTGGCAGGATATCGGCGGTTAAAATGAATATCCTACCAAAATACTTATACCTTCTGGAAACCCTCCCGGTCCCTGTACCACGAAAAGACATCTGCAGATTTCAAACAACACTACTGAAATACATTTGGGCGGGTAAAAGACATAGAATCCCAGTATCAGTCATGCCTACATCGGTGGTGGCAGGTGGATTGGCGGTTCCAGACGTTTACCGGTACTATTTAGCGGTACATTTGAGAAGGATACCATGTTGGACCTCTCTAAGGGCATATAATAAATGGACTGAGATTGAGAAACTGTGGATAGCACCTACACACCCAAATGCATTATTATGGTCGGGGACGACGGACACTTTAGCGACCCCCCTCCTACACACAATGACATTCACTAGGAATATCTGGAGGTTATCGAAGGCGAAATATGCATTATCTTCCTTAAAGTCTCTAATGACACCTTTCCTATATAATCCCTCCCTACCAGAGAGCCTCACTACAAAGATGTCACAGCCATGGTCGAGAGCAGGATTATTTTACTTTGCTGATATAGTAGACCCTTGTCAACGCACAATTCTACCGTTTTCAACGTTGCAAGCTAAATACAATTTGCCCAACAACTCATACTACAGTTACATTCAAATCACACACTTTGCTAGCTCTATACGAACAGAACAGGGTTTCTCTAAGCCCACAGCCTTTGAAAGGCTCTGCAAAACAACTGTTTCAACTAGAGGGTTAATATCGGAGATGTATGCTATTCTGGCCGACTCCCCCCTTCAAGAGCCAGCCAGACATAGATATATGGCCAGGTGGGAGGCATATTTGGGTAGGGAGATACCCAGGTCGCTGTGGCAAATCATCTGGTCCCAGGCAGTGAAGTCATCTTTATGTGCGGCTTATAAGGAGAACCAGTATAAAATTCTAATGCATTGGTATCACACCCCGGAATTCCTCCATCGCATTTATCCGTTGGTATCGGATAGGTGCTGGAGATGCCACAGCGACGTGGGGACACTTCCTCATATTTTTTGGGACTGCAAACTAGTGCGACCCTTTTGGGGGGAAGTAGAAAATCTCATTCAAGAAGTATTTGGGAATAGACCCGCGAACCAAGCATTGACTTATCTTTTAAATGTGCCTCCGAAGGGTTGGGGGAAAGTTCAGTCACGGTTACTTCTACATATACTGACAGCAGCGAAATGTCTTATTGCGGCCAATTGGAAACGTAAAACGCCTCCTACGCTAGAGGCCCTTTACAACAGAATAAAGGAGGTCAAGAGATTGGAATCATTGACGGCCTCACTGAATAATTGCGTAGACCGCTTTACAAGTGTGTGGAGGTTTTGGGACATGTACGACTCCTCTAGACCTCCATGAGAGAGAGAGACCACTGTTCTTAAAGTACATCCAGGTTTAATATAGAGATTAAGATATCTCCTAAAGCTACAATTCTTACCTTATCCCTTCCCTATCCTAATGTGTCTGTCGATTGTCGTGTTAGTATTGTTGGAATTAATCTTTATTTTGGGTAGGCGAGAGATACAATTGTGAATTGAGGAACGAGTTAAAACTTCATATCCTTTATTCCATACTCAGAACAGACAATAACCTCTTTAATGTTTCTCGGATATATAAATGGATAGAGGGCAATTTGCATATGGAATCCATATGCTACACTGGGGTAATAAGATGTTGACGTCTGTAAAAATGACCAATATACTATGCAAAATTTTGTCGCCTTTATTCGAATAAGATGTATCTACTTGTCTGAATTTACTACGGTTTTGTATATTTATGTTATGATAAATGAAAATAAAAAACATACAATTAAAAAAAAAAACAAAAAAAAAAACATGTAATAAAATTTTTGAAAAAGACATGAAATGGTAATCAATCCTAATACCAAGGAAGACGTGGATTGAATATCTAATGTAAGGGGTATAGTTGTATGCTAAATTTATTTAATAACGGTACCCAGAGGAAACTCAACGTTTAAGCCACCTGGTTTAAGTGTACCTAATCTGTAAATCCACTGCAACTCGCGGCGTTTCAACAATCTAACTCTATCGCCACCCCTGCGTAGTGGGGGTACATGATCTACTATCCAAAATTTCAAGTCTCTTTCACCGTGTTTAAAATCAGAAAAATGTTTAGAGACCGGAAGGTCAAGTCTCTTTTTTCGTATAGTATAGCGGTGTTGGTTCAGTCTCATTTTAGCAACAAGTGTCGTTTCTCCTACATACAGGAGACGGCAAGGGCATTGGAGTACATAAATAATAAATTGAGTATTGCATGTCAAAAAGTAATTGATCAAGAATTGTTTACCAGTATCAGGATGCACAAACTGACTGCCCTTGGGCCAATGTAACCGTATAACATCATATATCCGATTACTCATCTATGTATGAGTGATAATAAATGGGATACGTTTTTGATCCCTGTGTATCCTGTCCTGTAAAAGATCAGCTCTAGGGATAGAATCTACCCTACGTCTATGCTGTTCTAATATACGTTTGGGGTATCCTCTGGCTTTGAACTTATCCATCATCTGATCAAGGCCAACAGAAAGTTTGTCAGGTCTATCTATGATTCTCTTGGTTCGCCAAGTCTTCTGTCAACGTTTTCAACAAATATCTAATAAATATGCCATGGATATTCTGCTGCTCAATATCGATTTCTTACAAAAAGAGGTTGCCACTCTGACCGCATGCATACAGGAAACTGATGCAAAATTGACATCTATTGTCTCTAGTCAAGAATTTGACAACATCAACACAGGCATCAATAGCTATTTGGCCAAATTCAAATCTGACCTTGAAGATGTAAAAAGAAAAAAATGGTATTGTGACGCAGATGATTATAGTCGCGGACGAGTCTACAATTGGCAACAAGATGATCTGAAAGGATTGAGTACAGCGGCTAAAGATACTAGAAAGAAAAAGGGACATTCTGACAACAAAAGGAACCCTGGCTATATGAGATCCACTGGAGACATATCTTTTTTAGGTGGGACTCCAGGGATGACCACACCGGTGGGAGACGCACCAGAAGGGGCGGTAGGCGGCATCGCCAAAAGAGGATACCAGACATCGAGCAATCGACCCCCAGTAACACGGGGAATGAACCTAAAGAAATGGACTTAGTGGTAAATATTTCTAGTAAAGTATTGTCTGTAACACAATTGGGAGTATTAAGTAAAGGTCTCTCTTTCTGTCCGAATAAAAAAACGGATTGGTTTCAGGTTGAAGCTGACCTCTATAATTTTTTCAGGAGTGTTAAACTCAAAATGTGGTTTACCAATAATGTACCCATTCCTAAGGCCAAGCTTACTGAATTAGAGCTCAAAAATTTCGGTCTATACAATAAGAGTGCTTTTGTTCCATCTTTCACTGAATCTGGGGTTGATGCCTTTATTAATGTTGTGAAAAGAGATATATGTAATTTGAAATCTAGATAGGAGGATGAAACATTCACATATAATAATTTGACAAAGGATGAGGCTACGGCCCTTGATGAATTGATCCATTAAGACAGTATTACTATCAAACCGGCTGATAAACGCGGGGCTACTGTCATCATGGTTACTTCAAAATATGTAAAGGAAATATACCGCCAGCTTGCAGACACAACGATCTATACACCAATCTCGTATGACCCTAAATTTAATATCTCCAGGACTATTCAAAACGTTATCAATGACGCCAGTAATGGGGGCCTCATTGATGACGACTTGAAAACATTTCTGATTGTCGAACATCCCATTACCCCCGCGATATATATATTGCCTAAAGTTCATAAAACTCTGACAGACCCGCCAGGGCAACCGATCGTCTCTGGGTCTGATTCTATTTTTTCTAATATATATATCTTGACAGATGTCTAAGGGAATTTGCTATGGGGGCACGCTCTTATATACGGGATACAGCGGATTTTTAAAATAAATTACAGGAGATTAAACTTGTTGAAGGAGCGGAGGTCATCTTGGCCTCCTTCGATGTAACTTTGCTTTACACGACCATACAGCATGAGGGTGGATTGAGAGCCGTTGAGATATTATTACAACAATCGGATTACTCTATTGAATGTAGATCCTTTATATTATCACTTTTAGAAATTATTCTATCAAAGAATTATTTGCTTTTTCGTGACCAGTTTTTTATCCAATGCCAGGGAACTGCCATGGGCTCCAACATTGCCCCAACATATGCCAACATATATATGCGTTCATTCGAGGAGGATCTCGTCTATGTGTCCCACCATTTTCGGCATGTGCTGAGATGGTAGAGGTACATAGACGATGTCTTCCTCGTCTGGACTGGCAGTTCCTCTGAGCTTACGGATTTCCATAATTTCTTGAATACCATAGATCAGACAGTGAAGTTTACATTGGTCAGTTCCAAAAGTACTTTGCAATTTTTGGATGTGCTAGTGGAACTGAGTGGAACTACATTCTACACTGACTTATTCGTTAAAACTACGGATAGGAATAGTTTACTGAGATATGATAGCTCACATCCTAGAAAAATGATTCATTCTTTGCCGGTTAGTCAACTTATGCGAATCAAGAGAATCATAGACAGACCTGACAAATGTTCTGTTGGAATTGATCAGATGATGGATAAGTTCAAAGCCAGAGGATACCCCAAACGTATATTAGAACAGCATAGACATAGGGTAGATTCTATCCCTAGAGCTGATCTTTTACAGGACAGGATACACAGGGATCAAAAACGTATCCCATTTATTACCACTCATAGACAGATGAGTAATCGGATATATGATGTTATACGGTTACATTGGCCCATGTTGGGTCGATGTTTCCCACATGTAGAACCTTTCAGAAAACCGCCCCTGTTTACTTACCGTAGACCACCCAATTTGAGAAATAAGCTAGTCAAATCGGACTTTGGTCCATCAAGAATTAAACGACAGACTTTTTTATCCTCCCCGAAGAAGGGTTGTTTCCTATGTCTCAGTTGTACAAACTGTACGCTTTTGGTCAAGGGCAGTCAGTTTGTGCATCCTGATACTGGTAAACAATTCTTCATCAATTACTTTTTGACATGCAATACTGAATTTATTATTTATGTACTCCAATGCCCTTGCCGTCTCCTGTATGTAGGAGAAATGACACTTGATGCTAAAACGAGACTGAACCAACACCGCTATACTATACGAAAAAAGAGACTTGACCTTCCGGTCTCTAAACATTTTTCTGATTTTAAACACGGTGAAAGAGACTTGAAATTTTGGATAGTAGATCATGTACCCCCACTACGCAGGGGTGGCGATAGAGTTAGATTGTTGAAATGCCGTGAGTTGCAGTGGATTTACAGATTAGGTACACTTAAACCAGGTGGCTTAAACGTTGAGTTTCCTCTGGGTACCGTTATTAAATAAATTTTGCATACAACTATACCCCTTACATTAGATATTCAATCCACGTCTTCCTTGGTATTAGGATTGATTACCATTTCATGTCTTTTTCAAAAATTGTATTACATGTTTTTAATACACTTCTCTTTATTCACAGATCACGTTTTTCATATTACATCGCGGCATTGATCGACTCACCGATACCGGGACTGGCTCATTTATACTAAAGAAATATGCTTATTGTAATTTCTGTTAAATCTTGACAACTATAATTAGTATTTTCAAATGCATTGTGACGCGCCAATATTTAACATGTGTTGAGTTAGACATGTACAACTATGCAATATGTGCAATTTTTGTGTTATAGGTGTGTATATATATATGTATACACAGAGATCCAAAAAATAGGCAGCACACCATAGAAATCAGTGAAAAAGGGTACTTTATTAACCCCAAGTGCGACGTTTCAGCTCTATCCACTAGAGCCTTTCTCAAGTGCTTGAGAAAGGCTCTAGTGGATAGAGCTGAAACGTCGCACTTGGGGTTAATAAAGTACCCTCTTTTTCACTGATTTCTATGGTGTGCTGCCTATTTTTTGGATCTCTGTTGATATTGAGAGCTTGGTCTGCTCCCTGGGGCCTGCACCCACATCCTTTAACCGGTGCTGCTGGATCTTTTTCGTTTTTCTATATGTATACACACACACACACACACACAATCAGGAGTTGATTTATCTTTTCAGAATACCCTTGATTCAGGGTTCTGTATTTAATCCTCTACGTAGTAGACTGAGGTTTCATTATATATATATATATATATATATATATATATATATATATATATACACACACAGATACATATTTGGCATTCTAGTACTTATTGTCTTCCTGTATTAAATAGGAGTGACAAGGGTTTTTTCCCTTCACTCGTAAACTCCATTTCTTATTGAGGAATTTCTTCGCATCTTTATGATTGGCCTTTGCCCTCTTCGGGTATGGCTTATTGGCGTTCTCTTCGTGATTGCGCATGCGTGACATGCGCAGCACGAATACTAATGCTTCTGCGAGTCTGCATAGTAGCAGCTCGACAATGGTGATTACAGCACATGGTTTGTGTTTACGTTGGAGCCGGATCCTTACTCTCGGTGAGTCCCTCAAGTGTAGTGATATCTACACATGTGCACGATCCTATCTAATTATATACAATTAAAAGATTGTTAGACTATATAACTTTCTGTAATGTATTATGTTATGTATTACAGTCCTGTTGTGATAGTATCTTTACAACATATTCCTCACTCATTTAATGTTACATATATGAATTCACTATGTACCTTTTGGCAACCTTATATGTGTTGTTGCATTTTATTGGCACTACTTTTTTGTAATATTGGTTCTCTTATAAATGTGTGGTCATGACATGAATCTGTTCACTTGAGAAAGGCTCCTGTGTTGAGCTGAAACGTCGTGTGTATATGGACCAATAAAGCACCTTTTTCTACTTTGCTTATACCTTGGAGTGCTGCCTGATTTTTGGATTATATATATATATAAAATATGTTTAGTTTATTCTGCAGGTCTGCACGACTATGGAGGTACCAGATTCATATAGTTTTTTTTATTTTTATGTTTTACTACTTTTAAGCAATAAAACCACTTTTTGTAAAAAAAAAATTAATCATTTATTTTTGGCGGACAAGAAATGGACAGAGGCAGCACTTCCAAAAAGTATCAGCAATTTATTCACCGGGTGAATAAATTGCTGATACTTTTTGGAAGTGCTACCTCTGTCCATTTCTTGTCTGCCTAATATTGAGGACCGTGGACCAGGTCCAATTGAGTCGTACACCCAGCTGTGGTCCAGTGCTGTGGAATCTCTTTGTTTTGCATCATTTATTTTTGTGTCGCTATATTCTAAAAGCCATAACTTTTTGTTTTTCTGTCGACAGAACTCCGTAAGGGCTTATTTATTGCAGGATGAGTTAATGTTTTCATTGGTACTCTTTTGGGGTACATTCAACTATTAGGGTATGTTCACACAGAGTTTTTTGCAGGACCTTAGATACATTTTTTGTTTGGCTATTTGTACTACCGTCTGAATAAGAAGACACATGTCAGACACAACAAATAGGTCATAAACATATTGATGGCTTCAAAACATTTCACACAGGCTCATAACGGGAGCCTTGCATCTTTCAGTTTCCAATGTAATAAGAAAGTATACAGACCAATTAGAGGTGGGAACTATAGGAAATTGCTAATTAGCCATGAAACATAATGGATGTTCATAAAATGTAAAAAAAATAAAATTATAAACTTTTATGAAAGGGGCACTCCAGCCAAAACCAGACTTTCTTATGTGTACCATTATGGTATTCCATATGTCAGTCTCTCACTTTTATTTTTCTTGCTGCTTCTATCTGTATATATCAGACTGGGATGGTTGCTTAGCAGCAGTGGGAATCAGGCTCGGCGAAATGCTTTCTCTACTTGAGTCTAAGGAGATCTATGTGTCACCCATCTCAGGCTTCAGCAGTTCCTGTACCACACTAGTTTTACACAGAGGGGGACAGAAACTTCTATCATCAGCTATCACTGATACTTAGACACACAGGTATAATGTAGAAGAATATAGTACAGCCTCCCTGGCTGTATACTTATGGTTTCTCACCTTTTTTAGGAGAATATAGACAGAATGATAATCAGTGTAACCTAGCATGCAGAGATGGCATGGTCTTTAGCTGGTCAAGAAGAGGCCGGACTGCCGCCCAAAAAAAAAAAAGAAATAAGGGGACGCCTCCATGACAGTTATAGGAAGGAATAGGGTTAATAAGTTATAATTTCACAGAGCGGTCATAGAGGGGGGTGCCTAGGTGGTGTTGGAGGGAAGAATATATAGGGTTTGATATAGTATTCTTTCCGCTGCTTTCGGCATTGTGCAGGAAGCAGCGGGAGGAACAACAGCTTCAAAAGTTCCTCAGCTTCACCGGTTACCTGTGTATCCTGCGTTATGGCTGACTGACTCCTGGAGCAGCTCTGCGCCGCTGCCTCTAACCACGGTCCTGGATGGCTGGAGGAGCAGGTCACCGCTCTGACGAGGTTACTTGCTTCTGCTGATGTTCCTACTTAGATGCACTAATATCCACTTTCAATGATCCCATTCTCGGTGTACCTCATGAACGGACAGGGCCATCGCCGTCCGTGGAGATGGTCAGCACTCCTGGATCCACTTGCCGACATTGCCAGTGCGATCGTCAGCCACTGGCGGTGGCTGTGATGAAGATGGCAAGCTAGATGGTCATGCTTTACCGGCTGGCAGGATCACAGCGCCTGAGCAGCCTGGTGAGTGTTTAACACCTTCTTTAGCTTATCCTGTGATTTTTATGTAGGTTGTAGTGCTGGTTTGGTTAGCTAGCGCAACTTTGTCGGGTGCTGTTAGTGGTGGACTTCCACAGGCGAGCGTGGGGCGCGACGGGTTATCTGAGTTAGTGGGTTACTTGCGCGGATTAGTTGAGCGCTTGGACAGGGCTCCTGCTACTGTAGCTCTGGTTATGTCCCCGGTGGTAGTCTGGGAGGGTGCCCATGAGGTGGCGGGGATTACACAGTCGCGGACCATTTTCCGGTCAGTTATTGGTGGCGTCCGCAGGGGCGGTTGCGGTGTCGGTTCAAACCGATTCCCCAAAGGACAGGGACAGGATTTGTATCGACGACCATGCTCGAGGCGCGGTGTACATGTTTCTAGGGCCTATCACCTACTACCTTAAGCAGGAGGTTCGCGAGCGTATTTGGAAAGATGAATATGTAGACATTTTTTCTCTCCTGCCGCTTGCAAAGTTTAATTTGGACAAAAGCATGTGGGATGAGAGTAAAAAGGAAGAAGAAGAAGAACGTAGGCTTATCCCGCAGACGTTCGTGAATTGGCTCCAGGCATTTGCTATTTTGGCAAGCGTGATTGGAGAAAAGTCGCTGGAAATCTGCTCAGCACTATTCTGTTATTTGGATGCTATCAGCGAAGCTCACAGAGCTTATGGCGGTCACACATTGTTGCGTTATGACGAGCAATTTCATCAGCGTAAGGCGATTCGGCTGTCCATAAGGTGGGTCAAGTAGTGGGACATAGCCTTGTGGTTATGGGTCACCGCCCCAGTAAAACAGGGGCAGTTCTTTCTTGGGAGCGTTGGGTCGTCGGGACAGTCCAGTCAGTCCGGGTAAGGCATAGGTTCCAAACTTGGTTTTTGCTGGCAATTTAATGACGGCCAGTGCAAGTTCGGAGACACATGTAAATGTAAACACATCTGTTCATGCTGCAACAGGCCTTCTCACGGTGCTTCCAAATTTCTGCGTAAGGGTAAGCGATCGGGTAACCAACCCGGCTCTGTTAGTCAAGGGGGTGACGCCTGTGAGGTTGGAAAAGATGGCCCCCTAAGTGAGCACTCTGATAGAACTGCGATGGCTTTTGTTTTGGTTTTGTTATCCCCCTCCCCCTCACGTATGTTCCAGTCACCCGTCTGAATCTTCGGTCTGCTTATCAGCATTCCGAATTTGTTTCACTAAAACTTCAAAAGGAGGTGTCATTGGGACGTATGGCAGGCCCCTTTCCTGCTCCGCCGGTGGCGGATATGGTAGTTTCCCTGTTAGGGGTGGTGCCGAAGCCTGAGCCTCACAAATTTAGTTTGATCAACATCTCTCTTTTCCCAATGGGTCATCGGTTAATAACTGCATTGATCCCGATTTATGCTCATTGGTATACACATCCTTCGATAAAGAGGTGGGATTAGTTCGGTGGGTCGGGGCCAGTGCCCTGTTGGCAAAGACCGACATTGAGTCGGCTTTCTGTTTGTTGCCGGTTCATCCTGAGAGCGAACGGCTGTTGGGGTGTTTCTGGAATGAGGGGTTTTATGTCGATCGTTGTCTCCCTATGGGGTGCTCCCTTTCTTGCGCGTACTTTGAGGGTTTTAGTTCCTTTTTGGAATGGGTAACGAAGGGGGTAGCTAGGGTTGGTTCATAAATTTATTATCTTGAGGATTTTTTGCGCGTTGGCCCTAGCGGCTACCCTATTTGCAGTAACCAGTTGTATACTTTGCAAAAGGTCGCGAGGGAATTTGCGACTCCTCTGAAAAAACAGAGGGCCCCATCACAACCATCTGTTTTCTAGGGCTAGAGATAGATTCCATTGTGATGGAATGCAGACTGCTCGAGGACAAGTTGCGTGCTCTCTGTCAGAAAGTACGGCGGGCCTGTCATATAAAAAAAAGTCTCCAGTCACTGCTGTGGAAGCTAAATTTTGCATGCCGTTGGGGAGAGTGTTTTGTAGGTGATTGCGACTGCGACGGCGTGTGTTCGAGAACCACATCAATTTGGGGGGTTGGGCGTTGTATATCGGGCAAATCTACGCGCGTGGGGCAATTTCCTCGGTCAATATAATGGTCGATCTCACTGTTTTTTTCAGGTGCAAGATACATGTGATCTGGATCTTTTTACTGATGCAGCGGGAGCGGGTGATTTTGGCGCTTAAGGCGGGGATCAGTGGTTCACTTCCAATGCGATAATCTGGGGGTGGTGTTGGCAATTAATAACATCTCGGCATCCTCTCCACCCTTAGTTCAATTGCTACGTCAGTTGGTGATAGTCTGCTTGTATTTGAATATGTGGTTTCGGCGCATGTGCCAGTTGTTGACAATTGTATCGCTGATTCTCTTTCTCGCTTGCAGTGGGATAACTTTCGACAACTGGCGCCGGGAGCAGAACCAATTGGCACGGCCTGCCTGGAGCATCTATGGGACCTGGTTTCGGTGCAGCGGGAAGGTTAATCGAGAGGTCTTTGGCATGGTCAATGTGGAATCGCTTATTCTGCTAGTTGGGGGCAGTGGGAGAATTGGGTAAGATGCTTAGGTGACGTCAGATTGGATCAAGACAGGTTGGTGTCCTTATTGTATTGTATTGTATAGAGGACGCTTATGAGGCAGGTTTTTGTATCTGCAACATCATTGGTTTTGTATCTGCGTTAGCTTTTGGTTTTAAGTTGCTGGGTTTACGGGATGTGACTTAGGAATTTTCGGTGGGACAAGCTTTGAAAGGTTTACGTCGCGGCAGGGCTGAATCAGATCAAAGGCCGCCCGTTTCTTTCACTCTACTCTCCTCCTTGGGTGCATCTGTAGAAATGGAATGTCGTTCGTCTTTTGAGGTTCAGTTGCGCTTTTTCTCGCGTGTTTTTTTGAGCTCTTAGACTGCGAGAATTGGTCTCCCCGAGTACAATGCGGGCAGGGCATGAAACAGGATGAAGCAGATTTGTACGAGGATAGACTGGAATTGTTTTTATGTCAGTAAAAAATGGACCAACTGGGTCGCGGTAAGCGGATAGTTTTGTTTGCTCTTCCAGGGTTAGTAGTTTGTCCTATTCGTGGCATGCAGGTTTTTAGACCTCAAGTCGGCGGATCTGACTTACCTTTGCTCCATTATGAGGATGGCACTTTTATTTCCAGTTACCAGTTTTGTGCTGTATTTAGCAAATGTTTAGCAGAGATTCGTGTCAGATCTGACAAGTACGCTTCCCATTCCTTTCGTATCGATGCGGCGACCGAAGCAGTGCATTGGGGTTTGGACGAGGTGGGAGTCCGTCGCATTGGGCGGTGGGAGTCCAACAGGTATCTTACTTATGTTCGCCTACATTTGTTATAAATTATGTTCTAATGTTTGTGTTTTGATGGGATTATATGGCGGTGGGTCATGCTGCTGTGGTTGTGGTTTAACCGCTTATGTTTGTGCGTGCCTGTTTTCTTTTCATTTCAGATTCGCACCCGTGTCTGCTGTGTCTATTAAGGTGCTCGTAGGGCGGACGTTCGCCTGGATATTCGCCAGCTTCGGATCCCACGGGACGACGCAGTTCTGCATTGGCTGGGGTTCAGAATTATGCTATGGAGCCGGGTCTTATCCGAATTCCACACATACTCGCAGCTGGACTGGGTTCCTGAGATCCCGGCGTTACACTTGGATGGGAACGATTTGGGTGTACGCCCATTTCGCGAGTTTATACAGGACATGAGTCAAGACCTTTTGTGCTTATGGGCCTCTCATCCGGGGATGATCCTGGTTTGGTCCGACATAGTTCCTAGGAGGCATTGGCGGTTCACACGTTCGGTTGACAGGATCAATAAGGCCCGCATTAAAGTAAATTGTGCTTATTCGTGTTTCATAGCCAGGAATGGTGACTTTTGTGTGCATCATAGTGATTTTGTGTCCGGTGAGAGGTGACGGGGTGCACCTTACCGAGGTTGGAATGGGCTTGTGGAGCTTGGCCCCAGCAGAGGGGCTTGAAGGGTCGGTTGTTGTTTGGAGGTGTTACGATCTGTGGGTATGTGGACCCACTGGGCCGTACCACCGTAGCGGGATAGCAGCTGGCCAAACAGTGTACCAAGTAAAGTCTATAGTCCGAGCAAGGGAACCTGTGGTAGTACAGACAGTAGTGATGGCTAGGCTCAGATGGGACCTTGACAGCAGTCATCAGGCATTGTGTAACACAACACGACTCCAACTCTTTTAAGGCACAGGAACAAGGTAGCACGAGATACAGGATACAGGCAGCAGGAACGGGAACACTGGGAACAGGAAAACACTAAGGGACCATTTGCTAGACTGACACAGGAAAACACAAAACACAACAATGCTCTGGCAGGGCCCTTCTCATAGTCCAGGGTGATTAGACAATTCTAAACATCTGTGAGCGCTGGCCCTTTAAGACCGGGACTGAGCTCGCACGCGCACCCTAGTGGACACTGCAGGCCAGAACGGCCGCATGTGCTGGCATTTCCGGGAAGGAAGGCATCGGCAGGATGAGAGGAGTCTGCAGTCTGCGGCCGTGGACATTACAGGAGGAACTCAAAAGCTTGAGGTGTTTAAGGCCCATTTCGCTGTGCATCCCACAAAAAGGAATAATATTTGGAAGACTTTATAGGGTGTTATCCCTTTGAAGTGGTTTTCTGGTCGGAGCCATCTGCAGAGGTGATCGGTGCCTCCTCCAAGCCGGGTTACGGCTGGAAGTAAATAGGTGGTGGTTGAAGATGGCTAACTCAATTTAAAAAAACAAAAACTTCAAGGACTTCCCCTGGCGTAGTTTATGTTATTTATGTTATTTATGTTTACTTATTTATGTTATTATTATTATTGATGTTTTTATTTGCATACTAACCCAGGTAGGGTCATGTGAATTTTTGGAGGAATTCCATTGGGGAGAATTTCTTGTGTTTTTATCTGAATGTTTTCGGATTAAATTTCATTTTTTATGTTGTAAAATTAATAAACGGCTGCTGTGGCCATTAATATCCAACCTCGGTTGTCATGAGTTTTCTTTATCCATTTCTGGACTGAGCCTGTTTTGGCCTTCAGGACGAAGCCGATTTTTCAAATCTGACGTGTCACTTTATGTGGTAATAACTTCGGAATACTTTTACATATCAAGGTGATTCTGTGATTGTTTTCTCGTGACATATTGTACTTTATGTTAGTGAAAAAATTTGGTCTATAAATTCAATATTTATTTGTAAAAAACACCAAGATTTGTAGAAAATGTGCAAAAATTAGATTTTTCTAAATTTAAATGTATCTGCTTGTAAAACAGATAGTAATACCACACAAAATACTTACTAGTTTATATTTCCCATATGTATACTTTATGTTTGCACTGTTTTTTGAACATCCTTTTCTTTTTCTAGGACGTTACAAGGCTTAGAACTTTAGCAGCAATTTCTCACATTTTCACGAAAATTTCAAAAGCCTATTTTTTTCAGGGACCAGTTCAGTTCTGAAGTGGCTTTGAGGGCCTTATATATTGAAAAGTCCCCATAAATCACACCATTTTGAAAACTGCACCCCTCAAAGTATTCAAAACAGCATTCAGAAACTGTTTGAACCCTTTAGGCGTTTCACAGGAATTAAAGCAAAGTATAGGTGAAATTTACAAATTTCATTTTTTTTCACCAAAATTCAGTTGTAATAAATAAAATTCTGTACCACAGAAGGTTTTACCCGAAAAATGCAACTCAATATATATTGCGCAGATTCTGCAGTTTTTATAAATATCTCACATGTGGCCCTAGTGTGGTAATGGACTGAAACACAAGCCTCAGAAGCAAAGGAGCTCCTAGTGGATTTTGGGGCCTCCTTTTTTTAAGAATATATTTTAGGCACCATGTCAAGTTTGAATAGGTCTTGTGGGGCCAAAACAGTAAAGACCCCCAAAAGTGACCCCATTTTGGAAACTATACCCCTCAAGGAATTTATCTAGGTGTATAGTTAGCATTTTGAACCCACAGTTTTTTTTGCTACATTTATTTGAATTAGTATGTAAAGATGAAAAACTACTTTTTTTCTGAAAAAATTTAGAAATTGTAAATTTTTGCAAGGATTAAAGGAGAAAAAAACAGATTTCTGATTTTGCTGGAATAGTTTTCAGTGCCGTGTCGCGTTTGCAATGCACTGGAGGGACCAAGATAGTGGAAACCCCCCAAAAGTTACCCTATTTTGGAAACTACACCCCTCAAGGAATTTTTCTAGGAGTAAAGTTAGCATTTTGACCCCACAGTTGTTTTATTGAATTAATTGGAATTAGTCTGTAAAGGTAAAAATCTTTTTTTTTTCTGAAAAAACGTACCCAGTATTTTTTTTTTACTTTATCAAAACAATTTTTATTAGAAATATAACAGAGCATAGAAAACAGTTCACAAAATTGCAAAGGGTTGCATGCAGTGCAATACAAGAAAGTCAGACTGTATAAAATGTTACAAAGACATATGAACATTGGTAGGAGGAAGACTCCCAACCAGCAAAGTAATATGCAGAAAGTAATGAAATCTAACGGTAATCATCAATACCCAATTTACAGCAAAGGTAGTTCAAAATGTAGGGGAACCAGTCCCCAAAAAAAGGAAAAAACGAGTAATAATGACACGGTTAAATGCAAATGTCAACCCAAAGTTACATAGACACGAGACAACAAAGGGAAACACAAACGGACAACAGCACAAAGTCTTGGCTATATGAGCAATCAACAGAAAAGGCCGTCCAGCCAGAGAGGCAGATCAACACCACCCCGGAATCCGGACCAAATTGACCAGGTACGAACAAAGATCTCTGAGGTACCCCGATCAGCAGACATCAATTCCTCCATCCTCATAATCCCATTCAGCTCTGTTACCCATTCCTTCAAAGAAGGCACAGTACTAGACTTCCAGTGACGTGGGATGACAGTCCTAGCTGCAGTCAGAAAATGCCGAAAGATACTCTTTTTGAGGTGTGGGAGTGATCCAGGAACCATGGAGAGCAACCCAATAGAAGCCGAGGTAGGCACGTCAAAAAGTTTGTTGCCAAGATCAAAAATGTTTTCCCAAAAGGGACGGAGCTTGGGGCAATCCCACCAAATGTGTAACATAGTTCCAGGAGCCTCCCCACACCTCCAACAATCGGCAGACACATTAGGAAATATCCTATGTAAAAAGGAAGGACAACGGTACCATCTGGTAAGTATTTTATAGTTTTTCTCCTGAGCAAAACACGAAGTTGGTAACTTATGGGCCAGTAAGAAGGAAGTTCCCCATTCCTCCTCAGAGTGCCGAACTCCCAGTTCCTCATCCCAAGCTGCGGTGAATGTCAACTGAGAGTAAGAATAGCCAGGTTGGAGGATACCATGTAAATAGGACAGCACGTGAGAAGGAGCAGAAGTCAAAGACAAATAATGTTCCAGAGGAGTCTTACCCTGTAGCAACACAAGACAATCTCCCATGGAAGAGAGATAGGAACGCAGCTGAAAATAAGACCACCATATTGATCGTCTCCCCGGGCAGGCCTCAGAGACAAAATTGTACCATCAGGTGTAAGGGTCTGAGCCAAACATCCACCGCCCCGTCTCTTCCAACAGAGGAATGTATCCACACCCACTGCCGGAGGGAAGGTAGGGTTATCAAAAAGGGGAGTCAAAGGACCCGGACGGTGAACAAGGTCCAGAGTACCAGTGATCCGGTCCCACACTACAAGAAATTGACGTGTGAGAAAAGGCAAAGAAGACGTTGGTCGCTGGGAGGCAGTCAACCAAGGCAAGGAGGACAAGATGAGGGAAGACATTCCCCTCTCAATACGCACCCATTGCTTACCGGCATCTGAGCGGAACCAGTCCACCAATCGCATGAGGATCGCAGCTTGATGATAACGCTTAAAATCTGGCAAACCCGCGCCCGCCTCAATTTTTGGTCGGCTAAGGACAGAAAATCGAATGCGAGGCTTAGAGGAGCCCCATACAAATTTGGCTATGGCCCTATGTAAGGACTGGGACAAACACGCTGGCACTACAATAGGGACGGTCTGAAAGATGTATAGGAATTTGGGCAAGATATCCATTTTGACAGCGTTAATACGCCCAAACCACGACATGCGGCTCCCGCCAAGTCCCTCAAGGTACGTTGTAGAATAGGTGTGTAATTCAAGGTATACAAGTCGGACAAATGTGTGGGGATATGTATCCATAGGTATTTTAAGGACTTAGATTGCCACTTAAACGGGAAAACCAGAGCGAGATGAGCAGCAAGAGGAGCATCTAGAGATACATTCAGCGCCTCCGATTTAGAGTAATTAACTTTAAAATTACTCAAATGACGAAAACGCTCAAACTCCCCAGTCAAAGATGGCAAATAAATCATAGGAGTCGTGATGTACACAAGAAGATCATCAGCATAGAGTGCGAGTTTGTGATGCTGTGCACCAACACATATGCCATTAATGTTAGGGGTTTTCCGCAGTTCCACGGTCAGGTGTTCCATGACCAAAACATAGAGCAGAGGCGAAATTGGGCACCCCTGTCTCGTGCCATTAGCAATAGACAAAGGGTCAGATAAGAGACCGTTCACTCGAACCCAAGCTGTAGGTCCATGGTATAATGCCATAATCCCATCCACCATAATGGTGCCAAGGCCAACCTGTGTCAGGACACTACAGAGGAACATCCAGTGCACTCTGTCAAAAGCCTTTTCGGCATCAACTGAAAGGAGACACATCAGTATTTTGCGCGTTTGGCAATATGACGTTAAGAGAAGGGTCTTGTTGGTATTGTCCCGAGATTCTCTACCACGTACAAACCACACCTGATCATCCATGATCAGATCAGGCAATAACGGAGAGAGGCGAGAGGCAATCAGTTTTGCAAAGAGCTTCACATCGACATTAATCAGCGAAATGGGCCTGAAGTTTGCGCATATCGTTGGATCGTTACCTGGTTTTAGTAAAAGGGTGATATGAGCCTCGAGGGACTGAGACGCAAAGGGACAAGAGGAAAACACCGAATTAAAGACTTTCGTCAAAAAGGGAGCAAGTTGATCTTTAAATGTCTTATAAAATTTATTATTAAACCCATCAGGGCCTGGACTTTTGCCCAAAGGAGAGTCTCCAATTGCACACTCCACTTTAGACACCAAGAAATCCTCCTCATGTCCCAAAGCCTCCCTGTCCCCCAAGGACGGTAAAGCAGTGTCATGTACATACTGGTCAATTTTGTCCCATAACGAATCAGCCTGCATATCATGAAAATGTCCTTTGAGATTGTACAAGGCAGAATAATATTGTCTGAATCAGTCAGTAATGCCGACCGGATCATGAACCTCGCCACCAGTGGGAGATGTAATTTTAGGAATGTATGACGCTTGTGTACGGGGATGTAATAGCCTCGCCAGAGACCTGCCACATTTGTCTGCATTTTCGTAAGAATGCTTGCGCATCCGATCCCTAAACCTAGTATGTGACTGGTCTAGCAGAGAACGCAATGATTCTCTTGCTGTGGTAAGGTCCGAAAAAACCTGTGAGGAGGGAACGCGTTTATGACAGGATTCCAAATCCCGTATCTGAGCAAGGAGACGCGCAATAGCTACCCCTTTTTCTCGCTTTAATCTTGCCCCCTGCTGTATCAGGACACCTCTAACTACAGATTTCAATGCCTCCCACTGGAGTGGTAGAGGTGTAGAGTCACGCGCGTGTACCTCAAAAAAGACGTTAAGCTTGTCCTTAAGAGCCGACACACATACAGCATCGCGCAATAGATTGTCATTAATTTTCCAGGACTGAAAGTTGGGCATCGAATTAGCAAACGTAAGCGACAAAAATACAGGGGCATGATCCGACCAAACCATAGGACCCACAGCATAAGTGGGATGCCAGGTAAGCAAGTGGTGGCTAACCAGAAAGGCGTCTAGTCGACTATACATATTGTGCAATTGGGAGAAGTAAGTATAGTCTCTTGCCTGAGGATGGAGAATCCTCCACATATCAATCAATTGCATGGAGTGCATCGCGTTTTTCAACGCTACCATGCTATGTCATGGTGCGCGAAGGGGTTAATGCGCAGCGGATGGTGCAGAGTGAAAATTTAAATTTTCCACTGATATGCCATTTTAGTGCACAATATGTTGTGCCCAGTTTGTACCACTGAAGAAAAATACCTTCATATAATATTAACCGGGTTCTCCCGGGTATGGCGATGCCAGATCTGTGGAAGTAAACTGATGTTTGGGCATGCTGTAGGGCTCAGAATGGAGGGAGTGGCATTTGGCTTTTGGAGTGCAGATTTAGCTTGGTAGTAGTTCTGTTTGGTGTTTTGCTGCTATTTCAGTTTATAATGTGGGGGCATATGCAATCTGTGCGGAGTACATCAGGACATAATAAGAGGGTGTAATAATCGGGTAAATAAATAATAATCCGCAGATATGTGGCCAGTGTCGCACTGATAAATGGTGCCCAATCTTATCCGCTTATAGAACACGGCACATTTTTCGTCGCCATATTCTGAGAGCCAGAACTTATTTATTTTTTCTTCACTATAGCTGTGTAAGGGCTTATTTGTTGCGGGACAGTCTGTAGTTTTCATTGGTACCATTTTGGGGTACGTGCGATTTTTTTGATCACTTTTTATTCAATTTTTTGCCACATTTTTTGTGTCACCATATTCTGAGAGCCATAACTTAATTTTCCATTCAAAAAAGCTGTGTAAGGGCTTGTTTTTTGCGGGACGGGTTGTAGTTTTTATTGGTACCATTTTGTGGTACATGCAACTTTTTCATCACTTTTTATTGTATATTTTGTGAGGAGTGGTGACCAAAAATAGTGATTCTAGCATTGTTTTTTAACTTATTTTATTGCGGCGTTAACCGTGCGGGAGAAATAATATAGTTTTATATTTGGGGAAGTTACGAACGCCGTGATACCAAATATGTGTACTTTTTTTAACGCGTTAATTTTTTTCCTATAATAAAAGACTTATTATAGGAAAAAAGCAGTGTTTGTTTATGTAACGTATAACTTTTATTTTTACACTTTTTTTAAAAAACATTTTTATTATCTTTTTTTGACTTTTTTTTACATGTCCCACTAGGGGACATTTAGATTTGCAGCTCTGATCGCTGCTAGAACACATTACACTACCTACGTAGTGTAATGTGTTCTAACTGTCATTGTGACGTGACAGTCGCTCTGACAGGAAGCCTGTGAGAACCAGCCTCCGGCTGGTCCTCATAGGCTTGCGTAAATTGCAGCCCGGAGGCCATTGTCTGGCCTCCGGTAGCCGTGACAAGGATCGCCAGCCCCCGCAAATACATGTGGGGGGCTGCCGATCTGCTCTAAACCTCTTCAATGCGGTTATCGCAATCGACCGCCGCATCGAAGGGGTTAATTGTCGATTTCAGCGGCGACGTGACGCTGATCGGCAATGGGGAGAGCAGGGCAGACACTCTGCACAGTTAACCGCCGCTGAAGTTACTGCTCACCTGGACGTGCATGTACGACAAGGTGCGGGAAGGGGTTAGTTGGGGGGATAGAGGAAAAAAAGCTAAGAGGGTACAACAACACATGACTCTACTTAACCAGGTCATGTGATGCTGTGCTGAAGCAGCATGGGTTTGATAGCAAAGCAGAGAGGAATAGAAAGCTGGTGAAATCAATTTTTAAAGCAAAGACAAGGCAGCAGTTCAAAAAGTAAGTACAGTATACATAAAAGAAGTGTAGAGTGTGGTATACAGTCAGGTGGGGAATGCAGACATGGAAAGTTGTGTTTCCACTGGAGGTCTTCTTTAACATATCCTTATTATTGTCTGCATTCCCTAGACGTGTAAATGGTATGGGTATAAAACAATAGCCTATACTAACACGTAACTGCTTTTGTGACATATGATTAGTAGGATTTATAACATGATTCTATTACTAGGTTTTTAAGGAACTGGCCCTAACACAGGTGCAAGCTTTGCTTAAGGACTATTAACGTCTGAAACGCATAAGCCAAGCCTGATCTGCTCTGTGCCATGGATTTTTAGTTTGGAAAATAAATGTGAAGTTTTATAAATTTTTCATCATCTGGATTCTCGTGCTGGATAACTTTTTTCTTTTCTGCAATTGGAATATGTTCTGCTCTGGATGCAATCGTGTACGAATCCCATGCTAAGCAATCGAACAAAAGTAGGGGAGCCGACTAATTTTTCCCTCCTTTTTGAATGTTATAGTTCTGTTCATTACAAATGCAGTGATGCCAAATATGTGTACTTTTTTCCTTTTTTTTTTTTTTATACATAATATTGCATTTGTAATGGGTAACATTTTTTGGGGTTTATGTATATATTTTTTTATATTTTATTTAACTAGACTAGACTATGCGATCTGTTGATTGCTCATAAAATACACTGCAATACTTATATATTATAGTGTATTATACCTGTCCCCAGCCTAATAGGTGTACCAAGATGGCAGACCTGGGAGCCATTATTAGCCCCCTGGCTGCCAAAGTAAATCATTGGCACCCCACAATCACGTCACAGGGAGGACAATGGGGTGACAGAGGGAGCTCCCTTCCTCTAACCACTTTGAATGCTGCAGTCGCTATTAACCATGGCATTCAAGGGGTTAAATGGCCGGGATGTGAGTTATCGTAATCCCGGCCATTGCAGCAGAGTGTCAGCGGTAATATACAGATGACAGCCGGTGCGGCTGGCGCGGGCTCAGGACTTAAATACCGTACATGTTTTGCGGGATGCGCAAACCTCGTGGTGGCGCATGTCACAAAAGTGGTTAAGGAGTATTCAAGAATTGTAAGAACATCTTTGTGAAATTAGAGAAATACGTACCTTATTTCTCATGTGGACTTCCCATCATGTTTGAGTTGTTGGCCCTAGAGATGGAGCCACCAGCCCCCAAACCCTTACACACAGAATAACTTTAACTGCTCTTTCACAACTTGTACCTGATAGCATGGCTGCTTCTATATAAAATAGAGCCCTGGGTAAGAATCAAAGTAAATCCCCACACCTCCCCCTCCACTTCATACAGATTTTTCATAATTTCAGCCTACATAGTACCCCCATACTTCCATATAGTGGCAACATAGTACTGGCATACACAGCCAACATAATACCGCCATATAGTTCCCCAAAAAAATCTGTATTTTCAAAATAACGTTACTGTAAAAGGAAGTGTTTTATGTATTTATATCTATATACATGTGTGTGTGTGTGTGTGTGTGTATATATATATATATATATATATAATGTTACACAAGAAAACGGCGAAAGCACTCTGCGAACACCAATGGCATCCAAACACAATAAATATACATTGCTGCTGAATCTACTTACAATAGTGACGTTCTTAGCGCACATTTTGATCAAATTGTGTGAACCCACCCACCACGACAAGACGACCTCTATCAGGTGGGTCCCTACGCTGCTCATACACCCAGAACTGGAACTAAACCTACATATTCTTGGGGATGGTAGGAACCAGCATTAAACTAATTAAAATCACCCAAGGAAAAATGGGAGGAGTGCAAGATCAAAAAATGGATGAAAGTCACTAACCGCATATATATTCAATACATAAGAGACAAGAAAGTTTGATCAGCACATTCCAGCAAAATGCAACAAAACGCGTATACAGATTTTCTATTCAAGTATCTATTGTCCCATCAGACATACGGTAGGTGCCTAAGCGAAAATGCCCCAGGTAATGAAATAAGACAGTTGGCTCCAGCTCCTCCTGTCTCCTACCCTCAAGGACCATAAACAGTGGACACATCCAATGATGCATTCCTATGTCCCAGGGTTCTCCCATGGCCTGCTCACCCCCCTTGCACGTGCATGAGTTTGGCACAGTGATGTCACACAGGAGTGCACGCACTAAGTTTAAATAGTTGAGTTCTAGTGCACTCATCAGACCTACACTCCACCCCCCACCTGAGAAGACCTGCACATCAGCCCTCACTTGAGGAGAACCTTTATACCACCAAAGTAGGCCTGCTGAACGCACTCCAAAAGCTACAGGCCCTGGACAAGACTTGCAGTCTGAAGTATCATTCCTAACCCTCTCTAGGCTGCTAGCTGAATGAACCCTTCCCTATCCTGCCATAACTCCTTCCGACTACCTTTAACCATATCCTACCACTACAGGAGCCCTTTATTAACCCCTTAATTGCATCCTATAACCCTAGCCCTCAGCTCACATCCATATCCCACAAACCTTATCCTACTATAACCCCCTTTGCCCTTTCTCTTTCCCTACAGCCCCTTACTGTATTAACCCCTCAGTTACAGGGACAGTTGAGGGAGGATCACAGAAGTAAGCGTCAGTGAGTTTATTGTATTTTACATGTGTATTTAGGTACGTGGGTGGGTACTAGTATAGGATTGTACGGGTAAGGTTAATGTGTTGTTGATTTATTGTACCATGTATAGTGTTAGTATACTCATTACATATAAGGGCCCATTGTAAAGGATCTGCCAGGCACAGCTTCGGGGTTAACTTCCAGAGGTAATCAGTCTTCACCTGAGTCTATCTCTCTGAGACTGACTCCAGCTTCCACCACTCAGGCTGGCAGGCTTAGGAGTGGGAGAGCCTATCGCAGCCTGGCCAGACTCAGCTAGCTCCCGCCCTCTGTCTATTTATACCTGCCTTTCCTGTTCCTCCTTGCTTGTGATTCTTTCCGTGTGGTTTCCTGGCCCAGCTACAGCTCCTAACAATTTGATCCTGCTCCATTCTGACCCTGGCTTTCTGACGACTCTTCTGCTCTGCGTTTTGTACCTCGTGCTCTCCTGGTTTGACTTGGCTCGTTCACCACTCTGTTGCTCACGGTGTTGCCGTGGGCAACTGCCCCTTTCCCTTTGCTTTATATTCCCTTGTATGTTTGTCTTGTGCACTTACTGAGCGTAGGGACCGCCGCCCAGTTGTACCCCATCGCCTAGGGCGGGTCATTGCAAGTAGGCAGGGACAGAGTGGCGGGTAGATTAGGGCTCACTTGTCAGTTTCCCTACCCCTATCACTACATAATCACAAGCCCATATACCTAGTCTACCCTGGTCCCTGACACTACTACGGACCCCCTTGAGACCCTGGCTCAGCAAATGCAGGGTCTCTCCCTACAGGTCCAGGCCCTGGCTCAGAAGGTCAACCAGCCTGATGCTACCTTGGTAGTTCCCCTCACCTCAACTCCTGAACCCCACCTCAAGTTGCCCGACCGGTTCTCAGGGGACCGGAGGGCTTTTCACTCCTTTCGGGAGAGTTGCAGGCTTTACTTTCGCTTAAAGCCCCACTCCTCAGGTTCTGAGAGCCAGCGAGTGGGTATAATTATGTCCCGGCTCCAGGACGGGCCCCAAGAATGGGCCTTCTCCTTGGCTCCTGACGCCCCTGAACTTTCCTCCGTTGATCTTTTCTTTTCTGCTCTCGGACTCATTTATGACGAGACTGACAAGACTGCCTTTGCCGAGAGTCAGCTGGTGACCTTACGTCAGGGTAAGAGACCTGTTGAGGAGTATTGTTCTGACTTTAGGAAGTGGTGCGTAGTTTCTCGGTGGAATGACCCTGCCTTAAGGTGCCAGTTTAGGTTGGGTCTGTCGAATGCCCTGAAAGACCTGCTAGTTAGCTATCCCTCTTCTGACTCCCTGGACCAGGTTATGGCTTTAGCGGTACGACTTGACCGACGTCTCAGGGAACGACAACGCGAACGTTTATGTGTTTTCTCCTCCGACTCCCCCATGATGCCTCCTGAGGTTCCGTCGCTTTGTTCTTCCCCGGAAGACTCAGAGGTACCTATGCAACTCGGGGCCTTCGTGTCCCCCCAACAACGTAGAGATTTCCGCAGGAAGAATGGTCTCTGCTTCTACTGTGGGGATGACAAGCATCAAGTGAACAACTGTCCTAAGCGTAAGAATGCAGCCGGAGAACTTCCGCGCCTAAGTGATCATCGGGGAGGTCACTTGGGCGCACAGGTATTTCCCGTAAATATGAAACGTAATAAGATCTTGCTTCCCTTTCAGGTCTCTTTTGGTGGTAGGTCTGCTACCGGCAGCGCCTTCGTGGATTCAGAGTCCTCTGCTAATATCATGTCCGTGGAATTTGCTATGTCTCTTGCTATGCCTTTGATTGATTTGCCTAAACCTGTCCCGGTAGTGGGTATCGACTCCACTCCTCTTGCTAATGGTTATTTTACACAGCATACCCCTGTTTTTGAACTCCTTGTTGGCTCCATGCATTTGGAGCAGTGCTCTGTACTGTTGATGCAGGGATTATCGTCCGATTTGGTTTTAGGCCTTCCCTGGTTGCAGTTGCATAATCCCACGTTTGACTGGAATACTGGGGAGCTTACCAAATGGGGTAATGAATGTTTGACGTCATGTTTTTCTGTTAATTCTATTTCTCCCCCTGAGGAGGTGAACACGCTACCTGAGTTTGTTCGGGACTTCGCTGATGTTTTCTCTAAGGAGGCCTCCGAAGTGTTACCTCCTCATAGAGAATACGATTGCGCTATCGAATTGGTACCAGGAGCTAAGCTTCCTAAGGGTAGGATATTTAATCTTTCTTGTCCCGAATGTGAAGCCATGAGAGAGTATATCCAGGAATGCCTGGCCAAGGGTTACATTCGCACTTCTACTTCTCTGGTAGGTGCTGGCTTCTTCTTCGTAGGGAAGAAGGATGGTGGTCTTAGGCCATGCATTGACTACCGTAACCTGAATAAGGTCACTGTAAGGAACCAGTATCCACTTCCTTTGATTCCTGATCTCTTTAATCAGGTTCAGGGGGCCCAATGGTTCTCTAAGTTTGATCTACGGGGGGCGTATAACCTTATCCGCATCAAAGAGGGGGATGAGTGGAAGACTGCGTTTAACACGCCCGAAGGTCATTTCGAATACCTCGTCATGCCCTTTGGGTTGTGTAATGCGCCGGCGGTCTTCCAGAATTTCATAAATGAGATTTTGAGAGATTACCTGGGGATATTTCTTGTAGTGTACCTTGATGACATACTGGTGTTTTCCAAGGACTGGCCCTCCCACATTGAGCATGTCAGGAAGGTGCTCCAGGTCCTTCGGGAAAACAAACTGTTTGCAAAAAACGAAAAATGTGTGTTTGGGGTACAGGAGATACCATTTTTGGGTCAAATCCTCACTCCTCATGAATTCCGCATGGACCCCACCAAGGTTCAGGCTGTGGCGGAATGGGTCCAACCTGCCTCCCTGAAGACGTTACAGTGTTTTTTGGGGTTCGCTAATTATTACAGGAGATTCATTGCTAACTTCTCGGTCATCGCTAAGCCTCTTACGGACCTCACTCGCAAAGGTGCTGATCTCCTCCACTGGTCTCCAGAGGCTGTCCAGGCTTTTGAGGTCCTTAAGAAGTGCTTTATCTCGGCCCCGGTGCTGGTTCAGCCCAACCAAATGGAGCCATTTATCGTGGAAGTTGACGCATCCGAGGTGGGAGTGGGGGCAGTCTTGTCCCAGGGTACCAGGTCCCTCACCTATCTCCGCCCCTGTGCCTACTTCTCCAGGAAGTTTTCGCCCACTGAGAGTAACTATGATATCGGCAACCGCAAACTCTTAGCCATTAAATGGGCATTTGAAGAGTGGCGCCACTTCCTGGAGGGGGCTAGGCACCAGGTAACGGTCCTTACCGACCACAAGAATCTGGTTTTCCTAGAATCTGCCCGGAGGCTAAACCCGAGACAAGCTCGATGGGCGCTATTTTTTACCAGATTCAACTTTTTGGTTACCTATAGGGCTGGGTCTAAAAATATTAAGGCCGATGCACTGTCGCGTGGCTTCATGGCTAGCCCTCCTTCGGAGGAAGATCCTGCTTGTATTTTGCCTCCCGGTATAATCATTTCTTCTATTGATTCTGATTTAGTCTCTGAAATTGCAGCTGATCAAGGTTCAGCTCCCGGGAACCTTCCTGAGGACAAGCTGTTTGTTCCCCTGCAATACCGGCTAAGGGTACTTAGGGAAAATCATGACTCCGCACTATCTGGTCATCCAGGCATCCTGGGTACCAAACACCTCATTGCCAGAAACTATTGGTGGCCTGGGTTGCCTAAAGATGTTAAGGCCTACGTCGCCGCTTGTGAGGTTTGTGCTAGGTCCAAGACTCCCAGGTCCCGACCAGCGGGCTTACTACGTTCGTTGCCCATTCCCCAGAGACCTTGGACACATATCTCCATGGATTTTATCACCGATTTGCCTCCATCCCAAGGCAAGTCGGTAGTGTGGGTGGTAGTAGACCGCTTCAGTAAGATGTGCCACTTTGTTCCCCTCAAGAAACTACCCAACGCCAAGACGTTAGCTACCTTGTTTGTCAAACACATCCTGCGTCTCCATGGGGTCCCTGTCAATATTGTTTCGGACAGAGGGGTACAATTTGTTTCTTTGTTTTGGAGAGCCTTCTGTAAGAAGTTGGAGATTGATCTGTCCTTCTCCTCTGCTTTCCATCCTGAAACCAATGGCCAAACTGAGAGGACTAATCAATCTCTAGAACAATATTTAAGGTGTTTTATCTCTGACTGTCAATATGATTGGGTCTCATTCATTCCCCTCGCTGAATTTTCCCTTAATAACCGGGTCAGTAACTCGTCAGGGGTCTCCCCCTTTTTCTGTAATTTTGGGTTTAATCCACGGTTCTCCTCAGTTTCACCTGGTAGTTCCAACAATCCCGAGGTAGAGGTCGTTCATCGGGAACTGTGCACAGTCTGGGCCCAGGTTCAGAAGAACCTAGAGGCGTCCCAGAGCGTACAAAAAACTCAGGCTGATAGAAAACGTTCTGCTAACCCCTTGTTTATGGTCGGGGATCTGGTGTGGTTATCATCTAGGAACTTGCGTCTTAAAGTCCCGTCCAAGAAGTTTGCTCCCCGGTTTATTGGGCCGTATAAGGTCATTGAAGTCCTCAATCCTGTCTCCTTCCGGCTGGAGTTACCCCCATCTTTTCGTATACACGACGTGTTTCATGCCTCCCTCCTTAAATGCTGCTCCCCATCCTTGGCTCCCTTGAGGAAACCTCCTGTTCACGTTCTCACCCCTGAGGGGGTGGAATTCGAGGTGGCCAAGATTGTGGACAGCAAGATGGTCCAAGGCTCCCTCCAGTACCTGGTCCATTGGAGAGGATACGGGCCTGAGGAGAGGACTTGGGTACCCGCCCGGGATGTTCACGCTGGGGTATTGGTCAGGAAGTTCCACCTTCGTTTCCCCAGTAAACCAGGTCCACTTAGAAAGGGTCCGGTGGCCCCTCATAAAAGGGGGGGTACTGTAAAGGATCTGCCAGGCACAGCTTCGGGGTTAACTTCCAGAGGTAATCAGTCTTCACCTGAGTCTATCTCTCTGAGACTGACTCCAGCTTCCACCACTCAGGCTGGCAGGCTTAGGAGTGGGAGAGCCTATCGCAGCCTGGCCAGACTCAGCTAGCTCCCGCCCTCTGTCTATTTATACCTGCCTTTCCTGTTCCTCCTTGCTTGTGATTCTTTCCGTGTGGTTTCCTGGCCCAGCTACAGCTCCTAACAATTTGATCCTGCTCCATTCTGACCCTGGCTTTCTGACGACTCTTCTGCTCTGCGTTTTGTACCTCGTGCTCTCCTGGTTTGACTTGGCTCGTTCACCACTCTGTTGCTCACGGTGTTGCCGTGGGCAACTGCCCCTTTCCCTTTGCTTTATATTCCCTTGTATGTTTGTCTTGTGCACTTACTGAGCGTAGGGACCGCCGCCCAGTTGTACCCCATCGCCTAGGGCGGGTCATTGCAAGTAGGCAGGGACAGAGTGGCGGGTAGATTAGGGCTCACTTGTCAGTTTCCCTACCCCTATCATTACACCCATGCACACGAAAGTGCTTTTGCGGCTGCAATTCCCCTGAAAATCCCTAGGAGAATTGCAGCCCCATTCATTTCAATGGGCCCATGCACACGACCGTGGTTTTCACGAGGAGGGGGAAAGCGAGGAGAATCAGAGCTCGGCGGCCGCTGAGAAATTGACCGCGAAGGAGAGCTTCACTTCCGGTTAGGGAGCCGCCATTATACCAGACAGAGCATGAGGGCTGCATTCTGCTTGAGTTGATTCCCCACTACTCTAATAGGTTGAGCTGCTATCACCTGCATTATTACAGTAGACTGTGCGGACAAGGAGGGGAAGACTCCTATGGAACGGTACTTGCTGTGCAGCAGGCAAAAAATGAATCCAATGAATAAATAGGCTGAGATGGTGGAAATGACAGTGGAGGTCCTGGCCACACAGGGATCGCAAACATCTGATCCAACATGCAGGGACACAGAGATAGACCTGGAGGACAGGGGTATTTCTCAGGAGGGCGCTGCTCTGATCGATTATAGGAAACTGGCCATAGAAGTGGCTAAACGCATAGCTCCGGACATACAAAAGACTCTGGAGACCACGATCCAGGCATCCTTTAACAGACTTCAAAAGGAAGTCACCCAGCATGGCACTTGATTAGTCGAACTGGAACAGAGAATTGCTTTGCTGGAGGATGAAAATATGACCATACATTCTACTCTGCGGAAGTCATTAGTGGAAAATAAGCGATTGGGAGACTAGGTGGAGGATATAGAGAACAGATCCCGCCGAAACCACCTCAGGAAGGTGGGTTTGCCTGAAAAATTTAAATCATCTGATTTGCAATCGCTTTGTGAGAAAGACCTGCATAGGGCCTTAGGGCTGGACTTCTACTGCCAGGTGGAAAGAGCCCATCGTATAGGGCCAGATCCCCAGTACAGTAGGGATGGCACTACAAATCGTCAACAAAGACCCAGACAAGTTATTATGAAACTACTGGATTTCAATGACAAGGTGTCACTACTACGAGCTTATCGCAAAAAAGCCGTACTAAATCATTGACCTCTCCCGAGGAAGCAGAAGAGGTATTGAATCTACACACTGTCTACACACTGTCAGAGAAGGGAACCAAAGCGGATCTCCAGTTTCCAGACGTAGTCAAGAAGAAAACGGAGAGAGGGTTGTTACATGGAGCAATTAAGAAGGTCTGTTTTCAGAATGAGGTCCTAGAGAACGTCGATCGCCGCATCCTTCCCGGGTGGCCAGATTCCCGGACTGACTGACTTTCACCAATAATTATACATGAAGGTCTGGTAAGAGAGGCGAATCCCGAGAGTACTTTATGGGAACAAGCTGGAGAGTGAACATGATCTGCCTTTCTTTTGGTGCTAACATTAGTGGGTCGGAGGGTTGAGGGTTGAAGGTCATTCAGTTAACTTGTGTGTTCACGCTTCGGATATGTTATAACCGGGGGATGGGGGGGATCCTCTTTACATGCAGGAAAAAAGAAAAGTCCAGACACCAAAGAGGGTGTATAAGATTAGATCTGTTCATTACATTTATTAATGTGTAAGCCCACACAGGGCAAGGTTTTTTCAAGTTATGGTCGTTTATGTACAACGATGTTGCTGCTTTTATATTGTATTGCCATATGTAAACATGTTTTGTTAAAGAGACAGAATGGTTGGGGATCTTGTAGACACGTCCATCATCATACTAAAATATTTGCTCGTCTTTCACTTAATAGCGTCATAGCCAAGACATCAACATCCAATAATAGAGTCATAGCCAAGACATCAACATCCCATAATAGTTATTGGACTGGTTATCGTTACGCTGATACCTATATCACAACTAACCCTTTATGAAAGTTATTTCATGGAATGTAAAGGGACTTAAATCCCCCAATAGAAGGATTAGGATTCTGAGGCACCTGAAGCGTTTAAAACCAGATGTGGTTTTCCTACAGGAGACTCACTTGGATGTCTCAGATTTTGATCGTATGAAAAAACTGTGGGTGGGATGTGTCTGCGCATCCCCGGCGGCAAATGGTAAATCAGGGGTAATGATTCTATTTCATAGAAATTTAGCCCACAAAATTCTTTCCCAAGAAACGGACGCAGAGGGTAGGTGGATACAAATCCATGTGGAGGTCAGCGGGGAAAATCTTAGTTTTTATAATGTTTATGGCCCCAATGGGGATAACAAGGTGTTTTATCGAAACTTAGGTCTGAAAATTCAACATGATCAACAAGTTAACAAAATAGTGGAGGGAGATTTTAATTCCGTGATACATGTAGGAGAAGATAGACAACGAACAGCTAGAGACGGGGTCCCCCAGAGAATGTCGGATACGGTCCTATCTCCATTTTTACAAATGTGTGGAGAGAAGCCCATCCGGACAGTAGAGAATACACTCATTTCTCACATGTACACCACTCATGGTCACGCATTGATAATCTATTTTGTACGGCACAACTTTCGGGAAGGGTGGCAGATTCGGAGATAGGAGACATACTCCTTTCAGATCATTCCCCGATAGCAATTTCCATAATGGATACTCATCCGAGGGGTAGCGATTTCCTATGGAGATTCCCATCCTTTTTGCTTAAAGACGAGACCTTTGTGGAAACAATGAAAGGGAGGTGGATGGAATTTGCATATGACAATGAGCCTCATAAGGAAACACCTGCGTTATATTGGGCCACGGCTAAAGCGGTCATGAGAGGTAGATTTATAGCTTATGTGAGTACATATAGAAAAAAGGTGACACGTTCCTATAAGGCAGCTAGTTCCCACCTTAGATCAACATACACTACCTACCTGTCCTCTCTTTTAGATTCGGATAGGAAGAAATGGAATGCTGCCAGACAGGATTAAGAGCTGTGGTTGGACAGGAAGGAAAGAATATACAGAGCACACTTTGAAACAGACTTGTTTCGCTATGGAAATAAGTCGGGGAAACTCCTTTAAAGGCTAGCAAAGGGTAGGTTTCCTTCTCAGATTTTAGCTATGAAAGATAGGGAGGGAACAATTCAGAGGGGGGCCGTAAGAGATAAATTCCATTTTATGTGATTTTTACAAGGAGCTTTATAGAGAGGGAGAGCCCGATTTGGGGGAAGGAGCGGCTTTTCTTGACTCCATTAGTCTCCCATCCCTTACTTCGGATCAGTTGGATCATCTTGATGAAGATATCTCGTTTGAAGAAGTTAGTAGAGTGGTTAATAATTTACATAATGGCAAGTCCCCATGTCTGGATGGGTTTACGGGGGTATTTTACAAGGCTATGATAGACCAAATTGTTCCTACGTTGTTAAAATACTACAATGTGGTATTGAAATCTGGCGCACTGCAGGCAGGTTCTAATATGGCTTATATCAAAGTTTTGCCCAAGCCAGGGAAAGACCTATTGAACCCAGGATCCTATCGGCCCATCTCGCTTATAGATCAAGATCTCAAAATCCTTACAAAAATGATGGCAGAGAGGATGGCGATCTTATTGGTTCGTCACAGGTAGGATTTATAAAAGGGAGATCGGCAGTAGCAAACCTTCATAAGCTATTAACGGTTTTAGATACGGTGCGTCACCGTCCTCAGCCAGGGGAAACACCGGCACCGCTGAAACTTGATGCAGAAAAGGCGTTTGATAACGTCAGGTGGCATTGGCTGGGGATGGTGATGGACAAAATGAACATTACGGGAAACATAAGGACTCTATTGCGGGGACTTTATGATTCCCCGAAAGCTAAGGTACACACTCCTGGCTTTATATCGGAAGCATTCATTTTGGAAAAATGTACCAGACAGGGATGCCCATTGTTGCCCTTACTCTTCGATCTGGCCTTAGAGCCCCTGGCTAGATTTTTGGAGATGAGTAATGTTTTTCAGGCCATACGAGTAGGGGATCAGGAGGTACAGTTTACTTTGTTTGCGGACGATATTCAGATTTTTATGTCCAACCCCGAAGGGCAATTAAGAGGTCTGTTACAAAAAATTAATGAGTTTGGAGAGTTTTCAGGATACAAAATAAATATATCAAAAAGTGAATTATTGGAATTGGATCATCCACATTCCAATGATTATTGGTCCAGAGCAGGGATTCCGATCCAAACAGCTGCTCATCATATCACATACCTGGGAACTAGAATAGGGAGGACACCGGGCACCTCATATACGCTGAACTACAACCCACTAATATCCAAGATCTTACAAGAACTACATAGGTGGCATCACCTTCCACTCACATTTATGGAGAGGTGTCATTTAGTAAAAATGATGAGCTTCCCGAAACTCCTTTACCACTTACAGACCCTGCCAATCCTGCTGAAACACATAGATACAAAATAATTACATACGGCTTTCTCGCACTTTATTTGGAATGGAAAACGCCCCAGAATTGCTTTGGTTAAGCTAATGTATTGTAAGGAAGAGGGGGGGGGATCAATTTCCCAAGTGTCAGGGGCTATAATTTGGCGTGTCTGCTCAGACACTTGTTGGATTGGATACATGGCACTAGCCACTTTTCAAATTGGGAGCTGGAACAACAATTAGCGGCCCCTTGGAACCTCAAGACATTATTGCTAGAGATGAGCGAACCGGGACAACCGATCCGGTCCGAACATCAGGAAAAGTTCGGTTCGCAGCGAACCCGTTTTGACCGAACCCGGTCAAAAATATTATACAAATCGGCAGCCACTTGTCTCTGTCAATCACTGATAGAGAAAAGAGGCGGCTGATTAAAAATAAAATAAAAAGCATTTCATACGTACCCGGTCGTTGTCTTGGTGACGAGTCCCTCTTCTTCCTCCAGTCCGACCTTCTTTTCTGACGCGGCAGCCTGTGATTGGCTGCAGAAGCCTCTGCAGCCTGTGGTTGGCTGCAGAGGCCGCGGCAGCCTGTGATTGGCTGCAGCAGTCACATGGGCTGTAACATCATCCAGGAATGTCGGGCCGGATGTCGAGAGGGACGCGTCACCAAGGCAACGGCCAGGAGACCGGACTGGAGGAAGCAGAAAGTTCTCGGTAAGTATGAACGTCTTTTTTTTTTACAGGTTATTCTGATCGGAATTCACTGTCCAGGGTGCTGAAACAGTTACTGCCGATCAGTTAACTCTTTCAGCACCCTGGACAGTGACTATTTACTGACGTCGCCTAGCAACGCTGCCGTAATGACGGGTGCACACATGTAGCCACCCGTCATTACGGGTCCTCATGCACACGACCGTAAAAACACCCGTTATAACGGGTCGTAATTACGACCCGAAATAGCGGGCCCATAGACTTCTGTTAGCCATGGGTACCTTCCCGTTTTCTCACGGGAAGGTGCCCGTGCCGTTAAAAAGATAGAACATGTTCTATTTTTTTATTTTACGAGCCGTGCTCCTATACTTTATAATGGGAGCACGGCTTGGAAAAACGACCGGCTGCCCGTGGCCGGCCATGCTCATCTCCTGAAATACTCTGTGCTGCCTTAAACTCTGTGGACAGGTCAGGATCCTGTTTCTTTTAAATGCTGCTGGGGAACCTGCTCGATCCACTATATAAGGCTGCGCTACAGTGCAGCATTTAAAAGAAACAGGATCCTGATCTGTCCACAGAGTTTAATGCAGCACAGAGTATTTCAGGAGATGAGCGTGCAGATTCTGTGCTGCTGTGAACTCTGCTCTTACCATTACGTAGCTCTCAGTCTCTTACCTCTCCTCCACTCCTGCCCTCAATAACACCTTCACATGATTGGCAAGTCACCACGTAATGGTAAGAGCAGAGTTCACAGCAGCACAGAGTATTTCAGGAGATGAGCGTGCGGATCTTGTGCGGGGTGGTGACTTGCCAATCATGTGAAGGTGTTATTGAGGACAGGAGTGGAGGAGAGGTAACAGACTGAGCTACGTAATGGTAAGAGCAGAGTTCACAGCAGCACTGAATCTGCACGCTCATCTCCTGAAATACTCTGTGCTGCCTTAAACTCTGTGGACAGGTCATGATCCTGTTTCTTTTAAATGCTGCACTGTAGCGCAGCCTTATATAGTGGATCGAGCGGGCTCCCCAGCAGCATTTAAAAGAAGCAGGATCCTGACTTGTCCACAGAGTTTAATGCAGCACAGAGTATTTCAGGAGAGGAGCGTGTGATTGGCTGCAGAGGCCGCTGCAGCCTGTGATTGGCTACAGAGGCCGCTGCAGCCTGTGATTGGCTGCAGAGGCGGTCACGTGGGATGAAACGTCATCCCTGGAGGCCGGCCTTCTGACGTCATCCTGACGTGCGTGACCGCCACTACAGCCTGTGATTGGCTGCAGCGGCGACATGGATGAAACGTCATCGCTGGAGGCCGGACAGGAGGAATGTAAGTATGAACGTATTTTTTATTTTTTTTATTACATTAAAATTGTATTTTCTGCGCGCCGAGCATGTACTGTCAAGGTTGCTGAAAGAGTTAGTGCAGCCCATTAAAGAGGCTCTGTCACCAGATTTTGCAACCCCTATCTGCTATTGCAGCAGATAGGCGTTGCAATGTAGATTACAGTAACGTTTTTATTTTTAAAAAACGAGCATTTTTGGCCAAGTTATGACCATTTTTGTAAGATCGACTTACCTGCAAACGCTGATGCTGCTGCAGAATCAACTGTAGCCTCTGGTGCCGATGTGGCCGACACGATGCAGGACCTTTGAGTGACGTCACAGATCTGCACTGCCAGAAGCTGGGCGTTCTGAAGAGAAGTGGATGATACTTCTCTTCAGAGCGCCCAGCTAGTAAAAGTATTAAAAACGCCCCGATGTACGCACATAATACACGCCCACTTGGACTTTTACTTTTAAACACACCCACTTGGACTTTTGCAAGCCTCATTTGCATAACTACAAAAATGGTCATAACTTGGCCAAAAATGCTCGTTTTTTAAAAATAAAAACGTTACTGTAATCTACATTGCAGCGCCTATCTGCTGCAATAGCAGATAGGGGTTGCAAAATCTGGTGACAGAGCCTCTTTAACTCTATCAGCACCCTGGACAGTACCATGCTCGGCGCACGGAAATTACAGGTTCGGTCAGAACTAGTTCGGTCCGAATCAAACTTTTTAGTGAAATTCGGCGAACTAGCCGAACCAAACTTTTCAGAAGTTCGCTCATCTCTAATTATTGCACACTAGATATTCCAAACTCCCTTCAGATGCGAAGCACTCAGTCTTACTCAGAGATACCATTGCAAGAGAAATCTGGAGAAAGTTATTTAAGGTACCGTTTTTACTGTCAAAAAGGATGCCGCTATTGAGCCATCCAGAATTCCCGCAGGGGACACACAATATTCTCTTTAGAGAGTGGAAGGAAAAAAAACATTATGCTGGCACAACACCTAATGCACTCTGAACATCCCAGGTGGCTTACGTTGTTAGAAATCAAAGACAGATATAACTTGGCTGATAAACATAATTTTCCCATAATGCAGATTGTTGCGTTTTGCAAAGAGAGGTTGCAGTCGCTGCACGAGGAAGCACTAGTACACACTTTTGATGAAATTTTAGGCCCTAGATTGGAAAAAGTTTCGATATCCTCGTTGTCTAACATCATCAGAAAGAATCATTAAGCGGAATACGAAGGATTGTTATAAAATGTGGGAGAGAGTGACAGGGCATTCTGATATAGCTGAAGTTATACTGAAGGGGTGGAAGACAGTACGCAAGGAAATTATAAATGAAAGATGGAGGGAGTCTTATTTCAAATAATGCATAATGCTATTTATGGTTCCAACATCCCGGCTTCGGCCTCCAATCCTGACAGGATAACTGCTTGTCCTAAATGCCAACTTGCCAAATCTGATATGTATCACGGTATTTGGAGCTGTCAGGCTAACCAAGACTTTTGGGGGGGGAAGTGTGTAGGTTTGCAACAAACTTCTGGGCAACATCCTTACCAATGTCACCACAATGTTTGTTATTTCATCAGGTGAGGCCACCTGAGGAGGAGGATGCAGCGATTTCTAGATGGGTGCCCTCAATAATACACATTGTACTCATGGTAGCAAAAAGGTGTTTATTACAAAACTGGCTGCACAGGGAAGCCCCAACGATACCAGAGGTGATTATACAGCTGAAAAAGTGTTTGAATATAGAACGCCTCGAAACAGAAAGACATAAAGATAAGGATCAACCCTCTTTTTCAACAAGTGGAAAAGATTCATTATTACACAATTCGATGACCAGGAGATCAGAGAATTGATGTCCTCGTTTAGACATACAGCGTCGTACGCAAAAGAACACCTTAGTGGTTCCTTGGGAGCTTTAGATATATCAGGGAGGAACTGATATCAGGATAACACCAGATATAGTTAGGGTACTTGAACAGGTTCTTTCTGGTATGAGGGGAGATAGGGGGAATAGGTAGAGCGTGTGTAAAGTCAAGGAAGGGTTTGTTAATGGTTTAAAACGAATGAGGCACTTTATGCTGGTGTACACAAGCAACCTTGGGCTGCGACCCAGATTTGAATCGTCGAATGTGAGGGAATAACTAAGGAAGACTAGGATTGTGTGCTATGAGATGGAAAAATTGTAAAGTTTTATCTGTATGGGCGCTCTTTTATGCTTTTTACCTGTAATGTCGATACATTTTGGCAAATGTTCATTTGTTTTTCAATGTTGTTTTAATTTGTTATGATGTAAAATTGAAAAAAGGCAAATAAAAAAGAATGTTTAAAAAAAAAAGCAAAAAAAAAAAGCATCATACCAGGAACTTTACCACGGAGGAAACTGCCTGTGGCCACTTTGACATGGCAGTATTCTGGTGGGTATTTTGCATCAGTATTTGTAAGCTAACATAAAGAAAATGGGGCGGGCATTGAAGCATAATCAAAGAATGAACGGGACGGGCATTGAGGAGGCTGTGGAGCAATAGGATGCCTCAAACCCGGGTATACTTCAGAAGTCCCGGGTTTGAGGCATCCTATTGGTTCACAGCCTCCTCAATGCCTGCGCCGTTCATTCTCTGCTTATGCTTCAATGACAGACCTGTGTTGATACTCAGTGACGTATCAACACAGGTGTGTCTGCATAATAACACTCGTGCACGAGCATGTGTCGAAGCAAAAAAATACAAGAATGAAAAGCAGAACTTCCGGCTGGCCAGAGGTAGGGGGAATAGGAACAAATGCATTCTGCTTATTGACAGAATGCATATTAGGAAGTTTATTTAATTTTGATATAGAGTATTAGAATAAAAATTTTGGATCCCTGGAAAGCCCTTTAAAATCTCTGTAGGTGCATGCTGTGTGAATGTATTGTTTTCAGGGTGTATTTACTTGAATGTAGCGAAAGTGCATAGTTTCTCTGTATGCAATATCCAGTGTCAGAGGCGTATTTTGAAGCTCCTGGGCCCTAAAGCAAAACCTTTAACAGGTTCCCCACACCCACCATTTGTAATACTGATGCTTTCTTTTGTGGCAGAGCGATATTTGACTTTTTAACCCCTTCCTCCTCCTTGACGTACTATTCCGTTATGCTGAGCGCATCGTTCCCGCTCAGTGACTAACTAGTACTCCATGGGAAAAATGCAGCGCATTTTTTCCCCGCCGTTTCCTCGAGCTGTGATGCCTGCTGTTTCCCGAGATAACCTCAGTTTTAAACGTTTGTATAAACTGAGACCCCTATTAGACCATTTCAGTGCCCGGTTTGCTCAAGCATAAACCCCCGAGAAGTGTATTTCTAATGATGAGTCTCTGGTACATTTTAAAAGGGGGCTTCAATTCCGCCAGTACCTGCCGAGTAAGAGGGCAAGGCATGGCGAAAATATGTATAACTGTGGAGAGTGCAACAGGGTATACCTACAAATTTAGGATATATGAAGGGAAGGACACCAGTATTCAGCCCCTCGAATGTCCCCCTTACTGGGAGTTAATGCAAAAATTGTGTGGGATTTGGTGCACCCACTGCTGGACCAGGGTTACCACCTCTACCTGGATAATTTTTATACCAGCGTCCCACTCTTCAAGTGCCTCGCTTCCAGAAGTCCTGCGGCATGCGGCACTGCTAGAAAAAATCTGAGAGGCCTCCCTAAGACTGCTTGGGCAAACACTCAGAAGGGGTGAGAGCAGGGCACAATCTAGCAGCAACACATTGTGTGTCAAGTACAAGGACAAGAGAGATGTCACACCAGTACCCATGTACCAGTACAAGGTACCAGTACAGAGACCCTCAAACCAGACTGCTTCCTGGACTACAATAGGTACATTGGAGGGGTGGACTTGCCACATCAAGTCCTGAAGTCTAAGGCTATATTCACACGGCAGTGAAAAAAAATGTCCATTAAAAACTGATCAACTATCAGTTTTTCATGGCCGTTTTGCATCAGTGTGTCTCTAAATTTTCATCCATTTCCAGTCAGTCTGTCCGTTTTTAATGGCCGTTGACATCCATTTTGCATAAGTTTTACATGGCCGTTAAAAAACTGATGAATTTCATTGGTCAAGCTTTTTTTGTCCCAACCCCCTGAAAACACCCAAAAGAAGGTCACATGTTCACCTAGACACTATTTACAGTCTCCCTGTATATGATGCCACACAGCCTCCCTGTATATGATGCCACACACCTCCCTGTATATGATGCCACACAGCCTCCCTGTATATGCCACACAGCCTCTCTGTAGATGATGCCACATAGCCTCCCTGTAGATGATGCCACACACCTCCCTGTAGATGATGCCACAGACCTCTCTGTAGATCATGCCACACACCTCACTGTATATGATACCACACACTTCCCTGTATATGATGCCACACAGCCTCCCTGTATATGCCACACAGCCTCCCTGTATATGATGCTACACAGACCCACTGTAGATGCCACACAGCCTCACTGTAGATCAGGGGCGTAACCAGGAAAGACTGGGCCCCATAGCAAACTTTTGACTGGGGCCCCCCCCTCCCCTGGGTGTCACACAACACCCCTCCCTTGTAGATAGTGCCTTTTTTACAAACCCCCCCTTTTGATAACGCCATAGAGCCCCCCTGTAGATAACGCCATACAGCCCCCTTTGTAGATATCTACAGAGGGGGCTGTATGGCGCTATCTACAGAGGGGGCTGTATGGCGCTATCTACAGAGGGGGCTGTATGGCGTTATCTACAGAGGGGGCTGTATGGCGTTATCTACAGAGGGGGCTGTATGGCGTTATCTACAGAGGGGGCTGTATGGCGTTATCTACAGAGGGGGCTGTATGACGTTATCTACGGGGGGGCTGTATGGCATTATCTACGGGGGGACTGTATGGCGTTATCTACGGGGGGACTGTATGGCATTCCCTACAGGGGGGGACTGTATAGCGTTCCCTACAGGGGGGGACTGTATGGCGTTCCCTACAGGGGGGGCTGTATGGCACTATCTACAGGGGGGGCTGTATGGCACTATCTACAGGGGGGGGCTGTATGGCGCTATCTACAGGGGGGCTGTATGGCGCTATCTACAGGGGGGCTGTATGGCGCTATCTACAGGGGGGCTGTATGGCGCTATCTACAGGGGGGCTGTATGGCGTTATCTACAGAGGAGACAGTATGGCGTTATCTACGGGGGGCTGTATGGCATTATCTACGGGGGGGCTGTATGGCATTATCTACGGGGGGACTGTATGGCGTTATCTACGGGGGGACTGTATGGCGTTCCCTACAGGGGGGACTGTATAGCGTTCCCTACAGGGGGGACTGTATGGCGTTCCCTACAGGGGGGCTGTATGGCACTATCTACAGGGGGGGCTGTATGGCACTATCTACAGGGGGGGCTGTATGGCGCTATCTACAGGGGGGCTGTATGGGGCTATCTACAGGGGGGCTGTATGGCATTATCTACAGAGGGGACAGTATGGCGTTATCTACAGGGGGGCTGTATGGCATTATCTACAGAGGGGACAGTATGGCGTTATCTACGGGGGGGCTGTATGGCGTTCCCTACAGAGGGGGCTGTCTGGCGTTATCTACAGGGAGTCTGTATGGTGTTGCCTACAGGGGGGGTCTGTAGGGAACGCTATACAGCCCCCCCCTGTAGGGAACGCCATACAGCCCCCCCCCTGTAGGGAACGCCATACAGCCCCCCCTGTAGGGAACGCCATACAGTCCCCCCTGTAGGGAACGCCATACAGCCCCCCCCTGTAGGGAACGCCATACAGCCCCCCCTGTAGGGAACGCCATACAGCCCCCCCTGTAGGGAACGCCATACAGCCCCCCCCTGTAGGGAACGCCATACAGCATCCCCCCCTGTAGGGAATGCCATACAGCAACCCCCCCTGTAGGGAACGCCATACAGCGTCCCCCCCTGTAGGGAACGCCATACAGCGTCCCCCCCTGTAGGGAACGCCATACAGCGTCCCCCCTGTAGGGAACGCCATACAGCGTCCCCCCCTGTAGGCAACTCCATACAACGTCGTCGTCCCTGTAGGGAACGCCATACAGCGTCGTCCCCCCTGTAGGGAACGCCATACAGCGTCGCCCCCCCTGTAGGGAACGCCATACAGCGTCGTCCCTCCTGTAGGGAACGCCATACAGCGTCCCCCCCTGTAGGGAACGCCATACAGCGTGTCCCCCCTGTAGGGAATGCCATTAAGCGTCCCCCCCCTGTAGGGAACGCCATACAGCATCCCCCCTCCCAAAAAAATGTGACCTACAGTGTGTCCTAATAAAAGACATGTATCCCCTATCCACAGGATAGGGGATACATGTGTGATCGCTGGCAGCGATAGGGAGAACGGGGGACTGAAAGTCCCCCAAGTTCTCCATGACTAACCTCTGACTTCCGGGGTCTGTGTCGGCAGCTCACTAAAAATGAAAGGAGCGCGGGTCACGCATGCACACAAGCGGGACCGGCGCTCCATTCATTTCTCCGGAGCTGCCGACACAGACCCCGGAAGTCCGAGGTTTGTGATGGAGAACTTGGGGGACTTTCAGTCCCCCGTTCTCCCTATCGCTGCAGGCGATCACACATGTATCCCCTATCCTGTGCATAGGGGATACATGTCTTTTGTTTAATGGCAGAGCGGGGAGATACCTCCCTGCTCTGCCGTACTGTTCAGTGGCGTCCCGCTGTAGCAGCCATAGCGGCTGCTAGCGGAGCCTGCGGCCATGGTGGGGGCCTGTGCCGGCGGGCGACACGGGCCCCCTCATGCCGCGGGCCCCGTAGCAGCCGCTACTGCTGCTACGGCGGTAGTTACGCCACTGCTGTAGATACCACACAGCCTCATTGTAGATGCCACACAGCCTCACTGTAGATGCCACACAGCCCCCCCCTGTAGATGCCACAGAGCCCCCCTGTAGATTCCAAACAGCCCCCCTGTAGATGGCACACAGACCTCCTGTATATGATGCCACACAAGCCGACATGAATGCCCTACATACTCACCGATGCAGCGCTGACTTCTTCAGGTAGGGTCCCTCGTCTTCACGGGAACGGCGGCGACGCAATAACACATACTCACCGATGCAGCGCTGTCTTCTTCTGGTCTGGTCGCTAGTCTCATGGGGTCTGTGTCGTTGCGCCGCCGATAGCCAGCAAGGGAACTAGTAGTTCCCTTGCAAATCCCCATGTCACAGATCCGTTTTTAACAGTTTTTAACAGTTGTAACTTGTATTGAAAGCCGTTAAAATGGATCCATTGACTGCTATGGGGGCCGTCAGGCCGTTAAAATGGACAAAAATAGGACATGTCCTCTTATTAAAAAAACGGGCGTGTGAATACACCCATAGAACATCATTGTTCTGAAAACGGCCGTGTGACGGCTATTAAAAGAACGGCCGTCACACGGCCGTTTATCACTGTCGTGTGAATAAGGCCTTACAGTGTCATGCAGAGATCGAGGGAGTGGTATAAGAAGCTGGCCGTGCACATCACACAGGTGGCATTGTACAATGCGTACGTGCTACATTGATGTGCAGGCCAGAGGGGAACCTTCCTGGAATTTCAAGAGGTGCTTATCAAGAACCTAATTTTTAAGGACCAGGAAGGGGGGGCACCTAGTACTTCTGGAAACGAGGCCACACGCATCGTACCAGGGCAACACTTTCCAGGAGAAGTTCCGCAAACTGGCAAGAAGGGAAAAAGTCAAAAGAGGTACAAATATAAGAGGGGGATAAGGAAGGACACAATATATAAATGTGACACGTGTCCCTGAAAAAAACAGGGCTCTGTAAACATTTTATCAGATTGGTTCCCAATCACTTACTTTTGAAAATCAAACACATATATCTAAATGGCATAGAGATCTGAACGGCCAATTTTCAAGAGACCAGTGGTAAAGAGCATTCTCCATCTCTCTTAAATCCTTTTCCTATACTAATCATCAAGAATTATATTATAAAATATTCTATAGATGATATCTCACTCCATATAAACTTTCCAGAATATATAATAATGCATCCCCCCAATGTTGGAGAAGTTGTAACCATTTGGGATCCTATATTATTAACTTTTTGGAAATCAATTAGCGCACTACTAAATGAGATGACAACTCAAAATATTAACCTCACGCCGGCACTTGGGTTACTAAGGCTTGGAATTTATGTTATTCCCAAACAATTCCAAATTGTAATATGTCATATTTTAATATCTGCCACATCAGCTGTAGCGTTCAGTTGGAAAAGATGTAACATCCCGACCATCACAGACATCATTAAAAAAAGTCAATACAAACTATCAATATGAATATATTTATGCCTGTAGCATACAAAGACATAACCGGTTCTGTAAAGATTGGATGTGTTGGAATAACTCTGTATATGCCGTACCTCTCCCTTTCTAGTGGGAGCTCATATGTTGTCTGTTGAATAAATTTTATTTTTTCTTTATGATGACCTGTATATGTTCTTCACAACTTATCCATATTATTTTGAATCCCATTTTCTGAAAATGTTAAAACTCATAGGAATTAAAGATTTAATTATTATTTGAGACTTTAACTATTTACTTCTACCTGCGAGTAGAATTGTTCACATATATTTTCTGATGCCTCAACTGTTTAATAAAGACACATTGAAACAGAAAGAGTGTTTTAAAATTTATCATACATCCCTTAATTTTTAATTTACCCCAGTTTTACTTACCCTGATGCACTCCGCACAGCTTATCCCCCTCATCTTTCCCTTCTGAGCCCTGCTGTGTGCCCAGGCAGCTGTTAACAGCCACAGTTAGGGTATTGCCATACCCGGGAGAACCCACATTACAGTTTATGGGGTGTATGTCTCGGGTGGCACATGCTGGGCACAATATATCGGACACTGAAATGGCTTATAAGTATAGAAAATTGCAAATCTCACTCTGCACCATCTTTTGCGCATTACCTTTTACACAATATCTGCGGGGTCAAAATGCTCACTACACCTATAGATGAATGCCTTAAGGGGTTAAGGGTTGTAGTTTTTAAAATGGGGTCACTTCTTGGGGGTTTCAACTGTACTCATACCTCTGGGGCTCTGCAAATGCGACATTGCACCCGAAAACCAATCCAGCAAAATTTGGACTCCAAAGAACACATAGCGCTCCTTCACTTGTAAGGCCTCCCATGGGCCCAAACGGCAGTTTATCACCACATATGGGGTATTGCCGCCCTCAGGACAAGTTGGGCAACAAAATGGGGTATTTTGTTCCTTGTGACAATAAGAAATTTTGAGCCAAAACGACATATTATTAGAAAAAAATACATAGTTTTTTTTTTAATTCACAGCCCAATTCAAATAAGTTCTGTGAAAAACTGTGGGGTCTAAATGGTGACAACACCCATAAATAAATTCTTTGAGGGGTGTAGTTTCCAAAATGGGGTCACTTCTGGGTTTTTATTGTTTTGATACCTCTGGGGCTCTGAAAATGTGACTTGGCACCCGAGTACCAATCCAGCAAAATCTGGACTCCAAAGAACACAGTGCTCCTTCCCTTCTGAGCCCACCTATGGGCCCAAACGGCAGTTTTTCAACACAAATGGGGTATTGCCGCACTCAGGACAACTTGTACAACAAAATGGGGTATTTTATTCTTTGTGAAAATAAGAAATTTTGAGCCAAAACTACATATTGTTTGAATTTTTTTTTTGAATTCACAACCCAATTTGAATAAGTTCCGTGAAAAAACGGTGGGGTCTAAATGGTCACATCACCCATAAATTAATTCTTTGAGGGGTGTAGTTTTCAAATGGAGTCCGTTCTGGTGGGTTTCCATTGCTTTGATACCTCTGTGGCTCTGCAAATACGACATGGCACCCGAAAACCAATCCAGCATAATCTGGACTCCGAGGAACACATTGCACTCCTTCCCTTCTGAGCCCTCCCATGGGCCCATACTGTAATTTATCACCGCAAATGGGATATTGCTGCAAGCTGGAAAATTGGGTAATAAAAAGGGGTGCTTTATTCCTTGTGAAAATAAGAGATTTTGAGCTAAAATTACATATTATTGGAAAAAAATAAATTTTTCTTAATTCACGGGTCCAATTCAAATAAGTTCTGTGATTAAACTGTGGGGTCAAAATGGTAACAACAACCATAAATGAATTCCTTGAGGGGTGTAGTTTACAAAACGTGGTCACTTTTGGGGGATTTCTACTGTTTTGGCACCACAAGACCTCTTCATACCTGTCATGGTGTCTAAAATATTTTCTAATAAAAAAAGAGGCCACAAAATGCACTCCTTTGATTCTGAGGCCTGTGTTTCAGTCTACGAGCACACTAGAGACATATGTGTGACATTTCTAAAACTGCAAAATCTGGTCAATACATATTTAGTGGTTTTTCTCTGGTAAAACCTTCTGTGTTACAGAAAAAAATGGATTAAAATGTATTTTCTGCAAGAAAAAATAAATTTGAAAATTTCACCTCCACTTTTCTTTAATTCCTGTGAAACGCCTAAAGCGTTAAGAAACATTCCACATGCTGTTTTGAATTCTTTGAGGGGTATAGTTTTCAAAATGGTGTGATATATGGGGGTTTCTAATACATAGGCCCCTCAAAACCACTTCAGATCTCAACTGGTACCTAAAAAAATAGGCTTTTGAAATTTTCTTGAAAATATGAGAATTTTTTTTCAAAAAATGATGCCAATCTAAAGTAGACATATGGGAAATGTTAATTAGTAACTATTTTGTGTGGTATAACATCTACCTTTCAAGCAGATATATTTAAATTAAGAAAAATTCTAATTTTTCTAAATTTTGCTCTTTTTTTTACAAATAAACACTGAATGTATCGACCAAATTTTACCACTAACATAAAGCCAAATGTGTCACAAGAAAACAATCTCAGAATCGCTTGGATAGGTAAAAGCATGCCAAAGTTATTACCACATAAAGTGACACGTCAGATTTAAAAAATTGGCTCTGAGCCTTAAGACCAAAACTTGGTTGCGTCTTTAAGGGGTTAAGCATCAGGGATGGCTGGGACTGCTACTTTTGAACCCTCTATAGCTACGCCCCTGCCATGCGTGCAGTCCGTAGATGGGAGAGAGGTTGTTTTTCCTCATGTTTGTAAGGCAGGTCATAAATGAGAATAAGTATTAATTCATCTCTTGCCAATATATTTTGCTTGGATTGCATTTGCACAACCCAAAGGTCAAACTTTTACCTCACAAGTCTCTAGTCAAGGAATCTGATTTATACCTGTCTTTACTTGCTTGCAAAAATTTCAGTCAGTGTGCTTTGTTTGGAACCTAGTGTAAAGTGAGATAATAAATCTTATTAGCGTCTTATTACTTTTAATTTGGTTAATTACTACATTATGTCAAGAATTTATGATGAGGAATATGAAAGAAGCAGAATGAAAACCAGAGATCTCGACATTGCAGGATCCTAGGCCCTGTTCACATAACGTTTTGGCCCTACATTTAGTGTGTACGTTGGGAAAGTTCCGTCAGGTTGGTATACCTTTTTTTTGGAGGATGGAATAACGTAGTATACTACGCTATTCCATCCTGAGGGATCCTTCAAAAAAACGTATACCGTGTGGTATACATTTTTTTAAGTTCGATTTTGGGTCTTCGTCAGTGACTTATTTTATAAAGTTGCTATAGTTGTATTCAATTGTTTCTAAGATCTGTTTTATTTCTGGAAAAGCTGGATAACAAGCAATGTGGTCCTCTGTTATATCTCCCACATCACTCCAGCTTTCCCACACTCCTGATTGCCAGTTTTTTCTAGTTACAAAATTGATACAATCCCCACTACTGTAGACACTAAATACAGTTCTAGTCGCTATAGCATGTATTTATTTTTTTCATATTTTCACCCCTGATCGATAGCTACAGTAGATAGATATTTTAAAAATGCAATGTCGTAGAAAGAGATGGCTTTACAACTTTCTGCCTACATTCACATTCTATCTACAGAACACTAGATGGCAGCAGTGCAGCACTTACAGCTGAAGTACAAGTTCTTAGCCTCTTATCTTGCTTAGAATCTGAGACATCTTTATGGAATAGCTTCTAAATTGCACATGCACTTTTTACCAAAAATAGAAACATGACGAGGAATTTATTGTGGCCGAAAAAAGTTACAAATTTTGTCGCACGCCTTAGTTGTGCAAACACTTTTGACTTTTTTTTTAGCTTTTCTTCCGGTCTTGCCACTTTCTTTTAAATAAGTGGTGGGGACTTAGTGGTAGAGGTAAGGCATTTTGCAGCCCGACAAAATTACTAGAACTTGCACTAGAAGTTAGTGTAAATTAAATTATAGCGCAAATCTACGCTGTTTAGTAATTTAGCCACATTTTACTATATTGTTCTTTACATTAAGACTGATGTATGAAATGCTAGTCTAGATAATCCCCCATGGAGTTTTCTATTGCAGCAAATTATGAATTATTAATATATGACATTCAGATACTAAACTACAGGACTCATTTCTATGATAACATATTTCAAACATATTTAATAACAAACATTAATAAGTCAAAGGAATTAAAATGTTCAAAATATATATTTTTGGTAAAATAATCCTAGTAAAAGCTCATGCACGCATCGGTATTTCGGCTCCACTGTGTACGAAGCCATAATAAGGCTGCCATAGAAGTGCATGGGGCCACTACTATACTGTAGTATTATTATATCCAAGTTGTGGCATGCTCCTTCTGAGTTTGTATGAACGCATTGCCCCTATGGGAGAATATCTCTACACACATGGACAGGAGCGGGACAAGCATTCTTAGAGCCCAAGCGGTGATTTCAAAATGCGCCACCCCCATAATCCCTGCACTTCAGCATGACAATCATTCATTGAATTGTTTCCGCTTGGCAGCACATTGTTTTTGTACTTTTAAAAAAATGTATAAGATGTGCTATTGTAGGTCCAGTTTCAGCGAAATATGCAGTGCATAAAAAATTAACAACACAATCTAGTTCCTCAAATGTCTTTTCCGACCTAAGATTGGAATAAATAATAAAAATGAATTACCCCCCCAACCAATCATATGGGAAAACGGACCCATATTATGCCTCGATTTACGCCTGAAAATACGGCTCCAATACGTCTGCAAACAGCTGCCCATTCATTTAAATCGGTTTGCAGACGTACTGTGCCGACGACCTGTCATTTACACGTCGTCGTTTGACAGCTGTCAAACGACGACGCGTAAAATGACTGCCTCGTCAAAGAAGTGCAGGACACTTCTTTGGACGTAATTTGAGCCGTTTTTCATTGAATTCAATGAAGAACAGCTCTAAATTCCGGCCGTCAATGACGCCTCGCAAAATGCGAGGACGAGCAATTACGTCTGAAATTACGGAGCTGTTTTCTCCTGAAAACAGCTCCGTAATTTCAGACGTAAATGCAGTTTACGTGTGCACATACCCTAAGGGTATGTTCACACAAACTATTTTCAGCCGTTTCTTTGGCCGTAAACGGCCTAAAAACAGCTTAAAATACGGGGGGAGCTGAACGCCTCCAAACATCTGCCCATTGATTTCAATGCATAACGGTGTTCCGTTCCCACGGGGTGTTTTTTTATGCGCCGTTTTTAAAAAGTGCGCGTAAAAAAACGCCCCATAAAAAAGAAGTGCATGTCACTTCTTAAGCCGTTTTTGGAGCCGTTTTTTGTGGACTTAATAGAAAAACAGCTCCAAAAACGCCCGTACTTTATGTTAGTTGTAAAATTTGGTCGATACATTCAGTGTTTATTTGTGAAAAACATCTACCGTATTTTTTGGACTATAAGTCACACTTTTTAGCAAGAATAAATCTTGCTAAAAAGTCCCTGCGTCTTATTTGTCGGCAGTCAGCTGCACAAGAACCCCCTGAGCGACTCCTTAATGCCTTCCTGACCCATGATGTGCCAGCTCGATACACTGCAGGTGTCAGCTGTAATCCGTGAGTGTCGTCGAGAGGCAGTGTGAGCACAAAAAGCTAGAACAGCGTTTAGGGGCCCCCTTTCTAGAGATATGTGCTGGTCCCAGAGGTGAGAGGTCCCCACAATGCGTTTGGGGGCGCCGATGGCTGTCATGGCAGCTTGGGGGCCTAATGAAGGCCCCCAGGTCTGCCTTCTGTCTGCCTATGCTAAGCCATGCCTCCGGCAGGGCTTAGTAGAAGCCTGTAAAAATTACGATATACTGCAACGATCGCTGGTTCAAGTCCCCTAGGGGAACTAATAAAATGTGTAATAAAAAAAAGTTAGATCAATTTTCAGGAGTGTAAAAAATTGTTTTTTTTAAATTAAAATTTTAAAAAAAACCTTTTACAATTTTTCCCCAAGCACAATGTAAAAAGTAAAAAAAATGGTATTGCTGCCTTCGTAAAAGTCTGAACTCTTACAATATACCATTGTTTAACTCGCACGGTGAACGGCGTAAAAAAAAATTATTTGAAACAACAGAATCGTTGTTTTTTTGCTCACCTTAGCGCTAACAAAATGAAATAAAAAGTGATAAAAAAATGGTATGTACCCAAAAAATGGTGCCAATAAAAACTACAGCTCGTCCCACAAAAAATAAGCCCTCACATAGCTCAATCAATGAAACAAATATAAAAGTTATGGCTCTCAGAATGTGGTGAAACAGAAGTTTTTTTGTTTTTTAAACAAATATGAAATAATTTTTTCCTATTTTCTGTTGTCTAAAACATGGGCGTGTCATATAGCTAGCTGCGTCTTAGGCCTCATTTACACGAGCGTATGCGTTTTGCGCGCGCAAAAAACGCTGCGTTTTGCGCGCGTATGCATGGCGTATGCACTGCGTATACGCAGCCTTGTTGCGTTTTAAACGCGCAAAAGGCATTTGACAGCTCCGTGTGTCATGATGCGCGGCTGCGTGATTTTCACGCAGCCGCCATCATAGAGATGAGGTAGTCGAGGCCCGTCACTGTCCAAGGTGCTGAAAGAGCTAACTGATCGGCAGTAACTCTTTCAGCACCCTCGACAGTGAATGCCGATCACAATATACACCAACCTGTGAATAAAAAAAGACTTTCATACTTACCAAGAACTTCCTGCTTCCCCCAGTCCGGGCTCCCGGCCGTTGCCTTGGTGACGCGTCCCTCTCTTGCCATCCGGCCCCACCTCCCAGGATGACGCCGCAGTCCATGAGACCGCTGCAGCCTGTGATTGGCTGCAGCCTGTGCTTGGCCTGTGATTGGCTGCAGCTGTCATTTGGACTGAACTGTCATCCCGGGAGGTCGGACCGGAGTTATCGGTAAGTCAGAACGTCTTTTTTTTTTTACAGGTTCATGGATTTTCGGAGCGGAAGTCACTGTCTATGGTGCTGAACCAGTTTAACGCTTTCAGCACCGTGGACAGTGACTGTCTCCTGACGTCGCGTACCCGAACATTTTTTACCGGTTTCGGTCAAAACGAGTTTGGCCGAACCCGGTGAAGTTCGGGGCGCTCATCTCGAATTTGACACTCCGTTTGGATGTTTGTAAACAGAAAAGCACGTGGTGCTTTTCTGTTTACATTCAGGAGTTTGACAGCTCTTGCGCGAATCACGCAGTTCGCACGGAAGTGCTTCCGTGCGGCATGCGTGGTTTTCACGCACCCATTGACTTCAATGGGTGCGTGAGTGCGCGAAAAACGCACGATTATAGAACATGTCGTGAGTTTTTTTCTGCGCACACGCAATGAGCGCAATTCACGCATCGTCTAAACAGCCCCATTGACTAATATAGGTGCGTACGACATGCGTGCAAAGCACGCGCGTCGCACGCGCGTATAATACGTTCGTGTAAACGAGGCCTTATAGTGAGAGAAATACAGTTCATTAAGATAAAATTTTGAAAAATTAGCATTTTTTTAAAAATGAGTCATGCAAAGCATGAACAAGACGTCCCTCAATGTAGGGAGAATGTATGAACAATGTTATAAAGCATGGGTATGAAGTATTCAAAAAGAAGGTAGAAGCAAAATACAAAATGCATATATCCTATGATCCAAATAATCCTCTAAATGTAAGGCCAGCACGATTACCATAGGTACAAGTGTACAGATGTCTCGCTCCGTGCAGAGCGAGCCACATGGGTATGTTGCTTTTTTACATGCATCCTATTTATGCAAGTCCACTTATATGTCTCGTCACACCACATTGATCATTCCACCAAGTGATCAGCTGTACACTTGTACCTATGGTAATCGTGCTGTCCTTACATTTAGAGGATTATTTGGATCATAGGATATATGCATTTTGTATTTTGCATGTACATGTGCATTGAGGGACGTCTTGTTCATGCTTTGCATGACTCATCTTTTAATCATTGTGTATTTTGAATAAAGGTTTTATTTTTTTTCTAAATAAACTACTGTGTGTTAATTGTACCCCATATTCTGTAGGTTTTCATACTCAACGTTAGGGTCAATGCACCAAGACATACTTGGTTTGAATACGTTCTTGTCTTTATACGGTTTATGCAGGGGCGTAGCTAAAGGCTCATGGGCTCCGATGCAAAAATTCTTACTGGGCCCCCCACCCCCGCAAACTTCTCATGGCAGACGATCCGCAGCTTTCAACTGCATCGCTGGGTCTCCTAAGTGACCCAACAATGCAGCACTAGCAGCCGGGGGCGTCACTAAGGCTGGGTTCACACACCCTATTTACGGACGTAATTCGGGCGTTTTAGAATTGAATTACGTCCGAAAATGCGGCTCAAAAGCGTTGGCAAACATCTACCCATTCATTTGAATGGGTCTTACGATGTTCTGTGCCGACGGTCATTTTTTTTTACGCGCCGCTGTCAAAAGGCGGCGCGTAAAAAAGACGCCCGCGTCAAAGAAGTGCCTGTCACTTCTTCAGACGTAAATGGAGCCGTTTTCCATGGACTCCATAGAAAAACAGCTCCAATTACGTCCGTAATGGACGCAGCGAAAGACGCAAGCACATGCCATTACGGCTGAAATTACGGTGCTGTTTTCTCCTGAAAACAGCACCGTAATTTCAGCCGTAACAGACGCTGCCGTGTGAACATACCCTCAGGGCTTCAAATGTCAGGGAAATAGCCCCAATACATATGTGTCCGCCCAAAAAAAAGTGTGTATATGAGACAGAATAGCATATCTATAGCACTACGACCCTATAAACTATGGATAGGATTAGATACAGTGGCTCAGCAGACAGTATCACACATGATAGGATTAGATACAGTGGCTCAGCAGACAGTACCACACAAGATAGGATTAGATACAGTGGCTCAGCAGACAGTACCACACATGATAGGATTAGATACAGTGGCTCAGAAGGCAGTACCACACATGATAGGATTAGATACAGTGGCTCAGCAGATAGTATCACACATGATCGGATTAGATATAGGGCCCAGCAGACAGTATCACACAAGATACGATTAGATACAGGGCCCAGCAGACAGTATCACACATGATCGGATTAGATATAGGGCCCAGCAGACAGTATCACACAAGATACGATTAGATACAGGGCCCAGCAGACAGTATCACACATGATTGGATTAGATACACAGCTCAGCAGACAGTATCACACATGATTGGATTAGATACAGGGCCCAGCTCGCTGACATTGCGTCTCCAGCGCTGGACCCAGGATAGGTAAGAATAATAATTTTGCTTCTTTATGTGTTACTGATTAGTTTTGTGTGTTTGTGTTTTTTTACAGGTTCGGTTGTTGGACTTCGGATTCGAGGACTTCAATGACGGCGTTTTTTTTAATTCTCAATAAAATGGTTAATGAGGGTTGTGTTTTTTTATTTCAATAAAATATTTTTTCTATGTGCTTGTATCTTTTTAAACTTTATTATCACCGCCTTAGTAATGGCCGCTGGCTGATTGACAACCTCCATTACTAAGGCGAGGCTTAAGGTGCAGAGGCTACACTAACCCCCATTATTACCCCGGTACCCACCGCCACCAGGAGTACTGGGAAGAGCCGGGTATGAACCAGTACCCGACCATCTGTAGTGCCGGTCAGGCACCGGGGTGGCCGCAGGCTGGTAGTATTAGGCTGGGGAAGGCCAAAAACAGTGGCACCTACCACCCTGGTAATGCTGCCTGCTGCTGCTGTGTTGTATCTGGCTGGTTATGAAAATTGGGGGGGACCCGACATCGTTCTTTCCAATTATTTTTTTTATTTTTATTTTTTAAATGACGTGGGGTCCCCCCCATTTTTCATAACCAGCCAGATACAATAAAGCAGCAGCAGCCTAGCATCAACAGGGTAGGAAGGGCCACTGTTTTTGGCCTTTCCCTTCCTGATAATACCAGCCTGCGGCCACCCCAGTGGCCGACCATCACTACAGATGGTCAGGTACTGGATGGTACCCGGCTCTTCCCAGCACCCCTGGTGGCGGTGGGTACCGGGGTAATAAAGGGGGTTAGTGTTAGCCTCTGCATCGGTTAACACTAAGCCCCGCCTTAGCAATGGATGCTGTCAATCAGCCGGCAGCCATTACTAAGGCGGTAGTAATATAGTTTAAAAAAAAACACAAAGACATGGAAAAAAGATTTTATTGAAATAAAAAAAAAAACCCACACAGCCCTCATTAACCATTTTATTGATAATAAAAAAAAAGCTGTCATCGAAGTAGTCCTGGAATCCGACGTAGTCCAACGACCGAACCTGTAAGAAAACACACGAAAAATGATTAGTAACACGTGTGTTAGGCTTAGATACAGGGCCCATGTGTGACACTGTCTGTGGGACCCTGTATCTAAGCCTACCACAAGGTAGGCTTAGATACAGGGTCCAGCAGACAGTAATCTTATACAGTATAAGATTACTGTGTGCTGGGGCCCTGTATCTAAACCTACAGTGTGGTAGGCTTATATACAGGGCCCATCAGACAGGATCACACATGGGCCATGTATCTAAGCCTACCATGTGATTGGCTTAGATACAGGGCCCAGCAGACAGGATCACGCATGGGCCATGTATCTAAGCCTACCATGTGATTGGCTTAGATACAGGGCCCAGCAGACAAGATCACGCATGGGCCATGTATCTAAGCCTACCATGTGATTGGCTTAGATACAGGGCCCAGCAGACAGGATCACGCATGGGACATGTATCTAAGCCTACCATGTGATTGGCTTAGATACAGGGCCCAGCAGACAGGATCACACAATCTGTGATCCTGTCTCATGGGCCCCCTAAGCCTGCTACATCGTAGGCTTAGGGGTTGTACAGTCCCTAAACATTGATGGCCTATCCTCAATAGCTGATGTGTCTCTCGGGACCCGCAAATCAGCTGTTTTGAAGGGGCCGCAGCACTCGTACGAGAGCTGCTTCCCCTTCATTTCACTACCCGCCCACACTGTGAATCGCCGACACGGATTCACAGTGTGACCGTAATGAAGTGACAGGAATGAAGGGGAGCAGCTCTCGTACGAGTGCTGCGGCCCCTTCAAAACAGCTGATTGGCGGGTCTCGGGAGTCGGACCCCGCCAGTCAGGGCTAACCTTACCTTCCTCTTCGGCCGCGGCGGGAGTTCTGTCGTCTCGATGCTGTGCGAGGCGCATAGCGCTGTGACGTCATGCGCTGCGCACAGCGCTTGACGTCAGGACCTCCGCTGCGATCCGGAACCAGGAAGGTAAGTAAAGTATGTTACTATAGTAACAGGGGCCCGCGGCCCGAGTTACTATAATAACTTTTTATTGATGTGGTGCGGGGGGCCGTGGGCCCCCTGGCTTCGGGGCCCGGTCGCAATTGCGACCGCTGCGACCCCTATAGCTACGCCAGTGGGTTTATGATAGAAACTCTACATGTATATTGTCAAGACCTTCCTGAATGTACCAATAGGTTTTTGTTGTAAGAAACATAGTAGTATTTCAACACAAAATAGTTACTAGTTCACATATCCCATAGGTCTACTTTATGTTGGCATAGTTTTTTTTTAACATTCTTCTATTTTTCTAGGACGTTACAAGGCTTAGAACTTTAACAGCAATTTCTCACATTTTTTAAAAAATTTCAAAAGCTTTTTATTTAGGGGCCAGCTTAGTTCTGAAGCGGCTTTGAGGGGCCTATATATTAGAAATCCTCATAAAACACCCAATTTGAAAAACTGCAACCCTCAAAGTTATCAAAACAGCATTTAGAACGTTTCTTAACACTTTAGGCATTTTACAGGAATTGAAGCAGAAATGTACAATTTTTTTTTTTTTAATAAATTCCATTTCAATTATTTTTACAAGAGAAATACAACTCAATATTTATTGCCCAGATTCTGCAGTTTTTAGAAATATCCCACATGTGGCCCTAGTGTGCTAATGGTCTGAATCACAGGCCTCAAAAGCAAAGGAGTAGCTAGTGGATTTTGGGGCCACCTTTTTATTAGAAAATATTTTAGTCACCATTTCAGGTTTGAAGAGGTCTTGTGGTGCCAAAACATTGGAAACTCCCCCAAAAAGACACCATTTTATAAACTAAACTCCCCAAGGAATCCATCTAAGGGTGCAGTGGGCATTTTAACCCCACAGGTTTGTTGCTGAATTTCTTAGAATTAGGCTGTAAAAATTAAAGTCTACATTTTTTTCACGCAAAAAGTAATTTTACCTCATTTTTTCATTTTCACAAAGAATAAAGGAGAAAAAGCACAGCAATGTTTGTAAAACAATTTCTTCCGAGTATGATAACACCCCATATGTGGTCATAAACTGCTGTTTGGACACACTGCAGGTGTTTTTGTGTTTTGGAGCTCAAATTTTGCTAGAATGATTTTTGAGTACTGTGTCGCATTTGCAAAGCCTTAAACAGTGGAAACACCTGAAAATTGACTCCATTAGGGAAACTATACTCCTAGTTAGATTCCTTGAGAGATGTAGTGAGTGTTTAAACCCAACTGTTTCGGCAGTGAAAATAAAAATACATGTTTTCCCACTAAAATGTAGAATTGTTTAATTTTCACAAGGGTTAAAAGAGAAAAAGAACCCCAACATTTGTAAAGCAACTTTTCCCGAGTACAGCAATACATTGGACACACAGCAGGGCTCAGACTGGCAGGATCGCTGTTTGGCATGCAGATTTTGCTGGACTGGTTTTTGGGTGCCATGTCGCATCTGCAGAGCCCCTAAGGTACCAGTACAGTTAAAAAAAAAAAACCTGAGAAGTAACTCCATTCTGGAAACTACACCCCTCAGGGCATTAATTTATGGGTGTAGTGAACATTTTGACCCCATAGGTGTTTCATAGATTTTATTAGAAATGTATATTTTCCAAAACTATGTTTTAGCTCCCAATTTTTCATTTTTACAAGAAGTAATAGGAGAAAACCCACCACACAATTTGTTACTTAATTTCTCCCGAGTATGGCAATACCCCATGTGTGGCCCTAAACTGCTGTTTGGGCATATGGCAGGGCTCAGAAGGGAAGGAGTGCATTTGTCTTTTGGTGCGCAGACTTTTCTGGATTGGTGTTTGGGGCGCCATGTCGCATTTGCAAAGCCCCTGGGGTACCAGAGTATAGTGGAAAACCCTAAAGAGTGACCCCATTTTGGACACCAAACCCCTCAAGGCATTTATTATTTGCGTGGGCATATGGCAAGGCTCAGGAGTGAAGAACAACATACACTTTTGATTAGGTTAATTTTTCAAAGCATTGGCCCACAACTGCAAGGCTCTGAGATCAAATAGTAAAACAAACCCCCAAGAAGTGACCTCCATTTTGGAATCTATCCCCCTCAAGGCATTTATTAATGGGTGTAGTGAGCATTTTGACCCAATACTATTTTACTAGAAAATAATGTGCAGTGGATTTTCAACTTATATGCCATTTTTGTGAATATGTTATACCTAGCTTGTGCCACTGAAGACAAATATCACAAACTGTTAGCGGGTGCGTTTGCGCACGCAAAAAACGCAGCGTTTTGCGCACGAAAAAGGAACTTGACAGCTGCGTGTGACAGCCCCGTAAGATGCGCGGCTGCGTGCTTTTCACGCAGCTGCCATCATTATGACACTCCGTTTGGATGTTTGAAAACAGAAAAGCACGTGGGGCTTTTCTGTTTTCATTCATCCTTTTCACAGCTGTTGCGCGAATCACGCTTGTCCCACGGAAGTGCTTCCGTGTGGCATGTGTGATTTTCACGCACCCATTGACTTCAATGGGTGCGTGATGCTCGAAATACGCCCAAAGAACGGACATGTCGTGACTTTTTCGCAACGGACCAACGCTGCGTAAAAAACACGCACATGTCTGCACGGCCCCATAGACTAATATAGGTCCGCGTGACGCGCGTGAAAATCACGCGCGTTGCACGGACGTATATCCCATTCGTCTGAATAAGCCCTTAAGCGGTTTCCCCTGGGTATGGGAATGCCATTTATGTGGATGTAAACTTCTGTTTGGGCACGCTGTAGCGCTCAGAAGGGAGGGAGCGCAATTTGGCTTTTCGCTCGGTAGTAATACTGTTTGGGGTTTTGCTGGTATTTCACTTTATAATGTAGGGGCATATCTAAGCTGTGATAATAAGCAGGGCATAATAAGGTGGTAAAATAATGGGGTAAATAAATAATTTTACAGATGTGTGGCCAGTGTCGCACAGATAAATGGTGCCCAATTTTATCCCCCATCTACTGTGGATATGTCATAAATGTCTGTGACGGGAAAACCTCTTTAAGTCTTTTTGAGGTACCGTTCAGTGTATCTAAAAGGCATTATCAGACTCCTAATTTTACTGGTTTCTAGACTGTGACAAATAAATGTCTTACTTCTTTATTTTTCTTCAGCTTTATGAGTTTTAGTTCTATCCATATTCATGAAGTGTTTCATCTGGTTCAGAACCTCTGAGGTGCTGGGAATTGTGAATTGTAAACATACCTTTAACCCCTTAACGACAAGCGACGGATATATCCGTCACAAGCCGGTGTTAGTTCCTGCATAGCTACGGATATATCCATTGTTCTGATCGCGTGGGCGCTGCCAGTGTACCGACACGATCAGTGGCAGGAGTACGGCTGTTATACACAGCCTGGCTCCTGGCTCCTGCCGCAACTGCCGAAATTGAAGCGCGCCCTGATTCCGGTAGGTTAACCGATTAGATGTCGCTGTTATTAGCAACAGCGGCATCTAATGTGTAACCCCATCGGCACCCCCGCAAAGAAATCGTGGGGCGCCGTTGGGTTTCCATGGGAGCCAGGGGCCTAACAAAGGTCCCCAGGTCTGCCTTCAGCAACTGCCTATTAGGCCATGCCATAACTGTGTGTGGCATCATATACAGGGAGGTGTGTGGCATCATATACCGGGGTAATAATGGGAGGTTGGTGCTAGTCTTTTTACTGGTTAACAGTAAGCCCCAGCCTTACTAATGGATGAACCTTTTTTAATCGAAATAAAAACTCCCTCATACAACCCACTTTCACCATTTTACTCATGAAAGTAGTCCAATAAATCTACAGCATAGTCCAAACAGTCCATTGGAACCAACCAGAAAAAAAAGGTGTGAAAAATAAAAAACATATACACATTCCTGCAACGCACTAGAAACTAGAGGTCAAAGAAAAATAATTCCCCATCATGTAAGTCTGCTACCTGTCAACTGAAAAGTCATTCGCCAGAGGGAAAAATGTTTCCACATGGCGGAGTACCAAGTCCCAGGCCCAGGTGAAGCTTTCTTTTAAGACTCCACCATTGTGATTCATTTTTTCCTCTGGTGGAAGATTTTTCCATTGACATGTAGCAGTTCTATAGGGGTGACCCACCGTTTTCTCTCGTAGACCACAGTCTCGTTTAGGCCTGCGTTTAGGCCTGCGGTCTACAACAGTCCAAGAGCACGCTATTGACGTCAGTGGCCTAGCGCGATTATGTCACTGCATCATGCCATCCGCACTGGGCCGATGAACTCAGCAGAAAGTCAGAAGGTTCGGCTGGGGTTACTCGGATAGATTTTGGGGGGCACCTTTCTATAGTTCGCCACAGACAGCAAAGGGGCTAGGTTCACCCCTGGCGCCGTGGCAGAGCAGCTGATCGCTGCTGATAGGCACCTTGTATCTCGGACACCAGCAGCAGCGATCTGCGTTAGGAAGAGCCAGGAGTTCATGCGGCGGCATTCTGACTGGGGTCTGTGACGGCCCGGGAGTGGACCAGTCCAGTTACCTGACCTGTCACCCGACCAAACTGGTCCACTCCCGGGCTGTCACCAACCCTAGTCAGTAGGAACTCTGCCGCTACCTGCACCGCATGACCTCCTCGGCTCCTCCAGTGAGTCACGTCAGGCAGAGCAGAGAGTAGTAGAGGTAGGCTACCGCCCCCGATCTGTTTACAGTGTGGCGCTATTTACAAGGGGGTGGCGGGCTGTGTGTGGCACTATCTACAAGGAGGGAGTGTGGCGCTATTTACAAGAGGGGGAGTGTGCCGCTATCTACTAGGGGGCAGCGGGCTGAGTGTGGCACTATCTACCAGCAGGGCTGTGTTGGGGCTGTTTACAAGGGGGTTGTTTGTGGTGCTATCTACAACGGGGGCTGTGTTTGCCACTATTTACAAGGGGGGGGCCGTGTGGTGCTGTTTAGAAGGGTGGCAGTGTGTCACTTTTTTACAAGGGGGGTCAGTGTGGCGCTATTTACAAGGGTGTCAGTGTGGCGCTATTTACAAGGGGGTCAGTGTGGCGCTATTTACAAGGAGGGGCTGTTTGGTGCTATATACAAGTGGGACTGTGTGGCATTATCTACAAGGGGGGGCTGTGTGGAACTATCTAAAAGGGGGGGCTGTGTGGCACTATCTACAAGTGGGTGTGTTTGTGGCACTATCTACAAGGGGCTGTGTGCGGCACTATCTACAAGGGGGCTGTGTGTGGCGCTATTTACAAGGGGGGGCTGTGTGGCTTTTTCTACAACAGGGGGGCTGTGTGGCGTTATCTACAACAGGGGGCTGTGTGACACTATCTACAACAGGGGGACTGTGTGGCGTTAACTACAAGGGGGGCTGTGTGTGGAGCTATCTACAGAGGGCTGCGTGGCATTACGTACAAGAGGGGGGCTGTGTGTGGCACTATCTACAGGCAGCTGAACATGGCGCTATATGCAGAGGGCTGTGTGGCGTTAACTACAAGGTGGGCTATGTGTGGAGCTATCTACAGGGGGCTGTGTGGCGTTATATACAAGAGGGTGGCTGTGTGTGGCATTATCTACAGGCAGCTGTGCGTGGCGCTATCTGCAGGTGGCTGTGTGGCATTAAATACAAGAGGGGACTATGTGTGGCGCAATCTACAGGGGGCTGTGTGTGGCGCTATCTACAAGGGGTCTGTGAATGGCACTATCTACAGGCAGCTGTGTGTGACCTCTTTAATTTATTTTCTTCTAATTTATTGTTATGGTAACTCCCTTATAGCACTATATTGCTTATAAAATGTACAAATAGTTTTATGCTAGAGTTACATTAAAAAACATTGTGAAAAAAAATACACCTCATTGATTGGTAGAGCAAGCAAACACGGCGAGGGGGAAGGAGAGGTTGGGAAAGAAGTTGGGGGGCGCCAATCTGAATCTTTGCCCCGGGTGCAGGAGAGCCTAGCTATGCCTCTGTACTAAGTACACCAAAGCATTATATAAGCGATAAGCAGATCGCATGAAGTCCACTAGTGGGACAAAAAAATAATAATGTGAAACAGTTAAACAAAGTTTATGGAGAAAAAAATAAAAGATTACGATAAAGAAAATAAAACCACTTTTGTCCCAAAAAAGTGTTTTTATTTAGTAAAAGTCTAAAAATAAATAACATACACATATATGGTATCACCGCGATTAGAACAACTCAAACAATAAAGTTAACACATTAATTAAATCGCCGGGTTAACGGCGTAAAAAAAACCCGAAAAAAACAACGTCAAAATTCCTTTTTTTCTTCCATTCCCCCATAAAAAATAAATTAAAAGTTAATCAATAAGTTCCATGTACCCAAAATACTACCAATGAAAACTACACCTTGTCCTGCAAAAAAACAAGCCCACATATAGCTATAATATATATAGCTTGAATCGTGGCAATGCAAAAACAAGTAATTTTAATGTGGTTTTTATTTTGCAAACATAGGAAAACATAAAACCTTTACATATTTCGTATCCCTGTAATCGTCCCGACCCATAGAATAAAGGTAACTTGTTATTTATGTCGCATAGTGAACAGCGTAAATTTATAACGTGAAAAACAATGCTGGAATAGCTGTTTATTTTAAATTCTTTCCTAAATTAAAGTTAATAAAACGTAATCAATATATTATATGCACCCAAAAATGATGCAATTAAAAAAATACAACTCATCCTGCAACAAAAAAGCCCTTATACGGCTATGTCGACAAAGCAAAAAAAAAGTTACGACTCTTGGTATGCGACAGTGAAAAAAACAAAAAATAATCTTTGGTCATTAATGTTCAAAAGGGCCTGGTCATTAAGGGGTTAATAGGCACCTTTTAGCCACTAGTTACATATTATCTACCAATTTCGGCACCCTCAAGTTACATAGTACGGTTGAAAAAAGACACATGTCCATCAAGTTCAACAAAGGGATGCGAAAAGGCAAAGCAAACATTTCTACACATAAGAGCTAATATTTTTTTGTTCTAGGAAATTATCTAAGCCTTTTTTAAAGCCATCTCCTGTCCCTGCTGTGACCAGCTCCTGCCGTAGACTATTCCATAGATTCACAGTTCTCACAGTAAAGAAGGCTTGTCGCCTCTGCAGGTAGAAACTTTTTTTCTCCAGACGGAGGGAGTGCCCTTTTGTTTTTTGTGGGGATTTTACATGGAACAGGATTTCACCATATTTTTTGTATGTGCCATTCATATATTTAGATGTCCACTATACCCCTTGATAAATTCCTTGAGGGGTGTAGTTTGCCAAAAGGTGTATTTTTGCTTTTTTTCCACTGTTTTGGCATCACAAGACCTCTTCAAACCTGACATGGTGCCTAAAATATATTCTAATAAAAAGGAGGCTCCAAAATCCTCTAGGTGCTCCTTTGATTCGGAGGTCTGTGTTTCAGTGAATTAGCACACTAGGGCCACATGTGGGATATTTCTAAAAACGAAAGAATCTGGGCAATAAATATTGAGTTGCGTTTTTCTGGTAAAACCTTCTGTGTTACAGAAAAAAAAAAGGATTAAAAATTAATTTCTGCAAAAAAAAAGAAATTTATAAAAATGTCATCCCTACCTTGCTGTAATTCTTGTGAAATGCCTAAAGGGTTAATAAACTTTCTAAATGCTGTTTTGAATACTTTGAGGGGTTCAGTTTTTAAAATGTGGTGATTTATTGGGGTTTGCATTGTATGGGCCCCTCAAAACCACTTCACAACTGAACTCGTCCCTGTAAAACTAGCCTTTTGAAATTTTCTTGAAAATGTGAGCAATTTCTGCTAAAGTCCTAAGCATTGTAACGTCCTAGAAAAATAAAATAAAAGGATGTACAAAAAACCATGCCAATCTAAAGTGGACATGTGGGAAATGCTAATTAGCATTTATTTTGTGTGGTATTGCTATCTGTCTTACAAGCAGATACATTTAAATTGAGAAAAATTCAATTTTTTGCAGTTTTTCGCAACATTTTTGTGTTTTTCACAATAAAATACTGAATGTATCGACATTTTACCACTAACTTTAAGTATAATGTGTCATGAGAAAACAATCTCAGAATCGCTTATATAGGTAAAAGCAATCCAAAGTTATTACCACATAAAGTGACCCATGTCAGATTTGAAAAATGGGGCTGCGTCCTGAACGTGCCAACTAGTCCATGTCCTGAAGGGGTTATAATGTAAAAAGGCTACAGCTGTACCCTCAGATTTGTATTTTTTAAAAAAGCCCTTTTTTGTCATCTATTGCCCTTTTTACAGAAGGTGTAAGCAATGTGGGGTTTAATTTTAGTCATTTATACTTGTTACCTGTAGGAATATATTTTGCACTATAATTACCCAAAGTAGTTTTGAAAATCTCCCATTTATCATTTGTCCCATTATTTGACATTAGTTCTTCCCAGTCTATATCCTGAATTGCAGCCCTCATCCTGGGGAAATTGGCCTTCTTAAAATTAAGTGTTTTTGCCCTCGCAGCCTGTGTTTGTTTTTTACAGTATAGGTAAAATATAACTATATTGTGATCACTGTTACTGAGGTTTTCTCGAACATTGACGTTCCCAACAAGCTCTGCATTATTAGAAATGACCAGATCCAACGGAGCTTCACCTCTAGTCGGGTCTTCCACAAACTGGGCCATAACATTTTCCTGCAACAGGTTGAGGAAATTTCTCCCCTTTGCAGTTGAAGCCGAACCATGACACCAATTAATATCCCGGTAATTAAAATCTCCCTTTATTACTACAGTACCAGCCTGTGCAGCCTGCTCCATTTGTTTATATATTTGACCTTCTATCGCTTCAGTTATATTGGGGGGTCTATAGATTACACCAAAAATAATATTTTCAGTGTTTACCTCCCTTTGTAATTCCACCCAGAAGGTTTAGATCTCCTCACAATCTTCACCCTCTGTCTCTTTCACACTCGCCTTCATATCACTTCTCACATACAGACATACATCACCGCCCTTCCTATTTGTTCTGTCTTTCCGAAACAGTGTAAAATCCTGTAGATTTACAGCCCAGTCATGTGAAGAGTCTAGCCATGTTTCAGCAACACCAACTATCTATTATATAACCGAGAAGAACGTGGTGTCCGAAGCTCACATAGAGCTCCGCCCACAGCCCAACCGTCAGTTAGCTCCGCCCACAGCCAGAAGACTGAGGAAGGAGATGTGAGTGATTAGTGACGTAGCTATAATGCCCCCCTCCCATACACAGTATAATGCCCCCTCCCTCCCATACAAAGTATAATACCCCCCTCCCTCCCATGCAAAGTGTAATACCCCTCCCTACCATACACAGTATAATGCCCCCATCACCCTCCCATACACAGTATAATGCCCCCATATGTACGGACCTAATAGAAAATTAATAACATACATAATTACCTATCCCCGTTCCCCCGCCAGGTGGATGATCCTTCTCCTCCTCCGGTCTGTGCGATGTGAGTGACTTGGTGCAGACAGGCGCGATGACGTCCCTACATCGCGCCTAACTTCGCCGAGCCGCTCACAGCACACTGAGCACAGTGCAGAGAAGGCAAAGGATCCTCCACCCATTGTGGGAACGGGGATAGGTAAATATGTATGTGATTATTTTTCTATTTGGTCTGTACATATGGGTGCATTATACTGTGTATGGGAGGGAGGGGTCATTATACTATGTATGGGAGGGAGGGGGGCATTATACTGTGTATGGGAGGGAGGGGGGCATTATACTGTGTATGGGAGGGAGGGGGGGGCATTATACTGTGTATGGGAGGGAGGGGGGGCATTATACTGTGTATGGGAGGGAGGGGGGGGCATTATACTGTGTATGGGAGGGAGGGGGGGGGCATTATACTGTGTATGGGAGGGAGGGGGGGCATTATACTGTGTATGGGAGGGAGGGGGGCATTATACTGTGTATGGGAGTGAGGGGGGCATTATACTGTGTATGGGAGGGAGGGGGGGCATTATACTGTGTATGGGAGGGAGGGGGGCATTATACTGTGTATGGGAAGGGAGGGGGGCATTATACTGTGTATGGGAGGGAGGGGGCATTATACTGTGTATGGGAGGGAGGGGGGTATTATACTGTGTATGGGAGGGAGGGGGCATTATACTGTGTATGGGAGGGAGGGGGGCATTATACTGTGTATGGGAGGGAGGGGGGCATTATACTGTGTATGGGAGGGAGGGGGGCATTATACTGTGTATGGGAGGGAGGGGGGCAATATACTGTGTATGGGAGGGAGGGGGGCATTATACTGTGTATGGGAGGGAGAGGGGGCATTATACTGTGTATGGGAGGGAGGGGGGGCATTATACTGTGTATGGGAGGGAGGGGGGGCATTATACTGTGTATGGGAGAGGAGCCACATTACATTTTGTATGGGAGGGAGTGGGGCTTTATACTGTGTATGAGAGGTAGGGGGCATTATAATGTGTATGAGAGGGAGGCATTATAATGTGTATGGGAGGGAGGGGGGCACTATACTGTGTACGGGAGGGAGGGGGCATTATACTGTGTATGGGAGGGAGGGGGGATTATACTGTGTATGGGAGGGGGGGCATTATACTGTGTATGGGAGGGAGGGGGGCATTATACTGTGTATGGGAGGGAGGGGGGGCATTATACTGTGTATGGGAGGGAGGGGGGGCATTATACTGTGTATGGGAGGGAGGGTGGGCATTATACTGTGTATGGGAGGGAGGGTGGGCATTATACTGTGTATGGGAGGGAGGGTGGGCATTATACTGTGTATGGGAGGGAGGGTGGGCATTATACTGTGTATGGGAGGGAGGGTGGGCATTATACTGTGTATGGGAGGGAGGATGGGCATTATACTGTGTATGGGAGGGAGTGGGGCATTGTACTGTGTATGAGAGAGGAGCCACATTACATTTTGTATGTGAGGGAGTGGGGCTTTATACTGTGTATGAGAGGTAGGGGGGCATTATAATGTGTATGGGAGGGAGGCATTATAATGTGTATGGGAGGGAGGGGGCATTATACTGTGTATGGGAGGGGGGGGGGGCATTATACTGTGTATGGGAGGGGGGGGGGGCATTATACTGTGTATGAGAGGGAGGGGGGCATTATACTGTGTATGGGAGGGTGGGTATTACACTGTATGGGAGCGAGGGTGGGCATTATACTGTGTATGGGAGGGAGGGGGCATTATACTGTGTATGGGAGGGAGGGGGGATTATACTGTGGGGGCAGCTATGGGGAGCGTTATGCTGTGTGGGGGTAGATATGGGGAGCATTATGCTGTGTGGGGTCAGCTATGGGGGCATTATACTGTGTGGGGGAAGCTATGGGGGGCATTATACTGTGTGGGGGAAGCTATGAAGGGCATTATACGGTAGGGCAGCTATGAGGGGCATTATACTGTGGTAGGAGCTGATATAGGGGGTATTATACTGTGTGGGGCAGCTATGTGGGGTATTATACTGTGTGGGGGCATCTATGGGGACATTATACTGTGTGGGGCAGCTATGGGGAGCATTATACTGTATGGGGGCAGCAATGGGGGGCCTTATACGGTGTGGGGGCAGCTATGGGGAGCATATACAGTGAAGGAAATAAGTATTTGATCCCTTGCTGATTTTGTAAGTTTGCCCACTGTCAAAGACATGAACAGTCTAGAATTTTTAGGCTAGGTTAATTTTACCAGTGAGAGATAGATTATATATAAAAAAAACAAAAACAGAAAATCACATTGTCAAAATTATATATATTTATTTGCATTGTGCACAGAGAAATAAGTATTTGATCCCCTACCAACCATTAAGAGTTCAGCCTCCTCCAGACCAGTTACACGCTCCAAATCAACTTGGTGCCTGCATTAAAGACAGCTGTCTTAAATGGTCACCTGTATAAAAGACTCCTGTCCACAGACTCAATTAATCAGTCTGACTCTAACCTCTACAACATGGGCAAGACCAAAGAGCTTTCTAAGGATGTCAGGGACAAGATCATAGACCTGCACAAGGCTGGAATGGGCTACAAAACCATAAGTAAGACGCCGGGTGAGAAGGAGACAACTGTTGGTGCAATAGTAAGAAAATGGAAGACATACAAAGTGACTGTCAATCGACATCGATCTGGGGCTCCATGCAAAATCTCACCTCGTGGGGTATCCTTGATCCTGAGGAAGGTGAGAGCTCAGCCGAAAACTACACGGGGGGAACTTGTTAATGATCTCAAGGCAGCTGGGACCACAGTCACCAAGAAAACCATTGGTAACACATTACGCCGTAATGGATTAAAATCCTGCAGTGCCCGCAAGGTCCCCCTGCTCAAGAAGGCACATGTACAGGCCCGTCTGAAGTTTGCAAATGAACATCTGGATGATTCTGAGAGTGATTGGGAGAAGGTGCTGTGGTCAGATGAGACTAAAATTGAGCTCTTTGGCATTAACTCAACTCGCCGTGTTTGGAGGAAGGGAAATGCTGCCTATGACCCAAAGAACACCATCCCCACTGTCAAGCATGGAGGTGGAAACATTATGTTTTGGGGTTTTTTCTCTGCTAAGGGCACAGGACTACTTCACCGCATCAATGGGAGAATGGATGGAGCCATGTACCGTCAAATCCTGAGTGACAACCTCCTTCCCTCCACCAGGACATTAAAAATGGCTCGTGGCTGGGTCTTCCAGCACGACAATGACCCGAAACATACAGCCAAGGCAACAAAGGAGTGGCTCAAAAAGAAGCACATTAAGGTCATGGAGTGGCCTAGCCAGTCTCCAGACCTTAATCCCATCGAAAACTTATGGATGGAGCTGAAGATCCATGTTGCCAAGCGACAGCCTCGAAATCTTAATGATTTACAGATGATCTGCAAAGAGGAGTGGGCCAAAATTCCATCTAACATGTGTGCAAACCTCATCATCAACTACAAAAAACATCTGACTGCTGTGCTTGCCAACAAGTGTTTTGCCACCAAGTATTAAGTCTTGTTTGCCAAAGGGATCAAATACTTATTTCTCTGTGCACAATGCAAATAAATATATATAATTTTGACAATGTGATTTTCAGTTTTTTTTAAATATAATCTATCTCTCACTGGTAAAATTAACCTAGCCTAAAAATTCTAGACTGTTCATGTCTTTGACAGTGGGCAAACTTACAAAATCAGCAAGGGATCAAATACTTATTTCCTTCACTGTATGTACATTAACAGCCCACTGCATTCCTTTTGCTAGCAAACCGAGTGTAATGTTTTTTATTAAATATTAGTATCTATATGTTCCTCCAGTACCAAGGCCTCCAGGCTCCCCTATTTTGCTTGCTAGACTTCTGGCATTTGTGAACAAACACTTTAATTTGCCTTTCAATTTTCACAAATTTGATTATTTGACATTATTTGAGCATTTTTATTTTCATTGCTGTTTTGTAACAAAAGGATCTCCTTATCCTGTTGTCTAGTCCTCTCCGCACAGTCTGTTTCTCCCCCCACCAATATAGTCTGATCCCTCTCTAACCTAACTACCCCTTTATTTTCTACATTGACCTCCCCCTGATCCCTAGTTTAAATACTCTGACACCCCAGCTAGAATTCTCTCCCCCAGCATAGCGGACCCCCTTCCATTTAGGGGCAAATCATCTGCAGAATACAGTTTGTACCCCAATGAAAAGTCAGCCCAGTGCTCTAGAAACCCAAAGCCTTCTCCTCTACACCAAGACTTAAGCCATGCATTTAACTCCCTGAGCTCTCGCTGTCTTTCCTGTGATGAGCATGGCACAGGCAGTATTCCTGAGAATACTAACTTGGAGGTCCTTCACTTCAGCTTGTAGCCTAGTTCTTTAAAATTATTCTTAAGGTTCCTCCACCTACCATGTATTCTATCATTGGTACACTCATGGACCACGACAGCTGGATCATCACCAGCCCCTCTCAGTAATTTAACCACCCGTTTCACCACATGCCGATCCCTCGCACCAGGTAGACAGCAAACCATTGGGTTGAGGCGGTCTTGGCGACAAATTATTCTATCCGTCTTCCAGATTATAGAATCCCCTACATCTACCAATTGTCTTGCTTTAAGTGCATTACCATCCCGCCGACTACTAGCTGGGCTGTTATGCCGGCTGTTAGGGAGATCAGTATCCACTAGGGCTGCCATTTCTGAGACCGACACCCTCTCATTATCACCCAAATTGGCAACAGGATTGGCCTTCCTTTTCTTGGACCCCTTTCTACTGCCCCTAACTACATTAACCCAGCTATTTGCCTGATCCTGCTGACCCATGTCTTCACCCTCCAGTTCTACCCCACTAACTGCTTGCTCAGTGAGCAACATGCTCCGCTCAAGATTGTCTATCGGTTTATTGTCCCGTTACACAGCACAGGAGATAAGAGCCATTGCTGCTAGTGATACAATGCGGTGCTTCAGTGTCAAGAGGATGTCATACAGAACTGGGTAAGACACTTGCTTTCTATGGGGCGGGAGTTAGGAGGCAATGGGGGCAGGGAGATGTTATTGGGTGGGGAGGGAAAAGATGGTGTAGTGGGAAGGAGACATTATACTAGGGGGTGATAACTGGGGGAACAGAGAGGATATCTGAAGGGAGGGGAGAAATTATACATGGGATGGGGTAGAGGAAGGAGAGAGGATACCTGGGGCAGGGGAGAGATCTTAAAGGGGTTGTCCACTTTCTGAAAATCGATGACCTATCCACCGGATAGATCATCAGTATATGATCGGTGCATGTCCAACTTTCGGACCCCGCATTGATCCGCAACTCCGGCTGCCTCCGTGCGCCGGATGTTTGGAACGGGATGCAGTAGTTGGAGCCTGAAGCAGAAGGCTCCGACCACTGCATAGCTGCCGTTCGGCGGAACTGCAGCTCTTCTCCTATTCACTTGAACAGTACTGCAGCTCGGCCGCTATTCTTTGACTGGAGCCACCTGCTTCCGGCAACATCATCTGGCGCCCTGAGGCAGCTGGAGTGCCGGATCGGTGAGGGGTCTGGGTATCGGACACTTACCGATCATATACTGATGACCTATCCGGTGGATAGGTCATCAGTTTTCAGAAAGTGGAAAACCCCTTTATAGGCTATGTACACCTCTGAAAAGGTTTTTTCTTTTTTTTTATTAAATATGTTTTAGTGTGTTATTCAACTTTGTAAATACTTTTTATTAAAAATTATTTTTGCTTTTTGAGATACAGCTGCTTTGTATCCTGTAGACAGAACAGCTGTATCTTTTCATAAGACCTGAATCCGTCAGTCCCGCGGACCTGACTGGTTCAGTGTCGGCGGGTCCTGCGAGACTCTGACATCCACCTGTTCTCTATCATATCTAAGTTATGAACAGAGACACGCAAGACCCACTGACACTGAACCCTTCAGGTGCGCGGGACTGACGGATTCAGGTCTTAGCAAAAGATACAGCTGTTCTGTCTACAGGATAAAAAGCAGCTATATCTCAAAAAGTAAAAATAATTTTTAATAAAAAGTATTTACAAAGTAGCACCAAACGGGCTGGTAAACTTTATTTAAAAAAAAAAAAAACAACATAAAACACATTCAAAGGTTTACATAGCCTTTAAACCTAACGGGGTGAAGAAGATATGATCCATATAATTTTTGTACTGTAAACTTATCTATTATGACCCGGCCTCCCTCCCCACACAGCCCAGGCAAGTGTTTTTACCTTAACAAAGCCCCTGCCATCACTTTGTGCCACCTGCTTCCACCCACAAATCCCCTGCCAAGGTGTCTCCTCAATGCCCTCTCACTTACAGAACCCCTTAATCTGTGTGCCCTCTGCAATATGCCACGTAGAGTCTACTCCCTGCCACTTGGCATCTCTCCCTTGCTACAGCCTTCTTCCCCTTACAGAGGCCATGTTACCTCGCACTTCCCTGCCTCCAACACATAGCCACCTACTGTCACCCCTCGCTTACCATAGGGACCTAATCCCATGTAGTTATAAAGAGGCACACATAGAAAATTGGACATCTCCCCCACAGAGCCTCAGCAGATAATCCCCACCAATAAATGCTTTGTTATCAAATCCCATATCCACTAGATAGACCATAAAAGCCTGAATGCTAAACTGTGGCGGCAGGTAGGGGTCTGGTGGAAAGGTGTCTGAATTACTTAAGAGGTCTGAATTTTTTTATGGTTTGGGGTCTGAAATTATTTAGAGGTCTGGTGTCTGAATTAATTTTGCTGTGTGGTGTCTACACAAATGATGTGTGTGCTGCGTGAGAAGAAAAGGCGAAAAACATCATCCAGGTGTGCCACGGCAGTGGGAGATCTTAGGGACTGCAGCAGCCAGAACTACATTTTTGTGAGTGACTCTGCTGTGCACTGGCAGCCGCATAAGTGCAATCATTTTTGCTTATGTTGCCCCCCTGCAACCAGATTCTCTGCACACACACTGTTTCCATTTTTGCCCCCCCACAGAGTCCTTGTCTCTTTCCTGTCCCTCCACAGAGTCCCTGTCTCTTCCCTGTCCCACCACAGAGTCCCTGTCAGGTTGCGTCTCCCCCTGGCCACTTTCCCTCTCATGCCACCTTCTGTTCTCCCAGAAATCCCCTTCTCCTTCCCCCACCTAGCCCTGGCACATAGTCACTACACCTTGCCCCCTGTTACTCACCAGCTGTCTCCGCCCTGCGCCTCCAAAGAGACCCTACTAGTTTCACCGCTGCCCTCCCACCCCTTTACTTTGCGCCCGCCCCAAGAGTGAGGGGGGGCCCAAACTCCTTGGCTGTATGGGGCCCAGAAATGTTTGAAGGCGGCCCTGCTGATTGTTGTCTGAGCTACAAGCTGCGGAGACTGAAAGCAAGAGTGGCGCGAGGATTGCGAGTATGCAGTAGAGTGTGTTTTGGCAGAGAAGTTCATAGTTAGTCACAAGTCCGTAGGAAATTAACTGGTTGACGAAGCATGACAAGTATTCTCATCATAAGCAGCAAGAAGTTGCTGGGTCAGGATGAGCATACTTGTCATGCTGATCGCATGGTCACAGAGAAACCTGTGATTTCTATTCCATTGAAGGAACCTAGGACTGTCTGACCATATTTTCTGTTGTTAGGGCATACTTAAGTTAATGTACTGGAATTATAGATATATGCCAGTACATTAAAGTTAAAAAATAAAAATTCTTATAGGGATGGACAGCAATGTGGCCCCTAAAAGACTACTCTTGAGCTGTCAATTTGATTAAGATACACAGATGAAGTTCAGGAGAATCACAGTGTAAAAGGCCTTTTACACGGTGTGTTAATTGATCACTACCAATCATTGTCCAGTGTAAATATGTGCAGTGGGCGTACGATCTGTGATAATTCACTCGTTTGTCATTACTCACATCTTTTATGCTGACTTAAAAATTATTGTTTGTCAGCAGTACATCCACTAGTGTAAACAGGCATATGCCCGTCAATTGTAATGGAAACAGCATGAGAGGAGGAAAGATAAGTGATCTCACGAATGACCGCAGATAGGAAAACAAAAAATAATGATTATTGTAACATATGAATGCAAGTCCTGGGAACATTATTGACATGCTAATATCAATGATCAGCTCTCGTTTTAGCAATCTATCTTTCCGTGTAAAAGGTCCCTTAGTTATATAACTCTCACAAATATAGTAAAATACATTTATTATATCCTTCTAAAATGGCTTGTGAAAAAACAACATTTTGACAACTTAAATAGCTTAAAATGTAAAAAAAAAAAATGTGAATATGTTATTTTAGGTGATGTTTTCTGACATCTGGTGCATGCCACTGGGTAAACACACCTGAATACATATTTGGCAACTTCTGCCGACTTCAGCCATACCAAATTTTTTTACACGCTTGGTGCAAGTCGGAGCTTACAATGAATGGTGCACAAACTGGCTTTTGGAGAGCAAATTTTCCAAAGCTGATTCCATAGCAATCTCTGTGCATGTGACCAGTGTCGCTGCCAAAGTCGCCTTGTAGCCCTAGCCTACAATTGTACAATACATCAATATATATGATATGAAAGATATAGATAAAGAGATGGGTAGATACAAATAATAATAATCTTTACTTGTATAACACAAAAAAAATATTGCAATTTAGGTAGATATATAAAGATATTATAATCTATCTATCTATCTATCTATCTATCTATCTATCTATCTATCTATCTATCTATCTATCTATCTATCTATCTATCTATCTATCTATCTATCTATCTATCTATCTATCTATCTATCTATCTATCTATCTTGATATATAGTATAGTTCTAGGCTGGGGCTACACGACGACTTTGGCCATGACACAGGTCCAATGGACAAAAATCTCTTTGTCCACTAGCCTACATAGCAAGTAAAATGACTCCGCCACATTCACTGTCATTACTTGCCATGTAGGCTACGGAACATAGTGATCTTTGGCTGTGCAACCTGTGTCGGAGCCAATGTCGCCGTGTAGGCCCAGCCTAAAACTATATTATATATCAATATATATAAGATAGATAGTGTCGAAGAAACCCCTTCCAGGTAGCACCTTTTGGGATGGGTGCTCTAATGGGCTCCCTCTGCTTTGTCAGGTGGTATTCAAATATGGTAATTGAAGTATCAGCAGTGCACCGGGAGATCAATAAAGACAATAGCAATCTGTCGTCTCAATCAATATTCTCATTTATTATCAAGATACATAGGTTAATATACCCTCAGGGCGTCCCCTCTAACCAGGGTGTTACCTCTCATGGAACAACCAATCATAACATTTTACACGTAGACTGAAAATACGTCACAGGGACCTTCCCACTGAGGTCACGTGATCTTTCTAACATCTGCAAATCCTGGCCTACAAACAATAAAAAATGTAGGAGGTCTCCACAAGGCCATGCGATGATTTCACATATGTGTATGAAATACTGAGATAAAGAATTAATTGGAAATATAATGATTATTTTAGGTCTAGGCGTTTTGCCAGACTCCTATCTACCAGTATTGAAGGCCATGAAGAAGAACACAAAGTAATAACTTATTCCCTTGTGATTCAAGCAGTAACAGAAAGAGATCATAACTGAATGGAGAATACATATCTTCATAATCCGGCATCCTGCTTGATAATTCATAGTGTAATTTAATACAGAGAACATAAGCAATTTGACCATCCATCACAAACCCCCCTTTTTCTCATATTAAAATACAGAGATTAAGAATTATCTGATTATAAACTTCAAACAAAATAGTGAATAGGGCCACTACCAATAATATAATGCGATCACCGAGTTCAGGTTTGGGTATAGGGTCCCGTCAGTGCGTTGACAAGTCCCGTAGTTGCTCGTCTGCACAGCTGCTCGGATTTGTTGGACTCTACCTTTGTCAATATTTTTTATGGTGATAACAATAACAGCATGCCCTGTATAAAAGTCCTAACATGTATATAAGATATAAATGGCAAAGCTTTAATAAATGAACACACACTTAGTGTTACATGGTGGGGTGTTCACCCATTCACCAGGTTCTGGCCTTGTGCATAAAATCCCTGTGACATAGGGTATTGTTGATTAAAAGGTTTCGGCTTATGATAGACAATTTTCTTAGCCTTCTTACATAGCATAGGTATCAGACATGCTACTAATTTAACAAAAACATATATAATCAATATTATGAGTAATATATGTAAAGCGCCTTGCATGAGTCCTGCAGCCCATCCTCCAATACCTCTGAACCATGAGGCCGGGTTCAGCCATGACAACCAGTCTGGCCAATCTAGGTTCCAATCCTCTTCAGAATTGGCTTTCCTAAATTCCTCCTTTAATTGCTTTGCTTGTTCAATATCATGTTTAATCTGTACTGTCCCTTGGGGATCTATATAATGACAGCATGCAGGACCCACTATCTGGCACATACCCCCTTGACTTGCAGTTAAGTAATCTAGTACAAGTGTATGTTGGTTAGTAACAGTAATAAGCTGTCGGGTAAGTACTGAAGATACATTTAAAGCATCAAATATTAATTCGGTAATATTGTCAAACAACTCTGCTAGTTTTTCTATGTTATGTGCATTTCTAATTGGTCCTCCAAAGATGGATAGAGCATATCCTAACTTGGTGTGCCAAGGTAAGTGTACCAATGGGTGGGCTTTTTGCTTTCCCTCCCTTTTGTACAGCATATGTTTTGGTACTTTATCATAAGGAAGTGCATCCTTGTCCCATGTCCAGGTAGCAGACTGTAACCTAGCTAGGGTACAGGTACCTGTGGTAGTCTGCGGGATCCATTTATATGCATTGTGTCCGCACACTATATATATATCATGGGGAAGGTCAAACCATTGCATACTTCCTAGGGTTAACATGTGAGCAAAATGAACTAGGGGAAAAGACTGTTGTAATACACACCAAGGACAATTTGTTCCCAAAGACCCATGGTATACTCCTGTGCATCCACAATACATGGTTTCATTCCCTTGTAAGTCTGTCTCTTGCATATACCCTGGATAACGTTTACAATCAGTCTTACTTCCTGAAGGGAAGAAATGGCCATATTCCCAACTACCATTATGTATGTACCGTTCTACCAGACTTGGTTTAAATACATCTGAGGTCTGTTGGGTTTTATTGAAGCTTATCTTTATACCTTTTATGGGGATCTCACCTAGTGTCAGTGTTTTAGTGACATTTTTAGAGACCCATTTTCCATTTTCCTTTTGTGTGAGAATCAGTGCCTTACCAGGTATCAGGGTTAGATTTACCTGCCACCAGGGATCCTCCATCCATCCTGCTATGGGTAAGGGCACACTGGTATTAGACCATGTATACCTTTTTGTGTTATCCTTTACCTTTGAGGGATCCCAACATGTAGTGTTAAGAAGTTCTTTCTCACTAAGGGGCACAGCCATGTATGGCATGGATTTTGAGCTTATGGGACTGTGTGTACATATCCAACAATCAGATAAGTTTGTTAATGCTGTTATAATTTGATGATGCTTTATGAATTTATTGTCCACTTCCTCCTTGAGAACTTGAGTCATCGTCCCCACGAGGGGCAACATCAACACCAACCCTGCCAAGGGCAACATCATCGTTCGAGGCGACGTCATCTGGGCTGATAACCTTTTTGCAATGGCTTGCATGTATCCAATTGGCTCGTCCTTGGAGCTTCACTGATGTGGCGGTGACCAGCTGTACTTCTACTGGTTGGCTGTACCTTGGCTCCAGACTGCTCCTGTTGTGTATCTTTGTTACCACCCAGTCTCCAGGTTGTAGTGAGTGGGTACCTGAAAGAAAGTTTGGATCTGGAATAGAAGAAAGGATTAGTTTGTGTGTCCTCTCCAGTTGTTTGTGTAGGGCAGCCAAGTACGTGGTCATATTGTCATAATGCTTTTGTAACTGCTGAGGAAAATACAGTCCAGTCTTTGGCATATTTCCAAACAATATTTCATAGGGAGAAAGTTTATCCTTCCCTCTTGGTGTGGTTCTTACAGAGTATAAAGCCAGGGGTAGACATTGTGTCCACGGTAAAGAAGTTTCATTCATGGCCTTCTGGATTTTTAATTTCAAAGTTCCATTTAGTCTTTCTACCTTACCACTGCTTTGTGGGTGATAGGGAGTGTGAAATGCTTGTTCTATCCCAAGGCTTTTTAATATGTTCCTCAATAGTTCTTGGGTAAAGTGAGTACCTCTGTCACTTTCAATTGTCTCTGGTACTCCATAGCGGCACACTACCTCAGCTATCAGTTTCTTTGCTGTGGTATCTGCATTTGCTTTAGCCACTGGAAAAGCTTCTGGCCATCCTGAAAATAAATCAGTGCAAACAAGTACATATTGATAAATTCCCACCTTAGGTAGTTGTATGTAGTCCACCTGTAATCGCTGAAAGGGGTAGTAGGACTTAGGAGTGTGTTTAGCTGGTGTTTTGGTGGTTTTACCAGGGTTGTGTTGTGCACATGTCATGCAGCCCTCTGTATATTTGGCTGCTGCATTTTGAAAACCAGGAGCATGCCATGTCTGTAACACTAGCTGGCTCATAGCTCCCTTTGAACAGTGTGTTTTCCCATGGGCTAGGGCACACATCATTGGATACAGTGCTCTTGGTAGGCAAACCTTAGAATTAAGATGCCTCAACTGTCCTAGACCTATTGCTGCACCTCTCTCCTCCCATTCTGCTTGCTCTTGAGGGGGTGCTTGGTCCTGGAAAGCACGCAACAGGGTCTCTGTGATGGGTTGTAAAACAGGCTTCACAATCATCAGAGGGAGAGCAGCAGCGTCCTTTGCCGCTGCATCCGCAGCCTCATTCCCTTTTGATAGGAGATCACTGTTATTAGTGTGTGCCTGTACTTTGACTATAGCTGCTTGGTCTGGCATGTGCAGTGATTCTAAAAGTTCTTCTACTGCTTTTGCATTCTTTATAGGTTTACCTGCCGAGGTCAAGAACCCTCTGGCTCTCCATATTGTCCCAAAGTCATGTGCAACTCCAAAGGCATATCTGGAGTCAGTGTATATGTTGACACGCTGTCCCTTACCCAATTTACACGCCTCAGCGAGTGCTTTTAGTTCTGCCTCCTGAGCTGAGCTGCTGGAGGGTAGGGACTGTTGTATGACGGCCTTACCATTGTGGACCACTGCATACCCGGTGAGGAAATGTCCTTTGTCTTCGCTCCAATATCGAGATCCATCTACAAAATACTCAGCATCAGGGTTAATCAGAGCAACATCAAATATACTGTTTATGCCGTTTGATTCCATATCCACTAGGCTTTGACAGTCATGTTCATGTTCAAAATTAAATAGTTCATCATCAGTGGATAGTTGAAAAATAAGGGGGTGTCCATGTCCCTATCCCCCCACTCCTCCCTCCTTTTGTTCAGAATCTAGGGGCAGGAGTGTAGCTGGATTCAGAACAACACAACGTTTGATAGTCACATTAGGGGACAGAAGGGTAAGTTCAATTTTAGTAAGTCTTGCAACTGATAAGTGTTTTGTCTTGACTGTGTTCATCATTTCTTGCACTGCGTGTGGGACTTGCACAATAATGTCATGTTGAAGTACAATGTCTGTTGCTTTATCAACTAAAGCTGCTGCTGCTGAGACAGCGCGTATGCATGTCGGGGATCCTAGTACAATGGGATCCAGAGCAAGGGAGTAATAGGCAAGTGGTCGCATCTTGCCTCCATGATCTTGGGCTAATACTCCAGAGGCATGGCCTGCCTGTTCATGGCAGAACAGAGTAAATGGCTTATTGTAGTCAGGAAGTCCCAGTGCTGGCCTTGTAGTCAGTGACAGTTTCAGGGAGTGAAAATTGTCAATTGCCTCAGGTGACAGTACAAATGGGTCAGAGGTGAGACAGTCATATAATGGTTGCATCATAGCAGAGGCATCCCTGATCCAGGCTCTGCAGTACCCTATTAAACCCAGGAAAGTCCTCAATTGTTTAGGGTTTCTAGGGACTGGGTGTTTCTGTATGATTTCCAGCCTGTCAGGGGTTAAGTGTTTCATACCTTGGGAAATACAGTGGCCAAGGAAAACAACTGTTTTGGCACATAATTGCAGCTTGTGCTTGCTCGCTTTACAGCCAACTTCTTCTAGGAACATTAATAGTGATTTAGAATCTGTTTCACTGTTCTCCAGACTCTCACTACAAAGTAACAAATCATCTACATATTGTAGTAGAACTGAGGACTGATTGGGGGGCTGCCAGGTGTCCAGAATATCTTTCATAGTACGTGAGAAGATATCAGGGGAGTTTGCGGCACCCTGTGGCAGCACTACCCAAGCATACTGTCTTCCCCTATGTGTAAATGCAAAATACTGCTGGCACTCTTTATCCAGCGGGATGGAGAAGAAAGCATTGGCTAAGTCTATAACGGTGAAATAGACTGCAGTGCCGGGGACCTGGTTGAGCAGGGTATGTGGGTTAGGCACTTGTGGTGTATTAATTATTGTCACAGCATTCACAGCCCGCAGGTCATGTACCATCCGGTACTGTACAGGTTGACCGGGCAGTGTCTTTTTCTTTACTGGGTAAAGAGGAGTGTTGAAAGGCGAGATTATGGGCACTATGAGATTGTTTTCCAGTAAGGAGTTAATATCCTTTTCTATAGCAGCGTCTTGCTGTGGACTCAGAGGATATTGCTTTATACATACAGGACGGTTCTGCATGTCTGGTTTTAAATTTACTTGTACAGGCGGCACATTTAAAACTCCTACATCCATCTTATCTTGTGCCCATAGTTTTTCTGGGATGTCTGCCAACCAAAGGGGAGGGGTACTGGGGGCTTTTTCAGTGTCCGGCATACTTGCCATACTAAGGAGTTTGCATAGCAGGGACTCTGGAATGGCAGAGGTTAATGTAGGTGTGCCAGAAGAAAAGTCCAATGCTGCTCCCAGGGCACTGAGTACATCTGTCCCCAATAAATTGTAGGGAGTGTGTGGTGACACTAACACACGGGAGACAATTGATTGTGTGTCATGTATATTCAGTCGCATTGGTTTTGTTAACTGTAACTGAAATGATGTTCCCTCCACCCCTTCACAATCTATATAGTCTGGTGATAACAACTCTGCCGGTACATATTTGGTTTGTAATACAGTTCTGGCTGCCCCTGTGTCTACTAGAAAAGAGGTATTTTCCCCTGTGGGTAAAGTAACAGGCACCATCAATGATGGACCTGTCGGGGGGAGCACTGGGCAGAGGGAGACATCAGGGTTGCCAGTTTCCTATGCAGCAATCAAAGAATTGGGAGGCTCAACTGGACGGGAGGGACATCGGGCTGAATAATGACCCTTCTTATCACAGTTCCAGCATGTAATCTGGCTAAGATCCCTTCTCTGGATTCTCAAAGTGTCTTTTTGTTCCCTGCCTCTTCCTCCATAGCCCCCCCTTTGTTGCATCGGGGCGAGACGAGTTCTTTTAGGAGCTAAATCTAACTCTGCACCTTTTGCAATGCTCACTAAATCATTAAACTGGCATGTACGCCAGTCGGGGCGGGATCTTTTAACAGCTTCTTGTACTGCCGGCTTAAGACCGGACATAAAAGTTATTTTTAGTAGGCGCAAGTCTTTTGCATCACCTTCTTCATACCCGTGATCTAACCACTGCTGCTGTAAAGTTGTGGCATAATCAGGGACTGACTGTTTAACATCTTGGGAAAATGACATAAAACTATCAGTTCGATCCTGTTGAGTAGCATCTACCCAGGGCTGCATAGCGTTCAGGTATTCTAGTCCTGATTGCTCATTGGTTTTATTTGCTGGTACGGGATTTGTAATAGCAGCTTGAATTTGATTTTTGAGCACTTCCCCTCCCTTTGTTTCTACCAGGCTCTCCATATCTGACCATGTAGCACGGTAAGCTAGATGTACTGCTCGCAGCTTTCTATGGAAAGCGCTTGGTGTTTTACGTGGGTCTGGGAGTGTGTTACATACAGCTAGTAAATCAGCCGGGCTCCAGGGGCGATACACAGTGGCTTCATGTGACTGGATTTCCCCTACTGCCCCAGGTACTGGTTGCCCGTCTACATCTACTGGTTTTGGTCCCCTGTGTGTATGGATACTTGATACTAACGGAAACAATCTAGTGGGGCGCTGCGTACCACAACTGACACAATATCCTGCAGTGATGGGGTTCTGCTGCCCACAGTGTGGACATGTCCAGCAGCTGCTTTTCTTGCTATTTTCAGGATAAGGAGATGGCGCAGTTGCTGCTGTGGGGCTGTTTGGCAGTTGTAAAGGGGTTAACACATTAGTGAGGAGCTTTTCACTTAAAGGGTCATATAAATCATACATTATTCCATGATTTGCTTCCATACTCTTATGTTCTGTGTTACTCACTCTCTGTGCTACCTCATACCACATTTGGGCTTTTTCCACCATGTTATTGTCTTTCAACCATCCAACACAATTTGTCATAAATCTTTTCCAATCACATTCTGCTAATGTGCCATAGGACCCAACTCCCATCATTTTAAACATTCTTTTACAATCCTTCACAGCCTCAGATCCTTTTGCTCTTTCTACTATTTTGATGGCAGAGACCCACGTCTCAGGGCTGTCCCGCATTTTTGTCTTACTATTTCCTGACCCCATGGTCAGAGGGCGTAGGGTAGTCTCCGGAAAACTCCCCAGCTCCAAACAGACAGGCCTTAGTCTGTTGACAGATATCTCAGACAATCTATCTTACAGTTTCAGAAAGACTATCAATATCAAAAGTCGTTCCTTCAGACTATTCTAGCAGTGGGATATCCTTTTCTCTGATCCCTCACTATTTTGAACATCAAGAACAGACAAAATGCTGCCAATCCACAAATTGCAAGAGCAAATCCTTCAACACAATCTACATTCATGAACTTCCATTGATTCAAGCAAGAGTTGGTCACATTCATTTCAAACTTCTACAAACCCTTCGTCTCTTTCACTTATGCAGAACACTTGCAGTTCATACAGCCTGTGATGTAGCATATATCCCAAACTCTTTCCTCTAGCACTTTGCAATGGTTTCACATGCAAATTATATTTGGTAACATATATGTAATCCTCCCCCCTCAGCCGTTCTCTCTGTGGGTTGTAGTTTAGGGGCCTGTTATCTATGTTGGTGATGATTTCTTTAGGGGCTCTGTGTCTGAGCCAATACCGATGTTCTTTACTGTAATTAGTCTGGGTAGTTATATTACTACGACACAGGTGGCACCTGGGGTAAGTGTCAGAGTCATTCAATGAATACAGGATGTTATATTACAACGGTATTCAATCCAGCGGTCTGATGTTATACTACTACAGACTTAATTACTTGGATGTTATTTTACATCAAAGTGTATATGCCGGATTATCATGTGCTAGAAATCAGTCTGTACTGATTCCCACCTTATACCAGTCTGGCAATGCATACAACTGGTTTATGGACCCTTACACACAATATCACTGTCTGGCAATGAATTTAGGAAAATATAAATGATTTTCTAATACAGTATTCAAAGTTTTCCCTATTGCACTGGGTAATGGTATTGAGTGCAAATTCAATATAGACACAATTGCTCCTCCTTGCACTGAGTGTATATCGTCTTCTATGAAGTGGATATTACTTCTGGGCTGGGAGCCATACAGTTTCAACAATTTGATATGTATGTCTTCTCACAGATGTATTCAACATCACACTACACACACATTTATCACACTTGTCACATACACCCCCATGTAAATCCATTTAACCACACTACCATCCTGACAAAGGACCTGATTATTACGGGACCCCTTTGTAGAGACTTACATATACAAAGTACGTTTCCAGGGACTTAACAGAGTGGCTGAAACAAATGGTGTAACATAAAGTCTGTTACTTACCGCGCGGTTTTGGTTTCAGTGACTCCCCAGGTCCTTCCAGATTAGTGGACTTTGCACAAAATTCTCATTAGGAGGTCCCGGGTTTCGGCACCATAACTGTCGAAGAAACCCCTTCCAGGTAGCACCTTTTGGGATGGGTGCTCTAATGGGCTCCCTCTGCTTTGTCAGGTGGTATTCAAATATGGTAATTGAAGTATCAGCAGTGCACCGGGAGATCAATAAAGACAATAGCAATCTGTCGTCTCAATCAATATTCTCATTTATTATCAAGATACATAGGTTAATATACCCTCAGGGCGTCCCCTCTAACCAGGGTGTTACCTCTCATGGAACAACCAATCATAACATTTTACACGTAGACTGAAAATACGTCACAGGGACCTTCCCACTGAGGTCACGTGATCTTTCTAACATCTGCAAATCCTGGCCTACAAACAATAAAAAATGTAGGAGGTCTCCACAAGGCCATGCGATGATTTCACATATGTGTATGAAATACTGAGATAAAGAATTAATTGGAAATATAATGATTATTTTAGGTCTAGGCGTTTTGCCAGACTCCTATCTACCAGTATTGAAGGCCATGAAGAAGAACACAAAGTAATAACTTATTCCCTTGTGATTCAAGCAGTAACAGAAAGAGATCATAACTGAATGGAGAATACATATCTTCATAATCCGGCATCCTGCTTGATAATTCATAGTGTAATTTAATACAGAGAACATAAGCAATTTGACCATCCATCACAATAGAAATAATAATAATCTTTATTTATATGACACAAAAAATCCGCAAGTTGGGTGGGTCCCTTTTTTTCAGCCATGTGGCCAGGCCCCCAACGGCATTACCAGTAGTATTGGATGGTGGCCCTGACTGTACGGACTCTTTGAACAAGCTAGAAAAGCAAAATGTTGTGTTCAAAAACTAAGTGCATGAATGCTCCTGTGTAATATGAATTAAGAGAAAAGAGCACCAATATTTTTTTTAACTTTTTTATTTTATTTAATTATTTTATGCAGGGCACCATAGTCTGTTGGACTCTGTATTGTAAAAATGCAGTTTTTGGCGCAGCTTTTTTAGCCAAACACAGAAGTGGAAAGAGATGCATCAGTGTCACGAAGAGTCTGTGGACCCACTGGGCCGTATCGCCTTGGCGACTCGTGGCTGCGGCTGTCAGGAGGGGATTGGAGATGACAGCCCTCAGCCACGGACATTACAGTATCCCCCCTCTTCTTGCGACCAGAGCGAGAGAGAAACTTCTTCAGAAGAGTAGGAGCATTGAGTTTCTTCTCTGGCTCCAAAGACCTTTCTTCAGGACCAAATCCCCTCCAATCCACCAAATAAAAGGTCTTTCCTCTCACTTTTTTGGTGTCCAGGATCTCCTTAACCTCAAAGGGGTCTGAAGGGCCGCAGGAGGCAAACACAGGGCTAGGAGTCTTGGTGTAGCGGCTCAGAATCACCGGCTTCAGGAGGGGGACATGGAAGGAGTTGGGGATCTTGAGGGTAGGAGGCAGCTGAAGCTTATAGGTGAGAGGGTTGATCTGCTGTAGGATCTCGAAGGGTCCGAGGAACCTGGGAGCAAATTTGCATGATGACACCCTTAGTCGGATATTCCTGGAAGACAGCCAGACCCTCGTGTCAGGAAGAAATTGAGGAGGTTCCCTTCTCCTTGTGTCAGCCTTCCGTTTCATGCGGTCGACTGCCATTAGGATTGAGGATCGAGTCTGCTGCCAGATCAGTAGGAAGTCTCTAAAAGCGGAGTCAGCCGCTGGAACCTCGGAAGTATCGGGCACCGGGAGAGGACTTCTTGGGTGCTGGCTGTAAACAATGAAGAACGGTGTATTCCTTGTAGACTCGCTGGTGTGATTATTGTAGGAGAATTCAGCCCATGGGAGCAACTGCACCCAGTCATCATGCTGCTTGGAAATTAAGTGGCATAGGTAGTTCTCCAAGATCCAATTGATACTCTCGACCTGACCATTGGACTGAGGATGGTAGGCTGATGAAAAGTCCAACTTCACACCGAGGAGTCTGCAGAGGGCTTTCCAGAACTTCAAGGTAAACTGAACCCCCCCATCAGACACAATATGCTGCGGCAAGCCGTGCAGGCGAAAGATGTGTTGGATAAGCAGCTTGGCCAGCTGAGGAGCAGAAGGAAGACCGGTCAGAGGAACTAAGTGGGCCATCTTCGAAAATTGACCCACCACCACCCAGACAGCACTGCATTCAGCAGAGAGAGGAATGTCCGTAATAAATTCCATAGCTATATGCTGCCAGGGAGCATTGGGCACAGGCAATGGCTGGAGCAGTCCATCAGGTCTGGAGTGAGCGGCCTTGTTGGCTGCACATACAGAACAGGAAGAAATTAAGTCCATAATGTCCTTGGGCAGCGTGGGCCACCATGAAATGATGAGCAATCTGATTCCGGGTCTTACGGACCCCCGCGTGACCTGCCAGTCTAGAGGAGTGTCCCCAGTGGAAGATTCTTCCACGATCAGCCAGGCGCACAAAAGTCCTCCCTGGAGGAATGTCCCCAACTTGGTCACATGGTCTGCAACGTCATTCAGGGAGTCTGGACTGGTGTAGAAGCAGGGAACTCTGGGTGAGTATAACTTTATTATTTTTTTCTTACTTGCATTTTTGCGGCATAATCGCTGTGATTCCGCTGCAAATATAGCAACACACACTGCTTTGTTGCTGGTTTAAGCACCCCATTGAATTCAATGGGAAAACTGGCAACGGAAGAGCTGCGAATACGCAGCATTAATGGACTGTTGACGAAACCGCACCGCAAGTGAATTTATGTGCGTTTTATTAGGCGGCATTTTTTTGCAGTGTGGGGACGAGATTTGTTGAAATCTCACCCACACTGCTGCTACTGTAAAACGCTGCGGATTTTCCGCAATGAATACGTTCGGAAAATCCGCAGTGTTCACGCTTTGCCTGTGCCTAAAAGTGCAGGAAAGAAAGTTTAAAAAGATTCATCATTTAAATGCTGCACACCTGTTCTTGTTTTATTTGAACATCATGACATGGACAATTTCCTATCGGCAAGCAATTTATTGAATAATCACAATCTCAAAATATATGGTTTGGACGTGCACAGGGTAAAAAGATCCCAATGCCACCAATGAGGAGACCTATTGCCTCCGTGTGCTGCCATACAGACTCCATTGCGTGCCGTATGTATGGAGCTATCCTCTGTACATACGGCATGAAAAGAAGCATGTCACCGTTTTTTTCTCTTGTATTCATACAGATGCCTTAGGCCTATCTCACACGGCCATAATATAGGCGCATCTCAACATTCGTATTATGACAGCAGTAACCAGACCTCCCGAGGTCAAACTGAACTGAACTTGGATCACCATAGGGTGCTATTTATTTTCAGTTCAGTTGAACTGCGTGAGCCACTATTCTTGTGAAAGTGGCCTAAGGGAATTCACACCGCGTTTGCCGATTACTTTTGGTGGGACTGTTTAAAATTGTCCCACTGAAAGTATGCCCAGATGTATGCCTATACAGTATCATATATGCTATTTATAAAAAAATTCTCATCTTTTTATACAGTTGTATTGATAAGCATAATGGACTGCTCTTTTCAATACAGTTGGGACTGCAGGATTCCAACGGATACTGGGCAAATGTAAGCTAGAAGCTCTTTCGGCATATGTTTGATCAGTAAAATCTATAGGAATGTTGGCATTTATGTCTCCAAAGGAAAACTAATTCCCTGAGTTTATTCCTAGTATTTGTAAACAAAGTTTACATGCTTCCCAACTGTCCCGGTTCTTTCAGGAAAGTCCCCTAATTCTGGGCAGTATACGCGGCTACTGCCGGCATGTCCCAGTTTCAACTGTATCTACATCTTCAGGTCGCAGATACACATAAAATCAATGGTGGAGCAGGAAGCCATCAGCTCCCTCCTCCACCATTCACTATGTAACACCAGCCGTAAACAGCTTGGCGCAGATAGGTGCGATGAAGTGATGTAATCGCGCCTTTCTGCGCTGAGCCACACAGAGCAAAGAATGCAAGAAACCTGCAAGGTCATCTCCGCCACTCACAGTGAGCATATATTTTTCACATTTTTATTAGCCACTCTTGGGGCATTAAACTGTGGGTTTGCAATATGAGGGCATTATGCTCTGGGGAGACACTATGGGGGAATTATACTGTGTGAGGGGTGCTATGGGGGCATTATACTGTGGTGGGCACAGTGGGGGCATTATAGTGTGGGGAGGCACTATGGGGCATTATACTGTGGGGAGGAACTATGGGGCATTATACTGTGTTTGGGGGTACAATGGACGCATTATACTGTGGGGAGGCACTTTGGGGGTATTATACTGTAGGGAGACACTATGGGGGCTTTATACAGTGTGCGGGCCACTATGGGGGCATTATACTGTGTGGAGAGGCACTATGGGGGCAAAATACTGAGTTTAGGGGTACGATGGTCGCATTATACTGTTGGGAGGCACTTTGGGGATATTATACTGTGTTGGCTGAACTTGGTATGTATAGATGGTTGATTGGGCAGGGTTAAAGGATAAGGCTTAACCTAAAATAAATTGCCTCCACAGGAGTTATCCCTCTTTGCAATACTTGAAAGTTGGGAGGTATGACTTTCAGCCCATATTCAGTACAGCATGCAGACTACAGGACAATAAAGACTGGGAAACCAAAGGGAATTAACTTCAGTCACACAACAGCAATTATGTCATGCTGCAGCCTTTTTGCCACCCATGTTGGAGGAGGGTTTTAAAGGTTTTCTGGTGTGAAAGCACTCATGTAATGAATTCAAACCATGTTAGCTACACCAAGCATTGACAACAAAGAACAGTCAAATGACAGCACTCATTGAAACTACTTTGCAGAAATCACGGCAATAGCAATTCTCTCATTTAATTATACTGTTGTAATCACTCCAATTACATGTGGGGGCGATTCTAACCTACAAGAGAGTGGCAAGACTAAATTTATTTCACCTACAGCGTCTCCACAATGTCCAGCAGTCAGGGCAAGTGTGTACTTATAAGGTCTATACCTGGGCCTACAGCTGCCCATACACATAAATTAGATATTGGATGGATGATTGTGCAACCAACAGCTTTGTTTCCAAACCTATTTCCATGCACATGAACCCCGCGTGTCGTCATATGAGGTCAAGCATTTTTTTTTTAATGCTTTTCATGTACAAAAATGCAGCAGTCAGATGTTAGCTATGAGTGAATAAGAAAATGTTAATTCCTGTTTAAATGCTTACTTTAGGTCTTACTTTAGGTCTTGTTAGGCGATGCAGAACCATTTGTACATATAGTACATGTGACCCTCCAGATTCAACTACTTTGGTATGGAAGTGTCATACAAATTTAGCATATTAATAAATTCTTATCCTAACAATTCCTTTCAAATTCCAGCAAATGGAAATTACATTATTACATATCACAAGCTTGTATATCTCTGAGGGTAGATGAGTATCAGTACAAAATAAAGCCATGGTGTAAATTGCTGTTGATCAGTTGGGTAATTTTAACGAGAGTGTGTAGATAGTTTTGTGCCCACCACTGATTTGCTTAAAAGCTATATAAACCTTTGAAAGTGATTTAAAAAAAAATTTAAAAAAATGTGTATCCGTGTATTTGGTGCAACTTTCAAATTTGTTTTTATTAAAAATTATTTTTACTTCTTATATACAGAGCAGCTGGGATCTGCAGGACTGAAAGAATCAGGTCTTAGCGAAAGATACAGCTGCTCTGTATACAGGATACAGAGCAGCTGTATCTCAAAAGCAAAAAAAAATTTTTTAATAAAAAACTAATTTGAAAGTTGCACCAAACACACTGAGGCCTCATTTACACGAACGTAATATACGCGCGTGCGACGCGCGTGCTTTGCACGCATGTCGTACGCACCTATATTAGTCAATGGGGCAGTTTAGACGATGCGTGAATTGCGCTCAGCGCGTGTGCGCAGAAAAAAACTCACGACATGTTCTATAATCGTGCGTTTTTCGCGCACTCACGCACCCATTGAAGTCAATGGGTGCGTGAAAACCACGCATGCCGCACGGAAGCACTTCCGTGCGAACTGCGTGATTCGCGCAAGAGCTGTCAAACTCCTGAATGTAAACAGAAAAGCACCACGTGCTTTTCTGTTTACAAACATCCAAACGGAGTGTCAAATTCGAGATGAGCGCACCGAACTTCACCGGGTTCGGCCAAACTCGTTTTGACCGAAACCGGTAAAAAATGTTCGGGTACGCGACGTCAGGAGACAGTCACTGTCCACGGTGCTGAAAGCGTTAAACTGGTTCAGCACCATGGACAGTGACTTCCGCTCCGAAAATCCATGAACCTGTAAAAAAAAAAAGACGTTCTGACTTACCGATAACTCCGGTCCGACCTCCCGGGATGACAGTTCAGTCCAAGTGACAGCTGCAGCCAATCACAGGCCAAGCACAGGCTGCAGCCAATCACAGGCTGCAGCGGTCTCATGGACTGCGGCGTCATCCTGGGAGGTGGGGCCGGATGACAAGAGAGGGACGCGTCACCAAGGCAACGGCCGGGAGACCGGACTGGGGGAAGCAGGAAGTTCTTGGTAAGTATGAAAGTCTTTTTTTATTCACAGGTTGGTGTATATTGTGTTCGGCATTCACTGTCGAGGGTGCTGAAAGAGTTACTGCCGATCAGTTAGCTCTTTCAGCACCTTGGACAGTGACGGGCGTCGACTAGCCTCATCTCTATGATGGCGGCTACGCGAAAATCACGCAGCCGCGCATCATACACGGATGACACACGGAGCTGCCAAGTGCCTTTTGCGCGCGCAAAACGCACCATTTTTTGCGCGCGCAAAACGCACACGCTCGTGTAAATGAGGCCTGACTGACATTTTTATTTTTTTTTAAAAATCACTTTCAAAGGTTTACATAGCCTTTAAGTAGGAGTCACTTTGTAGGTGAGTTGGTTGTAGAAGTCTTTCCATCTGACAAAGTACATTGAGGATCTTCAGTGACAATGCAAATTGACTCAGTATAATTGGTCTTCAAGTTCTCCACAGCTTCTTTTGATATCCCAAGCCATTTCTAAAACGAAAAATATTATTAAACTCAACCAATATTGAAAATTATCACACATTTTACATTTCTAATTATAAATAGTCATACACATTGTGCTTCCCTGTGCTGGGCTTCACAAACAGAATCTAATGTGTAGGACATGGGCTGTGCTGCAGTGTATCATGCTCTAGCAGGGCCAAATAATGTATACTTAACAAATGTTCCTTTTCCCATAGAACATTCCACATTTCAACCCGCAAAACATGTTATTGTTATAACTGACTAAGAACGTGCGTGGTTGTCAGGTTGAGGGACATAGTGGTTGGTGGGGTGGGTGTCTGAGTGTGTGAGTGGCTGGGTGGGTATCAGGGCCATTAGTGATAGAGAACTTAAGTAGGTGTCTGGCTGAGTTATAGGGGTTTTCCTAGATTAGAAAAATATAGCTGCTTCCTTCCCAGAACAGCGCCACTCCTTTTCATGGGTTATGTACAGTATTGCAGCTTAGCTCCATTGAAGTGAATACAACACACAACATGTGGAGAGGTGTGGCAATGTTTGGAAGGAAGCAGCCATGTTTTACTAATCCTGGATAGCCTCTTTAATGCAAAGCAATCTCCAGGGCAGGTCTGTTCTCTGTAAACCAATTTTAGGGCACACCATGCACTCGTATAAAATACTGGTATACAGAGGTATGCCAGTACATCAAAATTAGTACCATTATACGACTAAAAAAGAAAGTAAAAACACAAAAAGCTAGTAAACACACTTAACCGCCACAAAAAAAATCACCTCGATTTTTAATATCCCCATAACCATAACAATCCGTATTAGAAATATATAAGATTATTTTAGGTCAGTTGTGAACAGCATAAAAAAACCTATGGCACAATCGTGGTTCATAGAATGTAAACGTTAACACATACCCAAAATAGTCAGTAGAAGGTTAAACTCACAACCCCCTCCAAAATAAAGGCCTCATACAGATGCATTAATGCAAAAATTAAAAAGTTATATAACCAATAGAATGCAGAGGCAAAACCCACAAAGTGATGGCATATCGCTAGGAAATGCCATTACTTTGTGATCCGTGTGGAACCGACTGCCGGGACCCCCACTGATCCTGTGATGTATGGGGTCGCATCACTGATTTAGTGCTGCATCCCCTTCTAAGTTTTTCCTGCACAGCGGTGTTCACGGTCAAGGGCTGTGCAGGGAACTGCAGCACGGTTCCATTCACTTGAGTGGAGCGGTGATGCAGTTTTCTGCACAGTAGGTGGTCAGAAGCGCCGATGTGCAGGGAAAAACAGTAATGGGGCCGTAGTGCTAAAACAGCTGAATTAATAGGGTCTAATTCTGGAATTGCAGCTCAACCCCATTCACTTCAATGGGGATCAGCTGCAATACTAGGTAGCCTGTGGACAAGAGTGCCGCTGAACTTGCGCTGGGTTCACATTGTGTTTTTTGTTGTTTTGTTTTTTTTCAAACGCTACAAAAAACTAATCTGAAAAGACACAAGCATTTCAACTGTGATCTGGCTTTAAATTGAGTAGTTATAGACTTACATCTCAAACACTTTTTAAAATGTTTGGGTAGTTAAAAAACGCATGCGTTTTTGTGGCAGCATTTGAAAATGTATGAAAAAATACACAATGTGCACCCAGCCTTTGGCTTTTAGGTCAATCTTGGTGTAATGACGGGGGTGGGGAGACAGACAAGTGAGCCCTAATCTACCCGCCACTCAGTCCCTGCCTACTTGCAACGACCCGCCCTAGGCGACGGGGTACAACTGGGCGACGGTCCCTACGCTCAATAAGTGCACGACAGACAAACAGACAAGGGTACACAGAGCTAGGGGGAGAAAGGGGCAGTTGCCCACGGCAACACCGTGAGCAACAAGAGAAGTGAACAAGCCGAGTCAAACCAGGAGAAAACGAGGTGCCAAACGCAGAGCAGAAGAGTAGTAAACAAGCCGAGTCAAACCAGGAGTGTACGAGGTACCAAACGCAGAGCAGGAGAGTAGTCAGCAAGCCGGGGTCAATATGAAGCAAGGTACAATAGTACAAGAAGCTGCAGCAGGGCCAAGAAACCAAACGAGAAGAATCACAAGCAAAGGAGGAACAGGAAAGGCAGGTATAAATAGACAGAGGGCGGGAGCTGGCTCCGTCTGGCCAGGCTGTGATAGGTTCTCCCACTCCTAAGCCTGCCACCCTGAGTGGTGGAAGATAGAGTCAGTCTCACAGACATAGAAGCAGGTGCAGACTGATTATCTATGGGCGTTAACCCCGAAGCTGTGCCTGGCAGATCCTTTACACTTGGTGCTTAAAATACCCATTAGTGAACAAAAAAAAAAAGTAAAAACAATTATGTTAAAATGAGTGAAATTTATGAAAAAACACACATTTAAAAATGATTATCATTGGTCACCATTAAATTGTTAAGATATGTTTACATTTGCAACAAAAGAACATGTGATATTTTGGCACAAAAAAAATCTAACACATTTGAAAAAAATTGGGTTGGATTCTTCTGTAGCCAGGACATTTCAGCTATGTCCGTGGCTACAAAAGAACATACTAGCAATGATGTAACTTCTACTATTTTTTCCTATTAATCCAATGCATCTAAAATAAATAATGAAGCAATTTTGCAAATAGTCTTATAAAACATATTCTACCATTTTGTGCATAGAGCTCTTAGGCTACATTCACATGACAGTGAAAAAAAATGTCCATTAAAAACAGTCAGTTTTTCATGGCCATTTTGCATCAGTGTTTCTCCAAATTGACATCCATTTCCAGTCGTCTGTCCGTTCTTAATGGCCGTTTGACATCCAGTTTGCATCCGGTTTTCATGGCCGATAAAAAAACTGATGAAATTCATTTGTCAGGCTTTTTTTGTCACAACCCCCTGAAAACACCCAAAGGAAGGTCATTGTCATGATTGTTTCACAGACACTCTGTAGATGATGGCACACAGACCCCTTGTAGATGATGGCACACAGACCCCCTGTATAGGACGTCACACAGACCCCCTGTATATGATTCCCCACAGACCTCCTGCAGAGCCACCAAGCAGTAGACAACGAAATTTCACAGAGAGAACGGCTGACAAGTGAAAGCCCTCGGCTCATACGAATCAAATATCCTCTGTTGCACCATTTAATACAGAGTTCCAAAATGCCCTGGGAAGCAAAAGAACTGTGTGGGGAGCTATATGACTTGGGTTTCCATGGTCAATCATCTGCTCACAAGCCTAAGATCACTATACGCAATGCCAAACATTGGGTCAAGTGAAGTAAAGTGTCACGCTGCGGGTTAGTGGACCCACTAGGCCGTACCGCCGTAGCAGAGAGGCAGCTAGCCAAACAACAGGAAACCCCAAAAAATACAATGTCCCACACAAGGGTACCTGGATAGTCCAGACAGTGGCTGCAGTTCTGGCACAGATGGAGATGGGTGCAGCAGATAACGCCAAACGTGGCGGATGACACAGGTGCCGCAGGTTGCACCAGATGTCGCAGATTCCTCCGGACGTGACAGAAGACACAGGACGTGGCAGATTCCTCTGGATTTGGCAGATGACACAGGACGTGGAGGATTCCTCTGGACGTGGCAGATGACACAGGACGTGGCACGACTTGATACAATAGGTACAGCACGGGAAACAGGAACAGGAAACAAGGCATGGGTAACAACTGGAACGGTAAACACTAAGGGACCATTTGCATGACAGACTGTGAAGACTAACAACGCTCAGGCAAGGATCAGAAGGCCTGGGGCCTTCTTATAGACCAGGAAATCGTGGCAGTTGATGATGATGACGATTTCCTTTGTGTGCGCGCTGGCCCTTTAAGGCCGGGCACGAGCGTGCGTGCGCACTCTACGGGACACAGCAGACCGAAGCGGAAGTGAGCGCTGGCGTCTCCTAGGAAGGAGATGGGGAGCAGCGCTCACGGATCCATGGCTGCGTGCGTCGGGAGGTGAGTAAATCCGACGGCCCGCGGCCATGGACGCTACATAAAGCATGTCGCCACTAGACCAGTGGAAATGTGTTCCCTGGAGTAATGACTCACATTTCACTATCTGGCAGTCTGATGAAATAATCTGGGTTTGGTGGATGCCGGGAGAAGGATACCTACTGGAATGAATAGTGCCTACTGTAAAATTTGGTGGAGGCAGGATAATGATCTGGGGCTGTATTCAGGGTTTGGGCTAGGCCCCTTATTTCCAGTGAAGGGTAATGTTAATGCTACAGCATACAAAGATATTTTAGACAATTGTATGCTTCTAGCTTTGTGGCAATAGTTTGGGGAAGACCCTTTCCTGTTCTAGCAGGACTGTGCCGTGTGCTCAAAGCAAGGACCATAAAGACATTGTTTATGAGTTTGGTGTGGGGGAACTCGAGTGACCTGCACAGAGCCCTGACCTCAGCCCCATCAAACACCTTTGGGATGAATTGGAACACCGATTGTGAGCCAGACCTTCTCAAACAACATCAGTGTCTGACCTCACAAATGCTCTTTTGGCTGAATGGGATCAAATTCCCACAGAAAAACACTACAAATTATGTGGAAAAGCCTTCCCAGAAGAGTGGAGACTGTTATAGCTGCAAAAGAGGGAACAACTGCATATTTTTGAATGTGTTATGAATGGGATGTCCAACAAGCTCATATAGGTTATGATTGATGATAAGATTCACATACTTTTGGCCATATGGTGTACCATGTTTGTATGATTCAACCATGGAGATGCTTTGGAGCTGTATACACAAAACAATATTATTAATCAAGAGTCATTTATAACTCCTTCCTGTAACTGTACGTCCATTTTAGTGGTGCCTTCCCACAAATGGGTTGTATAGTTATGTCCAATGAATGGCGTGGGCACAAGAGCGAAAAAATTAGCGCATTGTGAAGTCCCCGAGTGGGATTAAAAAATAAATTAAATTAAGTTTTATAAAGTTTATTAAAAAAAAAATAGGTGTTTTTTCCCCATAAAAACCAATACACATATATAGTATCGCCGGAAACATACTGATCCTTATAATAAAATTAACATGTTATTTAAACCATACAGTGAACAGCGTAAAACAAATATGCAAACATCAACGGCATAAATGCTTTTTTTTATCCCCCAAAAAATAATAAAAGTTAATCAATAAATAATATGTAGCCCAAAATAGTAAATTATTGGAAAATGTAAAAAGTTATGGCACTTGGAATATTTTTTCTATGAAATGTGCTTTTATTGTGCAAAGTAGTAACACACAAAAAAAAGATACATATTTGGTATCGCCTTAATCGTACCTGTGACGGTGGACAGTTTGAGGGTGCTTCACACAGCAGCCAGACAACCCAATAGGAAATTTATCCTGGGAGATGGCCTCAACATAGCTCCCTGATCAGAAGGCGATCACACTTTCTTCCATAGCAGAAGACCACCATCGTCTTTACCGTGACCCCCAGGATAGGGCCACAGCAGCAGATCATAGCTCCTTCCAAGACACAACACATACCCAACCCCACATGTGCTCTGTCCTATTATAAAATGTCCTCTGGCTGATCAGCCTATGAGTGGGTAACCACCCTTCTGCTTACCAGTTCAGCATCTCCTGGAGTGTCCCTGAACAAGAGGTGGAGAAAGGTCCATGTGAGGTCCCCCTCACATTTCAGAGAGTTCCAGAACCAGTCAGTCTGCCTCTTTCCATTCTTTTCTCCAGCACATTCCAGAGAGCTCCGTCTCTGGCCAGTCTGCCAGAGATGGAGATAGAAGACCTGTCACTAGGTCATATAGATTGAACTAATTAACTGACCTGAATAGAGCTATCTCCCTGATTCCAGCACTGTTTTTTGTTTTTTTACTGGACCACATCATTCCAGAGATATGGTGCACTGTTTTATTGGCTTCCCATTCTTCTAATTTGCTGTAGTTAGCCAACAGGGTGGAGCTAACTTCCCTGCCTCTAATGCTGACCAATTAGCACGAGGCAGCTTGAGGGTAGTTAACCCTGTTGGCTAACTTACTGAAATAAGCATATAGGAAGCCAATAAAACAGTGGGCCATATCTCTGGAACGGTGGGGTCCAAGAAAACAAAACAAAAAACAGCACAGTAATCAGAGAGACAGCGCTATTCATCTCAGTAAACCAGTTCAACTCATATGACCTAGTGACGGGTGACATTTTAAGCCCCAAGCAAACTAGCCCTCTTTCGATGGCGGTTTTTACTCTCTAGATCAAGTTATTATCTACACATGTTGTTGCTTCACCAGAGATTGCCCTCCTTTCCTTATTTCCTGGGTCATCTTAGCTCATTAAGGAAGGTATTCTTAGACATTTTGTTATGGCTGTTAGGCTGGTTATACCTAGACTTTGGAAGTCACAAACCCCAGCAACTATGATTCAATGGGCTGATACTTTAAACTATATCATGAGAAGGGAACTTATGGTGGCTGCAGAGTCGGTCCATTCATACCAAGCTGAGTTTCATTGGCTACATTGGTCTCGATTTCAGGATTCCCTTGAATACAGTTCTTGGTTAGCCTTATCCTGAGGTGTTAATTCCCCTACCCCCCTGTATGTACTTTTCTCACACTTGTTTTCCCTCTTTGTGTCGTAGTCCTCGTCTTGTATTGTCCTGTGCGTCTCTTCTTAGTTTGTCCTTTTCCTTTTGTCTTTCATTTTACTCTCTTGGGAGCTTATGTACATTTCATTGTTATTATTACTCTCTCAGATGGCAATTTGACATTTTGGATTGTACTTTGATTTCTGATGTAACTTTCTTTTTGTATTGTTATTCTATGGATAAGATGCTGATGACAGTTTCTTGTATCGACTTGAAAATACAAAAAATTTGGTTGACTATAAAACCTCAAGCAGGGCACAATACTGCCCTAGCCTATGTTACAGTGACATCAAAACTAAAGAGAAGACACAGGAGCTGACGACAGTGTCGGGCAATACATACAAACATGAAGATGATAAGTCAGACACTCACATAGAATACAGAGGAAAAAGGAAAACAGAATGTCAACAAAATGACAACAAATCATTATTAGAAGTTAAACTGGAGGGGAAGCACCGTTACAGTAATGATCCATAGAATAAAGGTACCATATTATTTATCTCACGTGGTGAACAGCACAAAATTTAAACCACAAAAAAACAATGGTGGAATTGCTGTTTTTTTCCATCCAGCAGAAAGAATTAATAAAAGTTAATTGATAGGTTAGATGTACCCTAAAATGGTGCCATTGAAAAATACAACTCATATCACAAAAATAAGGCCTTATACAGAAATGTTGACAGAAAAATTAAAGAATTATGACTCTCAGAATGCGCCGATACAATAACGAAGATAAATTCTGCGATCCTGAAGGCCAAAAAAGGCTCTGTCCTAAAGGGAATAAAGTTGCCACATTTTATATTGCATTTTAGATACATTGGAGTAATAAAAAGTCTAAATAAGGTTTCCTCTTTATCATGAATAACTTCAATATGCTACAAAGAAAGGGAAATTAAAGCTCAAATACCTTTATCTTAATAATTTGCTGTAAAATAAATGTTTAACTACTGATATCTTATAATACAAAGAAACTGACTATAATTTCATATAAAAGTGTTACCTGGAAGTTCCTATCGTGGATGGTGAAAAGTTCTTCAAACTTTTTCCCAGGATTTGGAATTTGAGGAACAAGAATCACCCAAACCCTATAAATAAAAATCTAAAATTAGGCCAAAACAACATTGAAAAGACACTGCTTGAAAAACAAGAAAATTTATGTATGGCAAAATACTAAGAAATGCATAATTCAATACAAAGATGGAAAATGAGATGGTATGCTAGCAAGTTTAACAGGGACCTTACACACAATGTAGGGGCCTGTTCATATCAGTATTGCACTCCGTTGTGGGATTCCATCAGAGCTTTCCGTTTGTGGGGACCCCTCAAGTCGACTGCGCTATTGATTCCATAAAAAAAACGGAACCCTTTCACAACAGTGACAAAAGGAAACCATTATAGCAAAGTATCCGTCACGATTGAGATCAATGGTGATGCAAACAGAAGCTAAGGTTTCTGTTTGCCTTTCCATTGAAGGGTTCTGCTGACGGAAAGTCTAACGGAACCCCTCAACGGAAAGCAACTCTGATGTGAACACAGCCAAACTCATTCAATCCTCCATGCATAAAATGCATCAGTTTTGCTATTCCGAAGGGCTGAAATAATATATACTAACATGAACCCAACATGTTTGCCTATTTTTTTTATTTATTTTTAGAAAACTTGCAACATGCAGTCTGGGTGTGACTCCAACTTCTGTACTCCCTATAGCTACGTACCAGGCTTTAATGTTAATCCTTCAGATTTTTTTTTTTTTTTTTAGCTGAGAGATTAATACAGCAGGGTTAAATGGATTGTCTCAGCACATGTATTTTTTGGGAAAAAGATAGCCAATGGTATATAATGATAAATTAAAGCTATATTACATTATTTATTTATTTTTTGGACTACCCAAATTTTTTTAGCTGGGTTCCTCAGTGCCCCGATTTACTTACTGATTTGAGGGTAGGCTTACTGTTGTCAGGTCCCATCCTACAAGACCAAATCCCTTTTTGTACTGATTTATTATGTATTATAATCAATTATTAGAAAATATAAGTAAATGCTCACATTTTACTGATGTAAATATTTTATATTATAACATCTCATTCATATTTTTACAGATAGGGAAAGAGCGATAATGAACAAAGGCAAACAAAGTGGATGACATGAAAGGTTAGTGGATCGATTTCTTCTCAAGTAATGGAACGGAGCACCAAAAGGAAAAAGTGCGAGGTTGGTGCCAACGATAAGATGCTGATCAAGGATCAGATGTAATAAGTCCAAAGGAAATCGCAGCACTCCAAATATCCGGTGAAAATAGTGGTTTATTCACCATGTTAAAGGGGTTTACAGAGAGAGTAAATTAGTAACCTACCCTCAGGATCACCCGTGCCGATCAGCTCTTTTGAAGGGGTTGCGGTGCTCATGCACCTTTACTGCTCAATACTGTCAAACGTCGACACACTTGTAGCTGCTGTTCACAGTATTACTGACTTCTTCCATTCACTGTAAACCGCTGCTATAAGTGTGTTGGCGTATCCGGAGGATAGGCCATCAATTTTCGTACTCCGGAAAACTCCTTTAAAGGGAATGTGTTGCCAACAAAACATGTTTTTTTTTTTTAGTTAAACAATTAGTGTGTAGGTGATTAAACATTGTTCTAATTTTTTTTATTTTTTTTCACGAGTCAGGAAATATTATAAATTGGATTCAATTTATAATATTTCCCAGCACTGGTCACTAGATGGAGCAATTCCCAAAATTGCAGCATTGCATGTGGTAAAGCAACCACATTGCTTTATGCTGCAAAATTGGGAAAAAATCCCTCGCTCTAGTGAGCTCTCAGAATCCCCCCCTCCTTTATCCTGGCTAGTGCCGGGAGAAACGAGGGGTTTGAACGGTCTAACCTCCTACACTGTGAGTCGCCATTTTTTGAGCTAACACAGTGTAGAAGGTTTACATACACTAGTAAAACACACTGAAACACGAACATACATAGAAATCACTTACCTGCTCCAGTCGCCGCCGCTCCCTCCGGTCCGTCCGCTCCGTCTGCTGCCGCTGCTCCATGTGCACAAGTCCGGAAGCCGCGACCGGAAGTAGTAATCTTACTGCCCGGCCGCGACTTCCGGTCCACAGGAAAATGGCGCCGGACGGCACGCATTTCAAATCGGACTGTGTGGGAGCGGCGCATGCGCCGTTCCCACACACACGGCGTACACCATAGTGGATGGAACGGGCCCCGTTCGCAGTCCCTATGGGACTGGAGCTGCCGTATTCCATGTCTGTATGTGTCGTTAATCGACACATACAGAAATGGAAAAAAAAATGGCAGCCCCCATAGGGAAGAAAAAGTGTAAAAATAGAAAAAAGTAACACACAAACACACAAATAAATATAAACGTTTTTAATAAAACCCTAACATAAAACTGATATAAAAAAAATAATTTTGGTGACACTGTTCCTTTAAGGTAACATTTCAGCCTTTATCAGGGCCTTTTTCAAGGCTTTAAAATGGCCCTGACTTGGGATGAAACGTTGCCTTAACATTGGTTAATAAACCACAATTTTCACTGGATATTTTGAGAGCCGCAATATATACACATGTTGCAAAGAGAGAGCGGCACTCCAAAAATTGTCTTAATCCAAATATTAAGTTTTATTCACCCATAGTGGACAGGCAAGCTTTCGACTCTACCATAAAGTCATTTTAAAGCAAAGTGTAAGGGTTGTGTCTAAGTATATATACACACCCATCTCATACAAAAAAAATTACATACCGTATTTTTCGGACTATAGAACGCAGTTTTTTTCTTAGAAAATGTGTTCAAATCTTGTGCTGCATCCTATACCCTGAAGGCAGACAACTAAAAGTGTATGAAGAAGCAGGAAACTGAGCTCAGAGCTTTAAAGGTCCTTGCAGTGCAGTGTAATGGAATCTGCATGTCCTGTGCTGTGTGTCAAAAATCTCTGTTACCTGCTCACTGAACAGTCACATCTTACACTTCTGTCATCTCACTGTTCAGTGAGCAGGTAACCCAGACATTTGTACACACTGTACAGTAAATCTGTGCAGGTACTGATCTTCAAGGACCTCCTAGCCACGCCTCCTCCTATGAACAGAGCAGCAGCACAGAGTCATCACTATTAACCCCTGCCTCTCCACACCTCTGATGTCTGGTGAGTTCAGAGGAAGGTTAGAGCACTATAGCTGCCAATATCTTGTATTTCTGTGGCTGATATTGTATTGGGGTACTATGGTACCCAATTGTCTGAATATTACCCAAGAAATTTACAGTTAAAGGCAAAACTTTGTTTTCCCCTCTCTTACGCTACAAATTATGGGTGTGTCTTATGGTCCAGTGTGTCCTATAGTCCGAAAAATACGGTACTTCAATTACATTATTAAATAATAATTAGTATATTATATACAAAAATGCAAAGTGCATAATATCAGAATGAATAATCTTATACAGATTTATTACATTACCCCATAAAGTGCATAATATCAGAATGTATAATCTTATACAGATTTATTATGTTATCCCATAAAGTGCAAAATATATATTTTCATCTATGTACAATCCATAATAATATCAGAACAATCACATATGTATCCAATTCCGTAATTAATATAAGGTATATTGGAGTTTGGCACTCAACCTAGACATGTTCATATGTTTGCCACAACTCATCACTACTCGGTAGAGCATATCACATGTTGCTGATGACCAATAGAGACATATGTAGCGCACAGTCGCTCTTATCCTATACTCTGAAACCACTATTATCCTATCTGGCAGACATATGTCAATGTGGGGGGCATTCCTAAGAACACATCACTTACTCACGTCACAGAGCCGTCTTGGTTAGGGATTGCCTCATGCCCGTTTCCGTTAATTATTTTAATTACGGAATTGAATACATATGTGATTGTTTTAGGTTTGTTTTTTTAAGTGTATTTTTTATTAAACACCTTATCACACAGCAGGTAATGAATGCATACATTACATATAAATCAGTGTCATTTTCCATACATATAACTAGATATTCAGTAAAAGAATACCAGTTTGAGGACATGCATCCATATAAAACATAGTGTTACAGAAATAACAATATAATGACTGTATTTACAGTATAAACAAAGTAACAACTTAACAATTGTGGCATTTATCTGTCGAATACATTTTCTTCTCATTTCAATCTTTATCTTAAAATGTTGTGACTTTATTTATACTCTTCTATCTACATATTCAAGTTGTCCCAGGTTATCTTTCAAATCTTTAGTGAGATACCACGATGTATATTGTGACCCTGCCATCCGTTCGTCTATTTCCTTTCTAGAAAATTATGCGACAATAAATTGTTTCCATTTTTTGAAAAACAAACTTAGTTTTTTTGTCTTTGTGCCTTTCTGTCTTAATTCTATCTGAGTATAAATATGTTTTCAGCTGCTGCAACAACTGTTCTAATGTTGGTGTTTCCGGTTTCAGTCAGTTCTGTAACAAACATCTATTGGCCACCATCTACACTATATGTATCAGCGGAGGCAAAAATGTAGAGTTATCATCGCCCGCCCCCGTGGACCCTAGGGAGTGAAACAAAAGGAGCATGGGCGTCATCTGTATCTGCCCATCCCATAGACCTCCAGCATAATCTACATGTGATTGTTATGATATTATTATGGATTGTACATAGATGGAAATATATATTTTGCACTTTATGGTGTAATGTAATAAATCCATATAAAATTATACATTCTGATATGATTATATTATTCACTGTGAATTTTTCTGTATATTATATTTGAATTTGTTATTTTATGATGTAATTGAAGTGTGTACATTTTTTGTATGAGATGGATGTGTATATACACTTAGACACAACCAAGGTAAATGTGACTTACCTATCTGTCCTAATCACAAGAACCACAACTACCAGCAACAGAAACGTCACAACGAGGATAACAATTGCTTTTATAAATGTTGTGGGTTGTTCTTCTGAAAAGAAAAATAAGGCACCAGTATGAAAGCTCATCAAAGCGGGCAAATCTCCATCTTCCATCATGTCATGTTTAGGTCCAAAATGTTGTGCAAATTTGTTTCCTAAAATATATGTGTAGCGGTCGGAGCTCCGTTTTTCTGTTACAGAGCTCAAAATTTCTTGCTCAGACGTAAGGAGAGATGTAGTAAGACTGCACAAGTCTTAATAAAAAGATGCAACAAATTTAAAGAGGCTCTGTCACCAGTTTAATACTTCCCTATCTCCTACCTAATCTAATAAACGCTTTGATGCTGATAACTACTGTTTTGTTTTTTTTGAAAAATGTTCTGATGGTTTAAACATTTATGCAAATCTGTTGTAAAAGCCCCACCGGGCGTTTTTTTTGTTTGACCAAGTGGGCGTAGTGTAGAAAAGTGTATGATGCTGACCAATTAGCGTCATACACTTCTCTTCATTCTTGCCCCGCTTTAGTCACAGCACAGCGTGATTTCACGAGACAACGCTATGACGTCACTTACTCCCGCAGTTCCTTCACCGGAACGACGGGAGAATGACCAAGGACGTTACAGGGCTTAGAACTTTAACAGCAATTTCTCACATTTTCAAGAAAATTTCAAAAGGCTATTTGTTCAGGGACCAGTTCAGTTGTGAAAAGGAATTTAGGGCCTTATATATTAGAAACCACCAATAAGTCACCCCATTTTAAAAACCTGACCCCTCAAAGTATTTAAAACAGCATTTAGAAAGTTTCTTAACCCTTTTGATGTTTCACGGGAAGTAAACCAAAGTAGAAATTAAATTTACAAATGAAATTTTTTTTTTTTGCAGAAATTAATTTTTTATCTATTTTTTTTGTAACACAAAGTTTTACCAGAGAAACGCAACTCAATATTTATTGCCCAGGTTCTGCAGTTTTAGGAAATATCCCACATGTGGCCCTAGTGTGCTACTGCGCTGAAGCACAGGCCTCAGAATCAAAGGATCACCTAGTTGATTTTAGGTCTCCTTTGAATTAGACCAGGGGTCTCAAGCACACGGCCCGCGGGGCGCATGAGGCCCCTGGGGCTGTCATCTGCGGCCCGCGGGACACAGAGCCGCTAGTATCGGCTCTGCTCCGAGACTCTGGAATTCCCTGACATCGCTTCCAACATATGGACAGTGTGTCAGGGTCTTCCCCAAAGCAGAGTCCCGGGCAGAGCGCTAGTATCGGCTCTGCTCCGGGACTCTGTGGAATTCCCTGACATCGCTGCCCATATATGGACAGTGTGTCAGGGTCTTCCCAAGAGTGGAGTCCCGGGCAGAGCGCTAGTATGGGCTCTGCTCCGGGACTCAGTGGAATTCCCTGACATCGCTGTCCATATATGGACAGTGTGTCAGGGTCTTCCCCAGAGCGGAGTCCCGGGCAGAGCGCTAGTATAGGCTCTGCTCTGGGACTCTGGGGAAGTCTCTGACATCGCTGTCCATACATCGACAATGATGTCAGGGGCTTCCCCAGAGCAGGAGTCCCAGTGATGTCAGGAGCACAGCTGGAGTCTCAGGAAGAGCCTACTAGCGCTCTGCCTGGGACTCCAGCTCTGGGGTTGCCCCTGACATCTCTGTCCATATGTGGACAGTGATGTCAGGAGCAGAGCTGGAATCCCAGGCAGAGTGCTAGAAGCGGCTCTGCTCCGGGACTCCAGCTCTGAGCAAGCCCCTGACATCACTGTGGCAGCATCTGCGGAGGGCACTGTGGCAGCATCTGCGAAGGGCACTGTGGCAGCATCTACGGAGGGCACTGTGGCAGCATCTACAGAGGGCACTGTGGCAGCATCTACAGAGGGCACTGTGGCAGCATCTACAGAGGGCACTGTGGCAGCATCTACAGAGGGCACTGTGGCAGCATCTACAGAGGTCACTGTGGCAGCATCTGCAGAGGTCACTGTGGCAGCATCTGCAGAGGGCACTGTGGCAGCATCTACAGAGGGCACTGTGGCAGCATCTACAGAGGGCACTGTGGCATTATCTAGGGGTGTGTTGCATTATCTACAGAGGGCACTGTGGCATTATCTACAGAGGGCACTGTGGCAGCATCTACAGAGGGCACTGTGGCATTATCTACAAGTGGGTGTGAGGCAGTATCTGCAGAGGACACTGTGGCATTATCTAGGGGTGTGTTGCATCATCTGCAGAGGGCACTGTGGCATTATCTACAGAGGGCACTGTGGCCTTATCTACAGAGGGCACTGTGGCCTTATCTAGGGGTGTGTTGCATTATCTACAGAGGGCACTGTGGCAGCATCTACAGAGGACACTGTGGCAGCATCTACAGAGGACTCTGTGGCAGCATCTACAGAGGGCACTGTGGCAGCATCTACAGAGGGCACTGTGGCAGAATCTACAGAGGGCACTGTGGCAGCATCTACAGAGGGCACAGCGGCAGCATCTACAGAGGGCACAGTGGCAGCATCTACAGAGGGCACAGCGGCAGCATCCACATAGGGCACTGCAGCAGCATCCACAGAGGGCACTGCGGCAGCATCCACCGAGGGCACTGTGGCACTATCTAAAAAGGGGCTGCCCAATCTTGACATGTGTGCTAACTGAGCCTCTGGACTGCATTTAGCGACACTTAAACTGGAAAGCTGGATTGTTGAAATAAGCACGTGGAGAAATATCTCAAATCTTAAACTTAGCGTTATTATTATTATAGTAATGTAGTATTATTATTATAGTAATATAGTGTTATAGTAGTTCAAATAACTGATTGATTAACAATAATTTTGTATTGTATCAAATTTGAAAGTAATGCGGCCCGTCAACTTCCCATTTTTTCTATTTGCGGCCCACTTACCCGGCTGAGTTTGAGACCCCTGAATTAGACTATATTTTAGGCACCATGTCAGGTTTGAAGGGCTCTTGTGGTGCCAAAACAGTGGAAATCCCCAAATAATGAACCCATTTGGGAAACTACACACCTCAAGGAAATTATCTAGGGGTATAGTGAGCATTTTGTCCCTACAGGTTTATTGCAGAAATTATTGGAATTGGGCCGTGAAAATTAAAATCGACATTCTTTCAAAGAAAATGTAGGTTTAGCTATTTTTTTTCTCATTTCCACAAGGACTAAAGGACAAAAAGCACAAAAACATTTGTAAAGCAATTTCTCCCTAGTAAAACAATACCCCACATGCGGTCATAAACGGCTGTTTGGACACACGGCAGTGCTTAGAAGGGAAAGAGCGCCATTTGGCTTTTGGAGCTCAAATTTAGCAGGAATGGTTTGCGGAGGCCATGTCGCATTTGCATAGCCCCAGAGGGACCAAAACAGTGAAAACGCCCAAAAAGTGACTCCATTTAGGAAACTACACCCTTTGAGGAATTCATCTGGGGGTGTAGTGAGCATTTTGACCCCACAGGTGTTTCATAGATTTTATTAGAATTGGGCAGTGAAAATAAAAACAATCCTTTTTCTTCAATGAGACGTAGCTTTAGCTAAAAATTTTTCATTTTCTCAACAAATAAAGGAAAAAAAGAACTCCAACATTTGTAAAGCAACTTTTCTGTAGCACGGAAATGCCCCATATGTGGTCATAAACTGCTGTTTGCGCACACGGCAAGGATCAGAAGAGAAGGAGCGCCATTTGGCTTTTGGAGTACAGATTTTGCTGGATTGGTTTCTTGACACCATGTCGCATTTGCAAAGCCCCTAAGGTACCAGTACAGTGGAAACTACCCAAAAGGGACTCCATTTGGGATACTACACCCCTTGAGGAATTAATCTAGGGGTGCAGTGAGAATTTTGACCCCACAGGTGTTTCATAGATTTCTCAAAAAATAAAAGGCGGAAAAGAACCCCAAAATTTGTAAAGCAATTTCTCCCGACTACGGTAATGCCCTATATGTGGTCATAAACTGCTTTTTGGGCACACGGCAGGGCCCAGAAGGGAAGGAGCACTATTTTGCTTTTGGAGTGCAGAGTTTGCTGGATTGGTTTCTGGTAGCTATGTAGCAAAGCCCCTGTGGGACCAAAATGGTGGAAATCCCCCAGAAGTGACCCCATTTTGGAAACTACACCCCTCAAGGTATTCACCTAGGGGTGTAGTGAGCATGTTAACCCCGCAGGTATTTTGCAGAAATTAGTGTGCACTCGATGTTGCAGAGTGAAAATGGATTTTTTTCCATAGATATGCCAATATGTGGTGCCCAGCTTGTGCCCCCATAACAAGACAGCTCTCTAATTATTATGCTGTGTTTCCCGGTTTTAGAATTACCCTATATGGGGCACTAATCTTTTGCCTGGACATTTGACAGGGCTCAGGAGTGAAAGAGTACCATGAGAAATTGAGGCCTAATTTGGCGTAAGTATTGGTTCACAATCAGGGGCGTAACTAGGAAAGACTGGGCCCCATAGCAAACTTTTGACTGGGGCCCCCCTCCCCTGGGTGTCACACAACCCCCCCCCTTGTAGATAGTGCCTTTTTTACAGCCCGGCCTGTACATAACGCCATACAGTCCCCCTGTAGATAACGCCATACAGCGCCCCCTGTAGATAACGCCATACAGCCCCCCCTGTAGACTGTATGGCGTTATCTACAGAGGGGGACTGTATGGCGTTATCTACAGGGGGGGGGCTGTATGGCGTTATCTACAGAAGGGGACTGTATGGCGTTCCCTACAGGGGGGGCTGTGTGGCGTTATCTACAGGGTGGCTGTGTGGCGTTATCTACAGGGGGCTGTGTGGCGTTATCTACAGGGGGGCTGTATGGCGCTATCTACAGAGGGAGCTGTATGGCGCTATCTACAGAGGGGGCTGTATGGCGTTATCTACAGGGGGGGCTGTATGGCGTTATCTACAGAGGGGGCTGTATGGCGTTATCTACAGGGGGGGCTGTATGGCGTTATCTACAGGGGGGTCTGTATGGCGTTATCTACAGGGGGGACTGTATGGCGTTATCTACAGGGGGGACTGTGTGGCGTTAACTACAGGGGGGGCTGTGTGGCGTTATCTACAGGGGGGCTGTATGGCGTTATCTACAGGGGACTGTATGGCGTTATCTACAGGGGGACTGTATGGCGTTATCTACAGCCCCCACTACAGCCCCCACTGTAGAGAACGCCATACAGCCCCCCCTGTAGGGAACGCCATACAGCCCCCCCCTGTAGGGAACGCCATACAGCCCCCCCTGTAGGGAACGCCATACAGCCCCCCCTGTAGGGAACGCCATACAGCCCTCCCCTGTAGGGAACGCCATACAGCCCCCCCTGTAGGGAACGCCATATATCGCCCCCCCCTGTAGGGAACTCCATACAGCCCCCCCCTGTAGGGAACGCCATACAGCGCCCCCCCAGCAGGGAATGCCATACAGCGCCCCCCCAGCAGGGAACGCCATACAGCGCCCCCCCTGCAGGGAACGACATACAGCGCCCCCCCCTGCAGGGAACGCCATACAGCGCCCCCCCCTGTAGAGAACGCCATACAGCGCCCACCCTGTAGGGAACGCCATACAGCCCCCCCCCCCAAAATGCGACCTATAGTGTGTCCTACAAATAACATGCATCCCCTATCCACAGGATATGGGATACATGTGTGATCGCTGACATTGATAGGGAGAATGGGGGACTGAAAGTCCCCTGAAGTTCTCCATGACTAACCTCTGACTTCCGGCGTCTGTGTCGGCAACTCAATAAAAATGAAAGGAGCACTGGTCACGTATACGCACAAGCGAGACCGGCGCTCCATTCATTTCTACGGAGCTGCCGACACAGACCCCGGAAGTCCGAGGTTTGTGATGGAGAACTTCAGGGGACTTTCAGTCCCCCGTTCTCCCTATCGCTGCCAGCGATCACACATGTATCCCCTGTCCTGTGGATAGGGGATATATGTCTTTTGTTTAATGGCAGAGCGGGGAGATACCTGTTCAGTGGCGTCCCGCTGTAGCAGCCATAGCGGCTGCTAGCGGAGCCTGCGGCCATGGTGGGGGCCCGTGCCGGCGGGTGACACGGGCCCCCTTATGCCGCGGGCCCCGTCGCAGTCGCTACCGCTGCTACGGCGGTAGTTACGCCACTGTTCACAATTGCAGAGGCTCTGATGTGAAATAATAAAAAGAAACCCATGAGAAGTGACCCCATTTCAGAAACTACACCCCTCAAGGTATTTATTAAGGGGTGTAAATAAATGAATGCACTGCGGATGGTGCAAAGTAAAAATTTAAATTTTTCCAAGATATGCCAATTCAGTGGCAAATATGTCATGCCCAGCTTATACCACTGGAGACACACACCCCAAAAATTGTTAAAAGGATTCTCCTGGGTATGGCTGTGCCATATATGTGGAAGTAAACTGCTGTTTGGGCACGCTGTTGGGCTCAGAGGGGAGGGAGCGCCATTTGGCTTTTGAAGCGTAGATTTTGCTTGGTAGCAGTTTTGTTTGGAGTTTTACTGGTATTTCAGTTTATAATGTGGGGGCATATGTAAGCTGGGCAGAGTACATCAGGGGCATAGTCAGGTGGTATAATAATGGGGTAAACAATAAAATAATCCATAGATGTGTGTTACGCTGTGAAGCAATCCTTTCTGCACAGGCCAGTGTTGCACTGGTAAATGGTGTCCTGTCTTATCCCCCTTTTGGTCCACACTCCGCACCTTTGCAGTTTGGGGAATTTTGCTGGGAAGTGTTGTCCTGGTATAATACGGGCACCCTCGCTTCCAGCAGATATGTTTGGGTCCTCCCCTTCCTGGTTCCGTAATTTTAGGGCCAAGTAAATATGGCCTCTTGAAACAGAAGAAATGTTCCCCTCAGGCCTGCACAACCACATATTTTTATTTCCTGACTTATTGGAGCCCTAACTAATTTTATTTTTTGATAGACGTAGTGGTGTGAGGGCTGTTTTTTTGCAGGATGAGCTGTAGTTATTATTGGTACCATTTTGGGGGACGTGCAACCTTTTGATCATTTTTTATCCTATTTTTTGGGAGGCATAGTGACCAAAAAACAGTAATTCTGGCATAGTTTTTTTAGTTTTTTCTATACAGCGTTCACTATGCGTTATAAATTACATGTTAACTTTATTCTGCGGGTTAGTACGATTCCGGCGATAAAAAAGTGCTATAAATTAGGTATGTTTTACAATATTTTGCACATTAAAATACATTAAAATACTTTTAGGGCTTGTTTTTTTTAAGACAGGCTATAGTTTTTATGGGTAACATTTTTGTGTACATGTGAAGTTTTGATGACTTTTTATTTCAATTTTTGTGGGGCAAAGTGACCGAAAAACAGAAATTCTGGCATTATTTTTTACAGGTTTTTTATGTTGTTCACCGCATGGAATAAATAACATAATATTTTTATAGATTAGGCCGTTACGGTTGCGGCGATACCAAATATGTATAGTTTATTTCTTTTTTTCAGTAATAAAGGACTTGATAAGGGAAAAAGGGCGATTGTGTTTTATTTTATTACTTGAAACGTTTATTACATCTTTTACAACTTTTTTTTAAACTTTTTTTAGACATTGATAGACATTGCCTCCAGCCAGTACGCGATGTCTATTCACACTCTCGACACTTCGGTAAAGTTTGTGTGGGATTTACATGAATGACAACACAGCGTGATCTCGCAAGATCACACTGTGCTGTGATTAAGTCCCACAGAAACTTTACCGAAGTGTCGGGACTGTGAATAGACATCGCGTCCTGGCTTGAGTCAATGTCTATACACTCTCAAGACACTTCAGTAAAGTTAATGTGGGTGTATGTGACAGCACACCGTGATCTCGCGAGATCACGCTGTGCTGAGTACAAATGGACATGAATGGAGAGAAGTGTATGATGCTGATTGGTCAGGGTCATACACTTCTCTTTACAATGCCCACTTGCTCAAAAGTTAAAAAACGCCCAGTTGGGCATTAAGAAACTAATTAGCAGAAATCTAAAATTGCTCATAACTTGCTCAAAAATGACCGTTTTTCAAAATAGGACACTTATAATGTGGTGGCAGAGCCTCTTTAAATGCAGCAATCGCTTTTGACCACTGCATTTAAGAGGTTAATGGCGGGGATCGAAGCTAAATTCGGTCCCCGCCATTACAGCAGGTTGTCAGCTGTAAGATACAGCTGACATCGGGGGATGATGGCACCGGCTCAGCCTCTGGGCCGGTGCCATCCATTTGTCGTAAGTATACAACATTTTGCAGGAAGCACTGGCTTTCCATGACGTATACTTATGACAAATGTCGGGAAGGGGTTAAATCATCAGAACTTTGTAGATAATAAACATTTAAAAACAAAACAGGAGTTATCAGTATCAAAGCGTTTATTAGATTAGGTAGGAGATGGGGAAGTATTAAACTGGTGACAGAGCCTCTTTAATAAGAGGCAAATGCTTTCTTAAAAATTTGTGGTATCTTGGGCTTTCCATGCGCTACTGAATGAAATCTACGCTAGTCAGGAGCCGGCGTAGATTTACTGGCATTAAGAAGTAGCCTAAAAGTCCCAAATTTTGCAACATTTGAGCCATTTGCAACGTTGTTACATTCCCACATAGACTTAAAACATGACATACTGGCGAGCATGGAAGCTTACTGTATACGGTCTTATTACTGGGCTGCATAATAATACACAGAAAGCTCCCATGCTCTCTCTAGTGGCCACTGCAGGTAGTCAGAATGTTTTGTTTTAAATCAATGACTATGCGGAGGATTTTGAACCCTGTATCAGAAAAACAGAGCACCCAACGTTAACCAATAAGAATTAGCACACTAGAAGTGGCTTCTTCTCATTAGCAGTAGAGCCCATTAGGTGGATGTTCTGAGAGGAAATTAAAAAAAAGCACCAGGGGTCACCATAATAAGTATGTAACAGCAATATATAGACACAGAAGCATTTTTTAATGATTCCAATACAAAGTATGGGTCTGTTCACATCAGCGTTGCCCTTCCGTTGAGGGGTACCGTCGGAGGTTTCTGTCGGGTTAACCCCTCAACGGAAAGCTTTGATCTCAATGGTGATGGAAACATTGTTAATGGTTTCCGTTGGTCGCCGTTGTGACATGGTTCCGTTGTTTTGACGGAACCAATAGAGCAGTCGACTACGCTATTGATTCCGTCAAAATAACGGAACCCTGTCACAAAGGTGACCAACGGAAACCATTCACAACGGTTCCGTCACCATTGAGATCAATGGTGAGGAAAACAGAAGCTAAGGTCTCCGTTTGCCTTTCCGCTGAGGGGTTAACCTGATGGAAACCTCCGATGGAAACTCTCAACGGAAGGGCAACTCTGATGTGAACAGGCCCTTTGTCATGTTTTGTGTTATCTCGTGGATAAATGTAACATTTAATCGTGAGACAACCGCTTCAAGGTGCATCTGTACATTGAAAGTGTTTTGAAAGAAGAGTGACCTAAGCACTTTATCAATCAGCTCCCCAAAATACAGCGATTTTGTTATTTAGGGAATTTGCCATTGGGAATGTTATTATCTAAGAACAGTACAGCACTTCAAAGCAGAATTAGCAATACGAGATAGGTATAAGGGGCCTGTGTACTATATTATTAATAGAAAAGCTTACCATTCCCTCATCTTTCACTTACCAGTAACTGTGATATTCCTTCCCCAGGTAACTGCTTGACTCCAGTCACTCCAAAATTTGGAGTTGCCGCAATTTATATTTATTTGGCTCCTCACATGTAATGTATATGTCTGTCTAGGGTCATAACTTGGCAGGGTGAATGAAGTGGAAGAGGCATCCTTCACCTTTAAAACAAAACTGGAGGTTTTTCTATAGGTAAGGTCACAAAACATATTAGTTCAGTAGATACTGTCTTCTAAGAACTGTGACCAGGTATAGTTGTGGATGTGACACCAGTCTAAAATATGGCAGGGTAAGGGCGAGCTTATATCTGGAAAATTTGCATGCGCCGCAGTTCCGTTATTTCTAGCTTCTATATCAGACTTCAGAATTTATGTATGCCATGTATGTAAGTAGACAAGCACAATAACTTTTCTTTTTTAGACAGGAACCTCAAAATTAGTTCAGTACTGCGCTATTGATTTCGTCAAAACAACGGAACCCTGTCACTACGGTGACAAACGGAAACCATTAACAATGTTTCCGTCACCATTGAGATCAATGATGAAAGAAACTGAAGCTAAGGTTTCCGTTTGCCTTTCCGTTGAGGGGTTAGCCTGACGGAAACCTCAGACGAAACCCCTCAATGAAAGGGCAATGTTCATATGAACAGGCCCTAATTCAGTCCTATTTTTACATTTGTATAAAATCCAGCACCTAGCCATGCGGTCTGCCTTTAATAACATTTGTGAAAGAATGTGTCGTTTTAAAGAGCTCAATGAATCCCAGCGTGTTACTGTAATAGGATGTCACCGCTGAAACAAGTCAGTTTGTGAAATTTCTTTCCGTCTAGATATTCCACAATAAGTTGTGAGTGGTATTATTGCAAAGTAGAAGTGTTTAGGAACCACAGCAACTCAGCTATGAAGTGGCAGACCACATACAGTTACAGAGCAGGGTCGCCGAGTGCTGAGGCGAATATTGCATAAAAGTCGCCAACACTCTGCTGACTCAATAACTGCAGAGTTCCAAACCTCCTCTAGTATTAACATCCGCACAAAAACTGTGTGTCGGGAGCTCCATGGCATGAGTTTCTATGGCCAAGCAGCTGCATGCAAGTCTTACATCACCAAGCACAATGCCTAGCGACTCTGGAGCCATGGAAATGTGTTCTGTGGAATGAAGAATCACACTTCCCTATCTGGCAGTCTGATAGAAGAGTTTGGGTTTGACGTATGAGAGGAGAACATTACCTGCCTGACTGCATTGTGCCAACTGTAAAGTTTGGTGGAGGTGAGATAATGTTATGGGATAGTTTTTAGGGGTTAGCCTAGGCCCCTTTCTGCATATTTTTCCTCTCATTCAGAACCAATGGGTTTTGATTGTATTCCATATACATATACATAAAACAGGTCAATAGAACAAGAACAGAAAAAATCCATAAATATCAGGTAGAAAGATATACACAGTCAAGTCACATTATTATGAGCTAATATCCAGAGTAGCCGCTGTGTGCAGCACAGACAACTGCTAGACGGGCTGGGAGTGACTCAATAAGGTGCTAGTAGGTTGTCTCAGGTATCCGGAGCCATACTGACTGCAGTGCATGCCACATTTCCTGGAGGGTGCATGGGGAGGATCCTTAGAGCTAACAAGATGAACGAGGTGGTCCCACAGATTTTCAATTGTGTTCAAGTCTGGAGAATTAGGGGGTGAGGGTTAATACATGGAAGACTTGGTCGTGCTGTTCCAACCACTCTCGGACATTTCTAGCCGTGGGACATGTCGCATTGCCTTGCTGGAAGATTCCATCTGCCCCAGGGATGACAAACAGCATGCGTGGATGTGATCTACAACGATGGATTCATACCCAAATTGGTTCAGAGTGCCTTCCACATGGATGAGTGAGCCTAGAGAATGCCATGAAAAAATTCCCCAGACCATAACGCTGCTGCCACCAGCTTGTGTTCTTCCAGCAATGGTTGCGGGGTATTTGTTCTCTGATGTTTCTCACCTGACACGCCAATGTCCATCCATTCGATGAAGCAGAAAACGTGACTCATTGGAGAAGGCAACCCTCTGCCAATCATGGTCCAATTCCGATAAAGCCGTGCAAATTGAAGTCTTTTTTTCCGATGCACCTTTGTTAGCATAGGAGCAGTGACCATCCGTCTTCTTCAGAGCCCCATACACAGTAGGATTCGCTGAACTGGTAGCTCCCTGGTTGATTTTCACGGTGAGCTGCTCCACTGTAGCATGTTGTTCGGTTCTCGCACACCTTCGTAGCCGATGTTCACTTCTCACATCAATGGCACGTGGTGCTCTGCAGTTTCCCCGTTGGTTATGGCCAATTGTGCCATTTGTCCACTCACTATACACTTTCACCACAGCAGCACGCGAACAGTTCACAAACTGGGCTGTTTGAGAAATACTGCCACCCTTGGCCCGAAAGCCAACAATTATCCCTTTTTGAAACTCAAAAAATTGCCCCTTTTACCCATGGCAACAACGAGTGATATGTGTTTAACAGCCTATACCCACCAAGTCAGCCCACGACACATCACTTCCTTCATGGGCTACGCGCTACCGATGTCAAAAGTTAGAGATGGTCATAATAATGTGACTCGACTGTGTATATTGCATGTTCGGAAACAGAACCGAGTTTTTTACGATTTTATAAGTAATGTGGAGACTGTTACCGTCCATTTGTCACTGGCCATATTCCGATACTGCACTTGATAAGCCATACAGTATGATTGAAAAGAGCCATATGATTGCTCCCATGTTAGAAGCAACTCCAAACTGCTAGTATTTTCTACATGAAGATTTGAAGGAGGATCCATCTTTACTGCAAAGTACGATACAAAACAAGTAATGAAATGTTTCATTAGAAGAAGGTAGTTATATTGTATTTATATAGACCTATTAACTGATGAAAAATGACGTCAAATATGTATACATATATATATTACCCCAGTCCTGCAACTTGTCAAACTTTCTTAGAGTTGGAAGTCTCTGGTTAATGGGGTTCAACTTCACAGTGAAGGTTCTGAAGGTCTCAACTGCTGAAATTCGACATCCAATAATTTTATGGTTGGCAACCACGTAATGTGGACACTGAACAGCTGTGGATTCCTGGTCACTGTACCTAAAATATTTATAACACGAAACAACTTATTTTTATTTTTAGATATTAATAGCAGGAGAGTTGAAAGAAAGAAAGAAAGAAAGAAAGAAAGAAAGAAAGAAAGAAAGAAAGAAAGAAAGAAAGAAAGAAAGAAAGAAAGAAAGAAAGAAGAGATGAAGGAGAGATGTCTATTTACATAGTTACATAGTTTGTACGGTTGAAAAAAGACACATGTCCATCAAGTTCAACCAAGGGATGGGAAAGGGGAAGTAAAAAATGTTTTCTACACATAGCAGTTAATATTTTTTTGTTCTAGGAAATTATCTAAGCCTTTTTTAAAGCCATCTACTGTCCCTGCTGTGACCAGCTCCTGCGGTAGGCTATTCCATAGATTCACAGTTCTCACAGTAAAGAAGGCTTGTCGCCTCTGCAGGTTGAACCTTTTTTTCTCCAGACGGAGGGAGTGCCCCCTTGTTTTTTGAGGGGGTTTTACATTGAACAGGATTTCACCATATTTTTTGTATGCGCCATTCATATATTTATATAAGTTAATCATGTCCCCCCTTAGTCGTCTTTTCTCAAGGCTAAATAGGTTTAGTTCTTTTAATCTTTCCTCATAACTTAGATTCTCCATGCCCCTATAGTGATGTATATAAGACCGTAAACCAGTCCTACAACAATGCAGCAAATCATTTGTGTTTTGGGCCGTGCTGCCCATAGCAAAACATCACATTTTGGATTGCTGCATTCTAATCTTCATTCTTTATTTATTTTTCTTAGTCTACCCAATTGTTTTTATTTTTTTTCAGAGCACATAAGGCTTTTTAATTTTTCCAAATTGGATCTGCTATATCTATTTTTTTTATTATTAAGAAGTCTTATATAGGGGAAAATGGGCAGAAACTGGAAAAAATACACTTCTCATTATTTTCATATTCTGTTCTAGTTGGTACAATCAATATTATTTACCCCAAAACTGTATCCCCTAATTCTCCTGTGTAGATGATGCCAGATATACGGACATTGTCTAACGTATGACACCGCTATAGCGCTACATGAGCAAAGCCCACATTTTAGTATTAGATGATCGCTCTCAAGACAATGAAATTATACTTCAGTTCACTAGCAAAGTATAGGGTTGGACTGTCAAAATAAAAGCCCAAACCAGTTTATGGCATTTTGGGCAGGAGCGAGCAGTGGCACCTAAAATGGCGAGGACTAAATTGAAATTAACTGAATCGGGCAGAAAGGGGTTAATAAATCAAAAATAACTGATCCATACCCAAAGCATTGGAACTCATGTACAGTGGCAATACATTGGGATGATTGTTCTGACTGCCATTAAAAAGTGTTAAAAAAAAAATATTTTTGCTTTAGAAATCAGATTTATAAAATGAATTAATAAAGGGGTTGTCTGAAGAGCACAACCATTGTCCATATGTTCTATTAGGGCATGTGGACATCATAGAGAGGGGTTCTCACGCTCTGGACCCCCTTCATGTTCCAGAATGGAGAGATGCTCTTTAAGACATTTTAATGGCCCTGAAAAATCCAAAGTAAAAAAAAAAACCCCAAAAAAACACTTTTTTCCTCTACAAAATAATTTAATACGAAAAAAAATATATGTATTAAAAATTACACATACTTGGTATTGCTGCAAATGCAATGACCCGTACTATAAAACAAACCGCAGCATGTCAATTGTATTTGTGTAATCGCTGCTTTTTTGTTGTGGGTTTTCCCAATTGAATTCAATGTGGAGGTAAAACCTGCAACAAATAGCAGATGTTGTGATATTTGCGGCGGAAAAGCAGCAATTCAGCCGCAAAAACTGCAACTCAGAAAAAAAAAAGCTTATACTTACCTAGATTTCTATTCTCCATCCAGGCCGGCCTCCTGGGATGACATTTCATCCCATCTGACTGCTGCAGCCTGCAACGGTCACATGGGAGGATACATCATCCCAGAAGGCCAGTCTGCAGGACATCAGAGGGACGCGTCGCCATAACTATGGGTAAGTATGAAACTATTTTTTTTACGTGCAGTTTTCTGCAGCGAACATTCAGGTAGAAGAACTGCACCACAATTTAGTGTGGTTTTTCGTCCTGACGGACTGATGGATTCAGGGAATAGCGCTAGATACAGCTGCTCTATATAGAGAATACAGAGGAGCTGTATCTATAAAAGTAAAACACATTTTTAATAAAAGGTATTTGTAAAGTTGCACCAAACACACTGATACATCTTTATATATATATATATATATACCGTCAGGTCCAGAATAATTTGGACAGTGACACAAGTTTTGGCATTTTAGCTGTTTACCAAAATATATTGATTATACAGATTATATAATCAATATGGTCTTAAAGTGCAGACTCTCCACTTTAATTTGAGGGTACTCACATCCTAATTTGAGGAAGGAATTAGGAATTACAGCTCTTTAATATGTAGCTGCCTATTTTTCAAGGGACCAAAGGTAATTCGACAATTATCTCAAAAGCTATTTAATGGGCTGCATGGGCTATTCCCTCGTTAATCCATCATCAAATAAGCAGGTAAAATGTCTGGAGTTGATTCCAGGTGTGGCATTTGCATTTGGAAGCTGTTGCTGTGAACCCACAACATGAGGTCAAAGGAGCTCTTAATGCAAGTGAAACAGACCATCGTTAAGCTGAAAAAAATTAAGAAATCCATCAGAGAGATAGCACAAGTGGCCAAATCAACAGTTTGGTACATTCTTGAAAAAAAGAGCGCACTGGTGACCTCGTGAACTCCAAAAGGCCTGGACGTCAACGGAAGACAACAGTGGTGGATGATCGCAGAATCTTGTCCATGATGAAGAAAAACCCCTTCACAACATCTACCCAAGTGAAGAATAACTCTCCTGGAAGTAGGTGTATTAGTATCTAAGACTACCGTAAAGAGAAGACTTCATGAGAGCAAACACAGAGGGTGCAAACCCTTAATCAGCCTCAAATATAGAAAGACCAGATTAGACTTTGCCAAACAACATGTAAAGAAGCCAGCCCAGTTCAGGAACAGCATTCTTTGGACAGATGAAACCAAGATCAACCTGTACCAGAATGATGGGAGGAAGAAAGTATGGAGAAGGCTTGGAACGGCTCATGATCCAAAGCACACCACATCCTCTGTAAAACATGGTGGAGGCAGTGCGATGGCATGGGCATGCATGTCTGCCAAAGGCAGTGTTTATTGATGATGTTACTGAAGACAGAAGCAGCCGGATGAATTCTGAAGTGTTCAGGGATATACTTTCTGCTCAGATTCAACCAAATGCAGCAAGGTTGAGTGGACATCGCTTCACAGTATAGGTGGACAATGACCCAAAACATACTGCGAAAGCAATCCCAGAGTTTTTTAAGGCAAAGAAGTGGAATATTCTGCAATGGCCAAGTCAATCATCAGATCTCAACCCGATCGAGCATGGACTTCACTTGCTTAAGACAAAACTTAAGGTAGAAAGAGCCACAAACAAGCAACAACTGAAGACAGCAGCAGTAAAGGCCTGGCAAAGCACTACAAAGGAGGAAGCCCAGCGTTTGGTGATGCCAAAGGGTTTCAGACTTCAGGCAGTCATTGCTTGCAAAGGATTCTCTACAAAGTATTAAAAAACAACATTTTATGTATGGTAAAGTTAATATGTCCAATTACTTTTGAGCCCCTGAAATGAGGAGGCTGTGTAGAAAAATGGTTGCAATTCCTAAACGTTTCACAGGATATTTTTGTTCAACCCCTTGAATTAAACCTGAAAGTCTACACTTTAATTGCATCTCAGTTGTTTCATTTCAAATCCAATGTGTTGGCATGCAGAGCCCAAATCATGAAGATTGTTTCACTCTCCAAATAATTCTCTTTGTAACTGTATAAAAAATTGCCTTTCAAAGGTTTACATAGCTTTTAAGCTTTATGTCTACTTTTTTATTTTTTTTAATAAATAAATGGCTTATAGAAAATAAATGTATGTTTACTTGGGGTTTCACTTACCAGTAATATAAAGTATAGTTGTTATTCAGGTCTTTCTGCTCATTCCAAAAGCAAGTTAAGACTTTATCCTTGTTTACAGTACAATTCAGCTCGGCATCACCTAACAAAAAAGGGGTGAGATTTTTGCTACACAATTGCAATGCAATATAAAGAATGGTGAGAAGTGTATTAATATGGTTCCAAATATTACAAGGCAATAACATTTAAAACTTGTTATTACTTCTAATGTAAAAAAACTTTTCTTTGCCAAAAGAATATAACTTTATTGTGATTGTCGTTTTTACCAGTGTTGTTAAACAGCCAATATACATTTAGAGCTAGTGCTACGCATAAACCTTTTGTAGAGAAACAATAGTAATAACAAAAGTCCTCTGACAGTAGCAGTCCATAGGAATACATTGACATATGTCCATAATCCTAGTAGCCAAAACGGCAGAAAAAAAATGGTGCCATTTGGCTAATAAGAACGCTGAAAGAACACAGCAGACCAGAGGCGTAGATAGCAGGGGCAGGGGGGACAGTGGCCTGGGCCCATTGACAGGGGGGGCCCAGGGGCAGGCTGGGCATGTCCCGGTTTCAACTATATCTGCGTCCTCAGGACGCAGATACAGTTGAATCCATTGGTGGGGCAGGGAGCAGTGAGCTCCCTGCTCCACCGCTCACTATATACCGCCTGCCGTGAGGGGCTCGTCGCAAACAGGTGCAAGCAGTGACATCATTGCACCTGTCTGCGCTGAGCCACAAAGAGCGCAGACCGAAGGAGCAGAGGGATCTCCACCAATCGTTGCGTACTGTATATGCAACAACGAATAAATCGCAGCACTCCAGATATGTGATGTCAAAATATAAGAAGTGGTTTATTCATCCATGTGGAAGATAGCTACGTTTCAGTCCCCTCACAGCACCTTTTTTAAGCATGCTATGTATAGCCACTTACTAGCACATGTATAAAATGACTAAAAGGTATTGTCATTAAGTGTCAAGATCATTCCAATATTAATGAGTTAATAAAAATATGAATATGTAAATAATTTTCCTTTCAGTTTCTTGGCCAATTATAAAACAGGTTAGTGGTTGTCTATTTTTGCGTGATCTAACAATAACAATAGATATTTTTCTAAGTAATCTAATATTAGTGACAGTTATGTTGCCAAGGACAAAGCTGGCAGCATATTAATTATTTAGTACTACATTCGTTTCTTGAAACTTTTAAACAGCAAAAACGGAAAAGGGGCAATATACAAAGAGTAAAACATGGGAAACAATAATTCCATTCCTGGTTCAGTTTTGCTTTTACCTTTATATGGTCTATACTGAAAAGAATGACATACTGCTACTGTCACAAGGATTGACCCTAATTACATAATGATATAGTAATAATAATTATTACTACTGTAATTACAGATATGAAAAAAAACCTAAAGTAATTGTATAAAAATGATTTTATGAGATCTTTTGTTTAGCCACATTTTATGACTTCATTATGTCTGTCTTTATCCTGTAAGACTCAACTCGATCTTGTCTGTGTGTCTGGGGTAGGATGAGGAGAGAATTACCTGGACCAAAGCCGACTGAGACTTAGTGCATACAACTGTATTATGTATCCATGTTGTACAGATCTCTAATACGGCACCCATGGGAATCTATGGCCCCCTACGGTAAATGCGTGAGCCTCTGATTTTATACAGGTTTTTTTGGCACTGATTGATACGAAATTCGTGAAAAAACAACTTGTGGTATGTTTCATCAGATGACGTATTAAAGAGATATTTTCCACTAATACAATTCTATTGTGTTTTGATTAACTTAGGGTCAGTTCTCAGGATCAGTGGAGGTCCTAGCTGATGGATCACCACTCACCAGTCTTTTATGACAAGTTTATCTGCCATGTGTTAAAAATTCTACACTCTTTTTATGTATGGTTGTAAAATGTAACAAATTCTACAAACATTGAAACCACTATTATATGTTATGATGAAGCACCTAAAATGAACGAATACTTGAAATTGTAGATAGAACTTTAACTTTATTCTTAAACATATTTACCTGGTTTATCGATGCCTTTGACACCATGACTCAAGGCTGATAGAAAGATGATAAATACAAGAGACAGTCCCAATCTTACTGAATTTGTCCGGACAAATATAGGGTAGAGCTTCTTCACAGCCGTGCTGTCTGAAGACATCTTGTCTTATATGTCCTTTCTTTATGAGAGACTTTTAGTTCATGTGTAGAGCTCTAAGAATAAAGAAAAAAAAAGAAAAGAAAAACAGACCGTTTTCAACTCCGTTAGTCCTATGTAGTTAGTAAAAAATTTGCGTGTATGTCTATGTGTCAAAATGGCTCTTTTTATCATTCAATCTTTACATCTCTATTCGTTTCAGTTTCCTTATTCTCCTTCTTCCTGCCACATGAAAACCCCCTAGACACATTTCCTGTTATTTAAGTTTTTGTGCTATGTAAATCATCACATAATATGTTTAAGTTAAAATTTTCGACTTTTACTATTTTCTAATTTGCATGTAGTTATATGTATGTTACATGTACCTGCTCTTAGGGTTTACTAATATACGGCAAGTGTGTAATAAAACAATTGAAGGTTGATCTAACAAAATATTGTATGTTCTTAATTTAGTAAAATAGTTTTCCTTTACATTTTGTTTTGTAGGAACAAGTGAGGTTATATCCCACAACATATTTAAGCATAAGTTCACATGCGGTAGGTTTATTACATAAAATGTTAGCATTTGTCGCATTCATTTGAATAGGGTTTGCAGTAATCCATGCAGATGCTGCAGAAACAACCCCATTCAGATGTACGGAATGGATTTAAAGGGACACTCTGGCCTAAACGAAACTTTCCCATGTGCTACATTATGGTATTCCATGTGTCAGACTGTCTCCTGTTATTTTTCTTGCTGCTTGTATCTCTATACATCACACTGGGATGGTGACTTAGCAGCAGTGTGAATCAGGCTCAGTAGCGCGTTTTTCTCTATTTGATTCTTTGGAGATCTCTGTGTCACCCATCTCAGGCTTCAGCAGTTCCTGTACCACACTAGTTTTGCACAGGTGGGAACAAAAACTTATATCATCAGTTACCAGGGCTGAATTGGCCGTCTGGCAATATGGCAAATGCCAGACGGGCCGAAGAGCAGTGGACCGCCTGCTGGCCGTCCAAACGATCAGTGTCGGCTAGGGCAGCAGTAAACACTAAACAGTAGAGGAGAAAAAACAACCCAAAGCGCACATAGTGCATCAAATGATATACTAAAAGGGCCACAGATAGGTGATCACTTCTGCTGACCTGGTTGGTTGTGCTAGGAGCACAACATCCTTGAAAGCGTGTTTTAAAATATTGCTGCAGCCTGGGTTCCAATCCGGATTCAAAGGGTCCAGTGGTAAATGGTAATTTGAGAAGTTTGAGGAAAAAACTGATTTTCCCTGGTACTGCTAACTGGTAAAACCCTTCTTGAGTAATGAGGATTTGAAACAAGCAAATGTAATATCAGATACATTATATTGGCTCGGGTGGCAGGGTATAGCATTTGTAAGGGGGCGGCCGCCGGCACAGCAGCTAAGAACTGCCGTCCGACTGCAATAGCAGCCGTGGTCTGAGCTGCTATTAGTATATCTCCCTTTGTAAAATCTCCCCCTCTGGACCCCCTTCCCTGCTCTTCACACAACCTCTCCTCCTCCTCCTGCTACTGGCGTTACCGGTCGGGACGTGAGGGAGGGGAGACTGTTGGAGGGCTCTGTGTCGGGCTGTGAGCTGAAGTGCTGGAGTGAAGAATCCCCCCCCCCATCAACTGCTGAACTCCCTTCACAATTAGCCTACATAAAAGTAAGTGCATGTGTGTTTACAATGTGTACTTTATATGTGTATAATGTGTGCATTTAATGTGCATATTTGTGTGTCTGTAATGTGTACATGGGTATATATATATATAGTGTGTGATGTATATATAGTGTATGTGATGTGTACATGTGTGTGTGTGTGTGTGTGTGTGTATATATAGTGTATGTGATGTGTACATGTGTGTGTGTGTGTGTGTGTGTGTGTGTGTATATATAGTGTATGTGATATGTACATGTGTGTGTATATAGTGTATGTGATGTGTACATGTGTGTGTGTATATAGTGTATGTGTAGTGTACATGTGTGTGTATATAGTGTATGTGTAGTGTACATGTGTGTATATATAGTGTGTGTGTGTATATAGTGTGTTTGATGTGTACGTGTATGTGTGTGTGTGTGTATATATATATATATATATATATATATATATATATATATATATATATGGAGAGCGCTATAGCTGTATATATTTCACTCGTAGTTTAAATACTGCAGATTTTACCAATGGATTTAGTTGTGGTAAGGGCTCGTCCACACGCTTTTGAATTGCTGCATTTTTTCCGGCCGGAAAAAACGCAGCAGAATACAGTTGCAGCATAGTGGGGGACATTTAACAAATCTCACCCACACGCTGCGTAAAATTTACGATTTACAGACCTCCAGCATGTCAATTCCCGCTACGGAAAGTGTGAAGAATTGCTGCGTTTTTCATAGGAGACGTCTCCATCTCCCAACATTGAGAAAAGCGCAGCAATTTACGCACCATTTTCTGTTGCAAACACCGCAGGAAATGGTGTGTTTTTGCCACAGCGGAAAGCCTTTCAATTTCAAACGGAATTGCTGCATACATTTTCTGCAGCAATTCCGTTGTGTGTGGACAAGCCCTAAATCTGCAGCACAAGGGCTTCTCCACACGTATTGGAATTGCTTCAGAAAATGGAGCGGATTTTGCTGCGTTTTTCTCAATGTTGGGGGATGGTGACATCTCCTCTGAAAAACACAGCAATTCAGTCCACTTTCCGCAGCAGGAATTGACATGCTGCAGTACAAAAAATACACACTGCAGGTAAACTTCTTGTCAGAAATTTTACGCAATGTGTGGATTGCGATGAGTGGGAAAAAAAGCTCAGAAATTTACCTGCGGTCCGTTTTTGTAAGCATGTCAATCGTATTTGCATAAACGCTGCTTACTTGAGTCGGGTTTTCCCCATTTAATTCAATGGGAGGTAAAACCCGCAAAAAAAATAGCATATATTGTGTTTTTTTGCAGCGGAAATGCAGCGATTCCGATGCAAAAAATCGCAACTCAGGAAAAATTGTAATCTTATACTTACCCAGAATTCAGATTTTTTTTTTGTCCAGGCTGGCCTCCTGGGATGACGTTTCATCCATGTGACTGCTGCAATCGCAGGCTGCAGCAGTCACATGGGATGAAACATCATCCCAGGGCTGCAGCGTCGCCATGGTAAGTATCCATTTTTTCTGCTCAGTTTTCCGCAGCGGCCATTCCTGGCCGAAAAACTGCACCCCAATTTGCTGCGGTTTTTCAGCCAGAATTCCCTGCGGTGCACAGGGCGTATACGCTGTATGCTTTTACACAACGTATCCGTCCTGTGGGATCATACCCGTACAGTATATACATATAGTAGCTGCTGTCTTACAACGATACAGCTGCAAACCACGTCAACATGCTGCATTCCCACGCGTCAGCGCAGTTTTCAAATGATTGTTAATGTCCATGCAGTTTTTTGCAAACAATAACAATCGTTTGAAAACTGCACTGACTTTTGGTAAAACAGCATGTTGTACTGGACGATGGTTTTTAGTAAAGATCTGATTGTTTGCATTAATGGCTGTGTACCCCTTTGAAGTGGATTTATATATATATATATATATATATATATATATATATATATATATATATAATGTCAGTCAGTGTGTTTTGTGCAACTTTATAATTCGTTTTTATTAAAAAATCTTTTTACTTTTTGAGATACAGCTGCTCTGTATCCTGTATACAGAGCAGCTGTATCTTACACTGAATCCTGAACACGTCAGGTGCGTGAGACTGACGGGTTCAGTGTCAGCGTGTCCTGTGTGTCTCTGACACGCATGTTCCACCTATAATAGATCACATCTAAGTTACTTAAATGTGATAGATTACAGGTGGATACAGTCGACTACTCTATTGATTCCGCCCAAAAAACTGAAACCTTGCAAAACGGAGACAAACGGAAACCATTAGCAACAGAAGCGTTACCATTGAAATCAATGGTTATGGTAACGGAAAGCTATGGTTTCTGTTTTGTTTCCGTTCGTGGGTTTCCCTGATGGAAAGGTCTGGCGGAACCCATGAACGGAGCCCCGATACAGGTCTGAATGAAGCCTAATTATTACTGTATAATCTGTACAGATGATGGAGGGTACTATTTTTTGGGGTATAAGCAACGCCCAGTATATCATTACCATTGTTCAGGCCATACTGGAAGCTGCTAACCTGACTTTGCAAATGATCTCCGTACTGAAATGTATTTGTACTGAGCTTGGTCCTGGTGCTGTATATATGTATGAGCTTTGTTATGGTGTTGTATATATGTACTGAGCTTAGTTCTGGTACTGTATATATGTAATGAGCTTGGTTCTGGTGCTGTATATATATGTACTGAGCTTGGTTCTGGTGTTGTATATATGTAATAAGCTTGGTTCTGGTATAGAGCAGATGGCATTGTTGCAATTCATTGTATGTTTAATCAGAACCTGTCTGGTAGTTTTAACCCCTTGAACCGCCACCATGCAGTAATACATGATCTGACAATATTTCCAAACATTCCCCTGTATGTTTGTTTCAGATGCAGCAAAATCTTTCAAATCAACTTTTAAAATAGAGCATGCTATATGTTAATTACTATATAAAGTGTCATGGGTCGGTGCCGCTATCCTGTAGAGTCACACAGTCCTAACTGCAAATCCACCTTTCCATGCTTGGTTGACATCCCCCTTGGCTGTTATACATTACTACCAGTCTCCTCCAACTTTCTTGGATGCACCATTGCCTTGTACTCCATGAACACGCACCGTTCAGCGAGTTGTACTTTGCCCGGCTTCATCACTGCACCGCGCATGCCAGGGGAGTACAATGCAAAGGAGAAGGCTGGTAGTAATGTAGAACAGTCAGGGGGATGCCAATCAAGATCTGGGGGGTGCCATTTCAATTTTCGCCTCAGGCAACAGAAAACCTAGAATTGGCCCTGGGGCGGCGGCGCCACTGAAACCAGCTGCCGCCACCCCCTCATGCACTAATTGTACCTGCCTTACAATGACGCTGATTGGCAGGGCAGAAAGACTTGCTCCGCCAATCAGCGCCTTTCAACAATGCTAGCGGCGCGATGACGTCATCGCACCGCTTCTGTTGTTGAAAGGTGCTGATTGACGGGGCTAGTCATTCTGCCCTGCCAATCAGCGCCGTCGTTCAGCCCCAGCAGACCTGCTCAGAAAAGAGCAGGCCTGCATTGATATAGGATGACGTGGGAACGGGATTGAGGTGAGTATGTAAAGTTGTGTTTTTTTTGGTCTTTTTTTCTACTTAAAAGTGTGAGCGGCATTATCTATGGGGGGCGGGAGAGCTGTATGTGGGGCACTATATACAGGGGAGCTATATGTGGGCCACAATCTACAGGAGAGGCTATATGTGAGTCACTATCTACAGGGGGGCCATATGTGGGACACCATAAACAGGGGGGCTATATGTGGGGCACCATCTACTGGGGGGGGGCTATATGTGGGGCACTGTATACAAAAAAATCCTCTTGAATAATGAGCATGTACATTATTCTTGTGGAAAAGCAGTGGATTCGTTGGAGTTGGGGCTATCAAGAACTATTCCTCTTTTCATTTACACCTGTTTTAATAAATCTCCCCATGTCTTGTATAGATGAAAGGTGGTCCCATGTACTCCAGCCCAACAGTGGTGGCTGCGTATGGCCTGCGGTGGGCCTGTCAGCTACCCCTGATACTTAGACAGGTTTCTGTCACACAGGTATAATGAAGAACAATATAGTGCAGCCTCCCTGTCTGTATACTTATGGTTTCCCAGCATATTTAGGAGAATATGGAGAGAATGATAATCACAGTGTCCCCCAGCATGCAGAAATGGTATGGTCTTTAGCCAGTCATGTGATGCTGTGCTGAAGCATCATGGGATTGATAGCAAAGCAGAAAGGAAGAGAAAGCTGGGGAAATCTAAGACTCAAGATGGAGGCTTTTTTAAAGCACAAACAAGGCAGCAGTTCAAAAAGTAAGTACAGTATACATAAAAGAAGTGTAGAGTGTGGTATACAGTCAGGTGGGGAATGCAGACATGGAAAGTTGTGTTTCCACTGGAGTCTTCTTTAAGTCAGATCTGCCACATGTGAACATACCCAACTGTGCAGGAACTCACTTGTGAGATATAGGCTCAGGATTCATGATTTTCCACCAACATAATAAAAAGATTACTTAAATACATTTCCTTAACCTGTTAACACACTAAGGCTACATGCACAAGACTGTTTGTATGTTGCGGCCCGTAAACAAGGAATCAGTTGTCCGTTTTTTGGTGGTCCATGTTTCATCAGTGTGTCCTCCGCATCTGTTTCGTATGTTCCTTAAGTTTGACTTGAATGGGCGGGACCTAGCTGCAAACACGGACAGCGATAGGACTTGCTCTGAATTTTGTGGCCCGGTCCCACGGCCCCCACACGGCCCCCACACGGATCCATGTAAAACACAGTAGTGTGCATGGGGCCATAGAAATAAATGGGTCAGCGTGCTATCTGTTAAAAAAAAACAGATAGCACACTGACAAAAACAACGGTCGTGTGCATGTAACCTTATTCATAGAGAAAACGACACTATTATCTTAAACAGAGTTTTTGTTTTATTTCTCGCACAGTTATTTATATTATATAGTGCAAATTTTACATATCACATTTATTCCAGTATATCATAATTTTATATATGACACAATTTGATGATTTCTCATCTCATGTGACTTGCTTTATGACATTACTTTGGACTTGTTGAGAGTTTGCACATTGTTTTTATTTGTTTCTGGATATGTTGATTGTTGAAGCAATTACATCACTTGCTTCTATAGAGCATTACTGAAACACTTTGCTGACAGCAACATACGCCCTTTTACAACTATGGATTCTGAAAAAGGTCCATAAAGAATCAAAACATAAATATAAAATACTGTATTTTAACCCCAAAACGACATCCAACGTATGGGTACGTCATTGTCGTTAAGGACTTAACGCAACACAGCGTTTGGGTACATTTTGTTGCAGATCCGGCCGATTAACCCCTTAGACGCAGCGTTCAGAAGCGAGCGCCGCATCTATGGTGTTTCCTAGCAGATCGGAACCCCGCAATGCAAATTGCGGGGTTCCGATTGGCTGTTCTGGCAGACCGGAGGCCTAACAATGGCTTCCTGTCTGCCAATTACGGAAGCCTGCTGGTCCCGCCCAAAGGCGGGGCCTAAAGGCTTCCGATCACTAAAGAAAGATGGCGCAGGCTCAGAAGCTGAGCCTGCGATATCAGCCGCCGGTGTCAGCTATATGTTACAGCTGACACCGTGCTATAATGGCAGGGAACGGAGCTGGCTCCGTTTCCTGCCATTAACACCTTAGATTCCGCGATCAAAAGCGATCGCGGCATCTTAGTAGTTTCTAGAGATCGGCATCTACATGATGTTATCGTGATGATGCCGATCGTTGATATGGCAACCGGAGGCCTAATAATAGCCTCTTTGGTCTGCCACATACGATAGCCTATTAGGCCCCGCCCACAGATGGGACCTAATAGGCTTGCTGTCAGTGAATGACTGACAGCTCTAATGCATTACACTACGTCGGTAGTGCACTGCATTAGAGTAAAGATCAGAGGTGCAGGTCCTCAAGTCCCCAAGTGGGACAAAAAAAAAAAAGTTTAATAAAAGTGTAAAAATAAAAGTTTCAAGTTAATAAAAACAAACACTGACTTTTTTCCTTTAATAAGTCCTTTATTATAGGAAAAAAATTAGCACGTTAAAAAAGGTACACATATTTGGTATCGCTGCGTTCATAACGACCCCAACTATAAAACTGTAATGTTATTTTTCCCACACGGTGAACACCGCAAAAAAGATAAGTAAAAAACAATGCCAGAATCGCTATTTTTTTATCACCGCCCCTCCCAAAACATGGAATAAAACATGATCAAAAAGTCGCATGTATCCCAAAACGGTACCAAATACTAAAAACTACAACTAGTCCCGCAAAAAACAAGCCCTCCTATAGCTTTTGTGACTGAAAAATAAAAAAGTTATGGCTCTCAGAATATGGCGACACAAGAAATAAATGAAATTTAAAAAAATGTAATTTTATTGCGCAAACGCTGCAAAACGTAAAAAAAACAATATACATTTGGTTTCGCCGTAATCGTATCGACCTGCAGAATAAAGTAAAATGGTCATTTATAGCCCACGGTGAACTGTGTAAAAAAAAAAACATAACAGAATTGCTGGTTTTTGGTCACCCTCCTTGCCAAAGATGATGATGAATAAAAAGTGATCAAACAACTACATGTAGGGGGCGTGGCTTGGACTGCAGACCGGATGGCTGCATAAGCTCTGAGCACTGGTGCATTGGAGCTAACTCAGCTACTTTAAAGCGACTGTCAGCGGCTAAACTATCTTCCTGATTAGGGGAATGCTGTCTGATGAGATGGGCAGGAAAAAAGCCCAGAAATCTGGGTCCGGAAGACCCCTGAAACGGTTTTTCTTCTCTGACGGCGGGACCAAAGATGGCGCCGCCGACTCTCCAGCACAGGCTGCAAACGAGTGGGAAAGCCCTTCTTCACCCCAGTGGAGTACGAACGGCCTTACAGGTATGCCGGCTGACACCCCTGCTACATTGCAAATTAGCCAATTCTCCCTGAACGGAGATTGGAACTCACCCACCCCGACATCCTCCGCTGGTGTGCCTCTGCCCAATAGGAAATGGTATTATGTCACCTGCCTCTACTCCTAGCGTCCCTCAATCACCAGTCTCTAGCCCAGTGAAGCAGCGTCAGAGACTTTCCGCAACTATTGATTTGGCAGAGAACACTTTATCTCCGGACATATCGGATACTTTCTCCACGTCTGACAAGATGGTGTCTGAATCTACTCTTAAGGCCATGATTCTTGCACTGTGCAACTCCCTCCATAAGGACCATGGCCGGCCTTAGCTATGTTCGACCAGTGCGGTCGCACAGGGCGCCAGCCGCCACACAGCAAGGGGGGCGCCAGCGGGTGTGTGTATCCCCGCGCCGTTGCAACTACCAGCGGGGATACACACACTAACTGCAGTCGCACCCGGGCGCTTCTTCACTTAGTGGCCATCGCTACCGCTGTAGCAGCCATAGCGGCTGCTAGCGGTGACAGTGGGCATGAGGGCGGTGGCGCCGCTAGCAGCTGCTGTGGCTGCTATAATGGTAGCGACGGCACTATAGCAGAGCAGGGAGATATCTCCCTGTTCTGCTGTCTACTAGCGCCACTGTAGCTCCCTTCAGCTACAGCGGCGCTAATAGACAGCAGAGCAGGGAGATACCTCCCTTGCTCTGCTATAGTGCCCCCCTGTAGATATCAAACCCCCCCTTCCAGGATAGCGCCACCGTAGCTCCCTGAAGGAGCGGAATCCCCGTGTGGCCGGGGATTCCGGTCCTGGAGCGCTGCTTGATGCCTCTGTCCATATATGGACAGTGACATCAGGGAAAACTCCTGAAGCGGAATCCCCGGTCACAGCATTGCAGACTCTATGATCGGGAATTCCACTCCAGGAGAAGCCAATGATGTCATGGACACAGACGTCAGGAGCTTCTCCTGGAGTGGAATCGACGGTCATAGCGTATGCAACGCTGTGACCGGAGATTCCGCTTCAGGAGTTTTCCCTGATGTCACTGTCCATATATGGACAGAGGCATCAAGCAGCGCTCCAGGACAGGAATCCCCGGCAACACTGGAATTCCGCTCCTTCAGGGAGCTACGGTGGCGCTATCTTTACTGGAAGGAGGGGGGGGGTTGTTATCTACAGGGGGGTTGTGTGGCACTACCTACAAAGAACAACTGTGCAGGAGCACACAAAATACCCAGCTTTCCCGGGTATCAAAAAAAAAGTGTGGAAATAAACTAAGATATAACTTTTATTTAATCTAGCTAAAAGGATTAATCCTTTACTCAGACTAAATAAAAGTTATAACTTAGTTTATTTCCACACATTTATTTGATAGCTGGGAAAGCTGGGTATTCTGTGTGCTCCTGCACAGTTGTCCTTTTTTGAATGTCTATTGCCCGCCAGCTATCGGTCATTTCGTAGTCCTTGCACTACCTACAAGGGGGCTGTGGGCTGTGTGGCACTATCAACCAGGGGGCTCTGGGCTGTGTGGCACTACCAACCAGTGGGCTGTGTGGCACTACCTACTAGGGGCTGTGTGGCACTACCTTCCAGGGGGCTGTGGGCTGTGTGGCACTACCTACCAGGGGGCTGTGGGCTGTGTGGCACTACCAAACAGGGGGCTGTGGGCTGTGTGGCACTACCAACCAGTGGGCTGTGTGGCACTACCAACCAGTGGGCTGTGTGGCACTACCTACTAGGGGGCTGTGTGGCACTACCTACCAGGGGGCCGTGTGGCACTACCTACCAGGGGACTGTGGGCTGTGTGGCTCTACCAACCAGGGGGCTGTGGGCTGTGTGGCTCTACCAACCAGGGGGCTGTGGGCTGTGTGGCACTACCAACCAGTGGGCTGTGTGGCACTACCAACCAGGGGGCTGTGGGGCACTACCAACCAGGGGGCTGTGGGCACTACCAACCAGGGGGCTGTGTGGCACTCCCTACCAGGGGGCTGTGGGCTGTGTGGCACTCCCTACCAGGGGTCTTTGTGACACTTCTTACCAGGGGGCTGTGCGGCACTCCCTACAGGGGGCTGTGCGGCACTCCCTACAGGGGGCTGTGCGGCCATCCCTACAGGGGGCTGTGTGGCCCTCCCTACAGGTGGCTGTGTGGCACACTCTACAGGGGGCTGTGTGACGCTATCTACAAGGGGGCTGTGGGGCGCTATCTACAAGGGGGCTGTGTGACGCTATCTACAAGGGGGCTGTGTGGCGCTACCTACAAGGGGGCTGTGTGGCGCTACCTACAAGGGGGCTGTGTGGCGCTACCTACAAGGGGGCTGTCTGGCGCTACCCACAAGGGGGCTGTGTGGTGCTACCTACAAGGGGCTGTGTGGCGCTACCTACAAGGGGGCTGTCTGGCGCTACCCACAAGGGGCTGTGTGGTGCTACCTACAAGGGGCTGTGTGGCGCTACCTACAAGGGGCTGTGTGGCGCTACCTACAGGGGGAATCTGTGAGTGGGGGTCTGATGGTCATTTTACTGAGTGGTGGGCTGATGGTCATTTTTCTGTGAGTGGGGGGCTGATGGTCATTTTACTGTGAGTGGGGGGTTGATGGTCATTTTTCTGTGAGTGGGGGGCTGATGGTCTTCAAGTGGTTTCCACCTCTGACCTCCAATTGAAATTAATAGGAGGCAAAAGATACCTGCGGCGCTCGTTTGGAGCTTTTTTTCCTGCGTCTTTGGCATTCGCTTCAACAGCTTAAGAAAAAACACAAAAAAAAGTCACACAACGCTGTCAGTTGCTGAAGGAATTTTGAGGCAGATTTTTTTTGCCTTACAAAAAACGTGTGTGAACATGCCCTACGAGTGGAGTGCTTGTTCTAAGCCATTTTCTGTCTTTCTCAAAACAATTTTTGGTAGGGGGGCCCTGAGGAAATTTTGTTTTTCCAGTGCTGCCTCGAGTCCGAAAAGGTTGGGAAACTCTGTACTAGGGTCCCGTCATGGAGCAGCTCAGTTCATCATGGGAACGGGGCTTAGGTGAGTACAATTTTAGTTTTTGTTTGGGGGCACTGTCTACAAGGGGGAGGTGCGGGGACTGTATGGCACGATCTACAAGGGGGAGGTGGGGGACTGTATGGCACTGTCTACAAGGGGGAGGTGTGGGGGCTGTATGGCACGATCTACAAAAAGGAGGTGGGGGATTATGGCACTGTCTACAGGGAGGCTATATGGCAAAATCTACAGGGGGCATTATACTGTGTGGGGGCCACTAAGCGGACATTATACTGTGTAGGGGTACTACAGGGGGCATAATACTGTGGGCACAATTAGAGGACAAAATACTGTGTCCTTGAAGGGGTTGTAATATATTATATTATTAAATATTATTATTATACTGTATGGGGGCACTAAAGGGGCATTATAATTTTTTTATGGGGCATTTTTTTTTAATGATGGGGTGGGGCGCCGAAAGATCATTTCGCACAGTGCGCCATCTATCCTAGGGCCGGCCCTGATACGGACTTCACTAAAATCATCTTACCGTTTCAAGTCACTATTTCAGAGCTGGGGGACAGGGTCCTATGTGGAAAACAAACTGGATTCTGTTGCATCAGCTCATAATGCGGTGGTGGATTCACATAGTTCTCTGGAGGATAAATTCTCCAAGCTGCAGGTCAAAATGGTAGATTATGAAGATAGGAATCAGAGAAACAACATAAAATTTGGAGGAATATCAGAAAACATCCCTACCGCAGATCTCAAATCCTACTTGAAAAAATTTACCCAACGTCTGCTGCCGTCCTGTGCTGAATATGAACTCAGTATTGATAGAGCACATAGGATTCTGAAGCCCAAAAATCTTCCGGACTCTTCAGTCCCCAGAGATGTTCTAGCCCGTTATGCATTTTTTGCTACTAAGGACTGCCTTATGGAAAAGGCGAGAAAATACCAACCACTTCCTGCACCATCACCGATAATAAAAATGTTTTCTAAAAGTTTAAAAATAAAAGTTATAAGTTACATAAACAAAAATGCTTTTTTTTTCCTATAATAAGGCTTTTATTATAGGAAAAAAAATGAACACGTTACAAAAGTACACATATTTGGTATCACCGCGTTCGTAACGACCCAAACTATAAAACTATAATGTTATTTTTTCTGCACGGTGAACACCCCAAAAAAAAAAAAGTAAAAAACAATGCAAGAATCACTATTTTTTAGTCACCACACCTCCAAAAAAAAACTAGCCCTTACATAGCTTTTTTGACTGAAAAATAAAAAAGTTATTACTCTCAGAATATTGTGACACAAAAAATAAATTATTTTATAACAAAGTGATTTTATTGCGCAAATGCTGCAAAACATAAAAAAAGATATAGATTTGGTATCGCCGTAATCGTATCCACCTGCAGTATAAAGTAAAATTGTCATTTATAGCGCCGGGTGAACGCCATAAAAAAAATAATAGAAACCATTGTCAGAATTGCTGGTTTTTGGTCACCTTGCTTGCCAACAAATGGAATAAAGAGTGATAAAAAAAAAACACATGTACCCCAAAATGGTACCAATGAAAACTACAGATTGTCCTGCAACAAATAAGCCCTCACACGGCTCCAGCGGAGAAAAAATATAAAAGTTCTGGCTCTCAGAATATGGCGATGCAAAATGTGCAAACTGTCCAAAAGCGTATAAGATTGGGCACCATTTATCACTGCGACACCGGGCACATATCTGCGGATTATTATTTATTTACCCCATTATTATATCCTCTTATTATACCCTTGATGTATTTGCAAATTTTCTCAAATTTTGGGTGTTTTTCACACATAAATATTAAATTTATGAACCAAATTTTTTTACTAACATAAAGTACAATATGTCACGAGAAAACAATCTCAGAATCACTTGGATAGGTAAAAGCATTCCCAAGTTATTACTACATAAGGTAACACATGTCAGATTTGAGAAAATCGGCTTCATCCTCAATAGAGATGAGCGAACTTATCAAAAGTTCGGTTCGGCTAGTTCGCCGAATTTCACAAAAAAGTTCGGTTCGGACCGAACTAGTTCTGACCGAACCTGTCACTTACGTGCGCCGAGCATGCTACTGTCCAGGGTGCTGATAGAGTTAATGGGCTGCACTAACTCTTTCAGCAACCTTCACAGTACATGCTCGGCGCGCGGAAAATACCATTTAAATGTAATAAAAAAATAAAAATTATACGTTCGTACTTACTTTCCTCCTGTCCGGCCTCCAGCGATGACGTTTCATCCCTTTCGCCGCTGCAGCCAATCACAGGCTGTAGTGGCGGTCACGCACGTCAGGATGACGCTTCATCCCACGTGACCGCCTCTGCAGCCAATCACAGGCTGCAGCGGCGACATGAATGAAACGTCATCGCTGGAGGCCGGACAGGAGGAAAGTAAGTATGAACGTATTATTATTATTTTTTGGCATGTATGTATGTTGGCATGTATGTATGTATGTATATCTGTGCATGTATGTTTGCATGTATGTTGGCATGTATGTATATATGTGCATGTTTGTATGTATATTTGCATGTATATATTTGCATGTATGTATTTTTGCATGTATGTTGTCATGTATGTATGTATGTATGTAGTCATGTATGTATATATGTGCATGTGTGTATGTATATTTGTATGTATGTTTGCATGTATGTTTGCATGAATGTATGTATATTTGCATGTGTGTATATATATATATATATATATATGTATGTATGTTGTCATGTATGTATGTATGTTGTCATGTATGTATATATGTGCATGTATGTTGGTATGTATATATGTGCATGTGTGTATGTATGTATATTTGCATGTATGTATGTTGTCATGTATGTATGTATATATGTGCATGTATGTTTGCATGTATGTTGGCATGTATGTATACATGTGCATGTTTGTATGTATATTTGCATGTATATATGTTTGCATGTGTGTATGTATGTTTGCATGTATGTATGTTTGCATGTATGTATGTTGTCATGTATGTTTGTATGTATGTTGTCATGTATGTATGTATATATGTGCATGTATGTATGTTTGCATGTTTTTATTTTTGCATGTATGTTTGCATGTATGTTTATATATGTGCATGTATGTAATTATGTTTGCATGTATTTATGTTTGCATGTATATTTGTGCATGCTTGTATATATGTATGTATGTATCTTTGCATGTTTGTTTGTATGTATGTATGTTTTCATGTGTGTGTGTATGCATGTATGTATGATAGTTTGCATGTATATATGTATGTATGGCCATGTATGATACTGTCTGCTGGCGCCCTGTATCTAAGTCAACTTCGCGGCAGGCTTCTATACATGGTATAACAGTCAGTATCACACATTAAACTGAATCTAAGCCTACAACATGTTTTATTTCATTATTTTATTTTTTTACAGGTTTGGTGTTTGGACTACGTCGGTTTCGAGGACTACTTCGATGACGGTTTTTTTTCTACAATAAAATGGTTAATGAGGGTTGTGTTGGGGGTGCTTTATTTCAATAAAATATTTTATCTATATCTTTGTCTTTTTCTTTTCAAATTTTATTATTACCACTTTAGTAATGGCCGCTGTCTGAGTGACAACATCCATTACTAATGCGAGGCTTAGTGTTAGCCGGTGCAGAGGCTAACACTAACCACCATTATTACCCCGGTACCCAAAACCACCAGGGGTGCCGGGAAGAGCCAGGTACGATCCAGTACCCGACCATCTGTTGTGATGGTCGGGCCCTGGGGCGGCCGCAGGCTGGTATTATGAGGCTGGGAAGGGCCAAAAACAGTGGACCTTCCCACCCTTGTAATGCTAGGCTGCTGCTGCTGTGTTGTATCTGGCTGGTTATAAAAGTGGGGGGGGACCCCACGTCATTTTTTTAAATTATTTATTTATTTACATTTTTTTTTTAAAAAAGACATGGGGTTCCACCCAATTTATCATAACCAGCCACATACAACACAGTGTTATTAGCCTGGGAATGGACAAAACCAGTGGCCCTTCCCACCCATGTAATGCCAGACTGCTGCGGCCTTGTATATGGCTGGTTATTAAAAATGTGGGGGACCCGTCTATTGCTAAATTTGTTAAATTCCAAAAAAAAACGACGTGGGGGTCCCCCCCATTTTTATAACCAGCCCGATACAACACAGCAGCAGCAGCCTAGCATTACAAGGGTGGGAAGGTCCACTGATTTTGGCCCTTCCCAGCCTCATAATACCAGCCTACGGCCGCCCCAGTACCCGACCATCACAACAGATGGTTGGGTACTGGATCGTACCAAGCTCTTCCCGGCACCCCTGGTGGTGGTGGGTACCGGGGTAATAATGGGTGGTTAGTGCTAGCCTCTGCACCGGCTAACACTAAGTACCGCCTTAATAATGGACGCTGTCAATCAGCCAACTGCCATTATCTAGGCACTAATAAAGTTTGAAAAAAAAAACACAAAGACAATTCTTTTTTATTGAAATAAGAAATCCCCAACAAAACCCTCGTTAACCATTTTATTAAAATTTGAAAAAACGCAGATCTACGCAGTAGTCCAACGAATCGTAGATGTAGTCCAATCGGTACATCAAAATCTGCAACAACATAAAAAAACAGTTATCAATGTGAACAATACCAATACTTCTACTCACCTACACACATATATACACGCACACACAAACAAACAACCATACACAGACACACACATATATACACAAACACAACAAGATATACACACACACATAAACAGACAAACACACACATATACACGAACTCACACATATACAAACAAAAACACACATATCCAAACACACACACACACACACACAGTTATACACACATACACGAACACATATACAAACAAAAACACACATACCCAAACACACATATACACAAACACATATACACAAACACACCCATATATACACACAAACACACACCCATATACACACATATACACATATACAAAAACACACACAAACATCTACACACAAACATATACACAAATACACCCATATATACACAAACATATACACAAAACACATATACACAAACATACCCATATATACACACACACATATAAAAACAAAAACAGACAAAGTCACATACCCAAACACACATATATACACAAACACACACATACACAAACACGGTTTCTTTTAAATGCTGCTGGGGAACCCGCTCGATCCACTATATACGGCTGCGCTACAGTGCAGCATTTAAAAGAAACAGGATCCTGACCTGTCCATAGAGTTTAAGGCAGCACAGAGTATTTCAGGAGATGAGCGTGCAGATTCAGTGCTGCTGCGAACTCTGCTCTTACCATTACGTAGCTCTCAGTCTGTTACCTCTCCTCCACTCCTGTCCTCCAGAACACCTTCACATGATTGGCAAGTCACCACGTAATGGTAAGAGCAGAGTTCACAGCAGCACAGAGTATTTCAGGAGATGAGCGTGCGGATCTTGTGCGGGGTGGTGACTTGCCAATCACGTGAAGGTGTTATTGAGGACAGGAGTGGAGGAGAGGTAACAGACTGAGCTACGTAATGGTAAGAGCAGAGTTCACAGCAGCACTGAATCTGCACGCTCCTCTCCTGAAATACTCTGTGCTGCTGTGAACTCTGTTCTTACCATTACGTAGCTCAGTCTGTTACATCTCCTCCACTCCTGTCCTCTATAACACGTTCACATGATTGGCAAGTCACCACCACGCACAAGATCCGCACGCTCATCTCCTGAAATACTCTGTGCTGCTGTGAACTCTGCTCTTACCATTACGTGGTGACTTGCCAATCATGTGAAGGTGTTCTTGAGGACAGGAGTGGAGGAGAGATAACAGACTGAGAGCTACGTAATGGTAAGAGCAGAGTTCACAACAGCACTGAATCTGCACGCTCATCTCCTGAAATACTCTGTGCTGCCTTAAACTCTGTGGACAGGTCAGGATCCTGTTTCTTTTAAATGCTGCACTGTAGCGTAGCCTTATATAGTGGATCGAGCGGGTTCCCTAGCAGCATTTAAAAGAAACAGGATCCTGACCTGTCCACAGAGTTTAAGGCAGCACAGATTATTTCAGGAGATGAGCACGGGCAGCCGTTCGTTTTTCCGAGCCGTGCTCCCATCATGCACACGACCGTAAAAACACCCGTTATTGCGGGTCGTAATTACGACCCGCAATAACGGGCTCATAGACTTCTGTTACCCACGGGTACCTTTCCGTATTCTCACGGGAAGGTGCCCGTGCCGTTAAAAAAATAGAACATGTTCTATTTTACGGGCCGTGCTGCTATAATTATAATGACAGCACGGTTCGCAAAAGCGGCCAGCTGCCCGTGGCCGGCCGGCCGTGCTCGTACTTACGAGTCGTAATTACGAGCACGGCCCGTAAAATAAAAAAATAGAACATGTTCTATCTTTTTAACGGCACGGGCACCTTCCCGTGAGAAAACGGGAAGGTACCCGTGGCTAACAGAAGTCTATGGGCCCGCTATTTCGGGTCGTAATTACGACCCGTGATAACGGGTGTTTTTATGGTCGTGTGCATGAGGCCCCGTAATGATGGGTGGCTACAGGTGTGCACCCGTCATTACGGCAGCGTTGCTAGGCGACGTCAGTAAGGGTATGTGCACACACACTAATTACGTCCGTAATTGACGGACGTATTTCGGCCGCAAGTACCGGACCGAACACCCTGCAGGGAGCCGGGCTCCTAGCATCATATTTATGTACGATGCTAGGAGTCCCTGCCTCTCCGTGGAACTACTGTCCCGTACTGAAAACATGATTACAGTACGGGACAGTTGTCCTGCAGAGAGGCAGGGACTCCTAGCATCGTACATAAGTATGATGCTAGGAGCCCGGCTCCCTGCACTGTGTTCGGTCCGGTACTTGCGGCCGAAATACGTCCGTCATTTACGGACGTAATTAGTGTGTGTGCACATACACTAAATAGTCACTGTTCAGGGTGCTGAAAGAGTTAACTGATCGGCAGTAACTGTTTCAGTACCCTGGACAGTGACTACCGATCACAGTACCTGTAAAAAAAAAGACGTTCATACTTACCGAGAACTTTCTGCTTCCTCCAGTCCGGTCTCCTGGCCGTTGCCTTGGTGACGCGTCCCTCTCGACATCCGGCCCGACATTCCTTGATGACGATGCAGCCTTGTGAGCGCTGCAGCCAATCACAGGCTGCCGCGGCCTCTGCAGCCAATCACAGGCTGCAGAGGCCTCTGCAGCCAATCACAGGCTGCCGCGTCAGAAAAGGTCGGACTGGAGGAAGAAGAGGGACTCGTCAACAAGACAACGACCGGGTACGTATGAAATGCTTTTTATTTTATTTTTAATCAGCAGCCTCTTTTCTCTATCAGTGATTGATAGAGATAAGTGGCTCCCGATTTGTATAATGTTTTTGACCGGGTTCGGTCAAAACGGGTTCGGCCGAACCCGGTGAAGTTCGGATTCGCTGCGAACCGAACTTTACCGGAAGTTCGGACCGAAACCGGGTTCGGTTGTCCCGGTTCGCTCATCTCTAATCCTCAAGACCAAAACAGGCTCAGTCCTGAAGGGGTTAAGAAAGGTCTTCTGCTTATGTGTGGCGACTTTAACGCTATTTGTGGCCCATTGCTGGACATCTCCTCCTCACCCCCACGGAGGAGCATTCTTAACCTGTTAAGACAGAGAGAGAATCTGTATGACATATGGCGCATATTCCATGATAGTGAAAAATATTTTACTAAATCATACTCCCGGATAGAATAGACATGTTGTGGATAGATCAAAGTTTGATAGATCGAGTGTCATCAGCAGATATAGGTACGATACAATGGTCTGACCATGCCCTTATAACAGTTACATTAAAAGAACAATTTCGGACTATGTATGGCGGGCAAATGCCTATATTATTTCCCATACTCTCTAATGAGTTATAAACATCACTTTCTGAATATTTTGAATTTAATGCTACTCCAGATATTAATGCATTTACACTTTGGAATGCACATAAAGCATGTATAAGGGGAACCTTTATCCAGAGGCATAGCTAGGTTCTCCAGCACCCGTGGCAAGGATTCAGTTTGGCGCCCCCCCCCAACCTCTTTCCCGACATCTCCTTCCCCCTCGCCGTGTTTGTTTTCTCTACCAATCAATGACGTGTCATTTCTTTTCCACATTTCTTTTTATGTAACTCAAGCATAAAAGCATTTGTACATTTTACAAGCAATATAGTTCTATACACAACACCAGAACAAAGCTCAGTACATATATACAGCACCAGAACCAAGCTCAGTACATAAATACAGCCCCAGAACCAAGCTCAATACATATATACAGCACCAGCACAAATACACCTCAATTTAGTGCAACCCCTGCTGTACAGGTTTGTACGGCGTAAAACTACGGCTCCCAGCATGGCCCGAACAATGGTAAGGCTATGCTGGGAGTTGCTGTTTCACACAAAATAAATCATATCATAATCATACCACCCATCATCTCGCTGCAGATCATACAGTGACTACAGTGCTGATTAGAGGCAGAATGAACATTTACATTAAGTGACTCACCGATGACGTCTCAGATTCTAGCTCTTTTTCTCCATCCGGTCCAGACCTCTATGATGACTTCTCCCGGTCACAGACCATTTCTGCAGTTTGCCGCTCAGATGTCTTCAGCTTCTCACTTTTCCAACATTTCTACACCTATAAATAAAGATAAAGTTATCATTATACCACACACTATGCCCCTAAATATAATAGCGCCATACACTGCACCTCTAATTATAATAGCACCATACACTGTGTCCCACACATACACACTGTTCCCCCTGTAGACAGTGTCTGCCATTGAGCCCCCTGTAGAAAGTGCCCCACATAGAGCCCCCTGTAGATAGTGCCCCCATATAGCCCACCCCTGTATATAGTGTCCCACAAATAGCTCCCCTTATAGTGCTCTACAGATAGCCCACCCATGTATATAGCCCCCTGTAGATATAGCAAAGACCTGTATATGGTGCTCCACGTATAGCCCAACCCTGTATATAGCCCCCTGTAGATATAGCCCACCCCTGTATATAGTGCTCCACAGATAGCCCACCCCTTTATATAGCCCCCCTGTAGATATAGCCCACCCCTGTATATAGTGCTCAACAGATAGCCCACCCCTGTATATAGCCCCCTGTAGATATAGCCCACCCCAGTATATAGTGCTCCACAGATAACCCACCCGTGTATATAGCCCCCTGTAGATATAGCCCACCCCAGTATATAGTGCCCAATATATAGTCAACCCCTGTATATAGTGCTCCACATATAGTCCACCCCTGTATATAGCCCCCTGTAGATATAGCCCACCCCTGTATATAGTGCTCCACAGATCGCCCACCCCTGTATATAGTGCTCCACAGATAGCCCACCCCTTTATATAGCCCCCCTGTAGATATAGCCCACCCCTGTATATAGTGCTCAACAGATAGCCCACCCCTGTATATAGCCCCCTGTAGATATAGCCCACCCCAGTATATAGTGCTCCACAGATAACCCACCCGTGTATATAGCCCCCTGTAGATATAGCCCACCCCAGTATATAGTGCCAAATATATAGTCAACCCCTGTATATAGTGCAACAAAACCTATAACTAGGAGTCTGACACATATCTCCCAGACGAAGGCTTCCGGGCCGTAACGCGCGTCGGGGTGGACGCCAGTCAGTTTCATTTGCATCCTGTCATGGGTAAGAGACATGTGCACATCTTGCACAGTTCATTATAATGTATTTTTATCTTCGGTCACTTGTTGCATTTGTTCTTTTTGTAACTGGGATGTATCACTGCCTTAGACATACTGTGCAGATTAATTACCAACATCTATATACTTTTGTTGCATTTTGTCTCCCAGCACCTACTAAGTGACCCATGATTAGCTGTTCGCACACCATTATGACCTGTTATTCAACACAGGTGTGCTCAGTCTGTTTGCACAGCATTGTTCTGTGAGATATGTGTTCTGGCTGTCCATTGTTTTCTGTGGTTCACATCTCTATAAATTTTATATACATGTGTTTGTTTGTATTTTAAATTTGATTCAATAAACTTTCATATTTCTTAATCCAATTCTCGTGTGTCAGACTCCTAGTTATAGGTTTTGTTGTATATCCAGCGGGTTCACCGTTACCGCCATGCTTAGTTTGGGCCTGAGGCTCGGTTCCCGACAGTGTCCGCACATCATTGTGATGGGCCAGTAACCGTGAACGTTCTAGGGAACTGCTTGGTGTCCGCCATTTAGGTATAGCCCTGTATATAGTGCTCCACATATAGTCCACCCCTGTATATAGCCCCCCTGTAGAAATAGCACACCCCTGTATATAGTCCCTCTGTAGATATAGCCCACCCCTGTATATAGTATCCCACAAATAGCTCCCCCTATAGTGCTCCACAGAAAGCCCACCCCTGTATATAGCCCCCCTGTAGATATAACCCACCCCTGTATATAGTGCTCCACATATAGTCCACCCCTGTATATAGCCCACCCCTGTATATAGTGCTCCATAGATCGCCCAATCCTGTATATAGCCCCCCTGTAGAAATAGCCCACCCCTGTATATAGTCCCTCTGTAGATATAACCCACCCCTGTATATAGTATCCCACAAATAGCTCCCCCTATAGTGCTCCACAGCAAGCCCACCCCTGTATATAGCCCCCCTGTAGATATAGCCCACCCCTGTATATAGTGCTCCACATATAGTCCACCCCTGTATATAGCCCCCTGTAGATATAGCCCACCCCTGTATATAGTGCTCCATAGATCGCCCACCCCTGTATATAGCCCCACTGTAGAAATAGCCCACCCCTGTATATAGTCCCTCTGTAGATATAGCCCACCCCTGTATATAGTATCCCACAAATAGCTCCCCCTATAGTGCTCCACAGAAAGCCCACCCCTGTATATAGCCCCCTGTAGATATAGCCCACCCCTGTATATAGTGCTCCACATATAGTCCACCCCTGTATATAGTGTTTCACAGATAGCCCACCCCTGTATAAAGCCCCCCTCTAGATATAGCCCACCCCTGTATATAGTGCTCAATAGATCGCCCGCCCCTGTATTTAGCCCCCCTGTAGATATAGCCAACCCCTGAATATGGTGCTCCATAGATAGCCCACCCCTGTATATAGCCCCCCTGTACATATAGTCCACCCCTGTATATAGTGCTCCACAGATAGCCCACCCCTGTATATACTATATATACTATGGAGCACTATATACAGGGGTGGACTATATGTACAGGGGGGCTATATACATGGGTGGGCTTTCTGTGGAGCACTATAGGGGAGCTATTTGTGGGATACTTTATACAGGGGTGGGCTATATTTACAGGGGGACTATATACAGGGGTGGGCTATATCTACAGGGGGGCTATATACATCCGTCTATATAGCCCCCCTGTAGATATAGCCCACCCCTGTATATAGTGCTCCATAGATCGCCCACCCCTGTATATAGCCCTCCTGTAGATATAGCCCACCCCTGTATATGGTGCTCCATAGATAGCGCACCCCAGTATATAGCCCCCCCATAGATAAAGTCCCCCCCGTAGATAAAGCCCCCCCTGTAGATACAGCCACACACCTTTTTATTACAATTAAAAAAGCAAAAACTATTCAAACTCACCTTAATCCCGCTCCCACGCCGTCCGGCAGCTATGGAGACCTGCTCTCTTCTGCGCAGGTCTCCTGGGGGTTGAACGAAGCGTCTATGAAAGGCGCTGATTGGCTGGGCAGGATGACTTTGCCTGTCATTCGACGCCTTTCAGCGACGGAAGCTTCAATGGTACAAAAGCGCTGAATAGCCGGGCACGGAACGTACCCGGTCATTCATTGCTTCTAATTGTACCTGTGTCCTATAGACACAGGTACAATTATAGTGCAGGAGGAGGTGGCGCTGGCGCCCCCCTCTAAGTTGCACCCGGGGCACATGCCCCGCCTGCCCCCCCCCCAGCTACGCCCCTGCTTTATCCGTCTGGGAAGCCGGCTTAAAAGACAAAGGGCTAAAGATATATGTGATATACGTGATACCCTTCACAAGATACAGACTTTAGAAGCCCAAAATAAAAAGAAACATTCATTTCACATCACGACCTCCTTGGCAAACACAAGACTTCATTTAAAAAATCTGCTTCTCCAAAATCATGATAAGGCCCTGAAAATAATGTGAACTCGTTATTATTCCCAAGACAACAAATCTGGAGCATTACTCGCCAGAAGACTCAAATCTCTTGCTCAAAGATCTAGAATACCACTTACTAAACATCCTATTACCTCCCAACCCATACTCACGCCTAGGGGTATTGCTAATGCATTTAAAGATTATTACCAATCCCTGTATAACCTAAAAGATGATAGTACAACTCCCCAACCTACTCAGAAGGGGATCGAATCGTTTCTAGCTAAAACACACTTACCCTCTGTTTCCCCAGAACAACTGGCCACTTTAAATCTGCCAATAACCAAGGAGGAAATAGGAAGAGTGGTCAAGACCCTTCCCCTTCACAAAGCCCTGGCCCTGATGGCTTAACAAATGACTATTATAAAGCCTTTGAGGCCATCTTGCTGGACCGCATGTTACCAATGTTTAACCTGGCAATATCAACTGGATCATTTCCTAAAGAGATGCTTACAGCTCTTATTGTCACGTTACCCAAGACAGGGAAACCGACGGACTCTACCTCCAATTATAGTCCCATTTCTTTATTAACCCCTTCAGGACCCAGCCTGTTTTGGCCTTCAGGACTTCAAATCTGACGTGTAACTTTATGTGGTAATAACGTTGGAATGCTTTTACCTATCCAAGCGATTCTGAGATTGTTTTCTCGTGACATGTTGTACTTTATGTTAGGGAAAAAATTTTGTCGATAATTTTGGTATTTATTTCTGAAAAACACCACAATTTAGAAAAAATCTGCAAAAATTTGCATTTATCTAAATTTAAACGTATCTGCTTGTAAAACAGATAGTAATACCACACAAAATAGTAACTAGTTAACATTTTCCATATGTCTACTTTATGTTTGCATCATTTTTTGAATATCCTTTTATTTTTCTAGGACGTTACAAGGCTTAGAACTTTAGCAGCAATTTCTCATATTTTATCTCAACATAATTTTTATTAAAGTTTTTCAAAGTTATACAAAAATAAACAAGACATTAACATTTGAAATATTAATTTTTTCAAATTTATGGGATCGCAAAAAGCATAAAGATTTAAAATTAATCTAATAGTCAATATACACATACATGCATTAGAAACGTACTGGGTACATAATGAGATAATCATAATGACAGTAATTGATAATGTAACCAGAGTTAAACTTTCATAAATTTAAATTTTACTATTTTACACCTATCCAATGTAGAAAAGAATAAATAAACATAAAACATACAGACAAACATAAAGTCCCTGCTCTAAATTAAGAATATACATAAGGACCCTAATACGCTTCTATAAGATCTTTCTATAAAGGAAACTGTGAGCCATTAAAAACAAGCCATTTAGACCATTTGTAAGCAAATTCCTGTGTCTTATGTAATCTTGTGAAAATTAAATGTTCCATAATACAATTGTACTGAACCTTGTGCAAGATTTCTACCTTAGTCGGAATAGAAGCGCTTTTCCATCTCTGAGCAATACTTGTTCTTGCTACAGTTAGTATATGAGCCATGACCGTACTATTCTCAATGCCTATATCCTCTAATTTCAAGGAAAGCAGTGCTACTTCTGGTCCCCAAGGAATCGGAAAGCCGATTATACTGGTTAACATTTGTTGTATCTCTGCCCAAAACGGAGCGATGACATCACAACTCCACCAGATATGTAATAATGAGCCAACAGAAGTGTTGCATCGCCAACAGATATAGGACACAGTAGGAAACATTTTCGATAGGCGGTATGGAGTCATGTACCATCTATAAAGCAATTTTCGAGAGGCTTCCAGATGATTTACACAATGGGAAGACTTAGAACAGATTTTAAATGCCGCTTCCCACTGTTCAATACAATATGTACCTCCCAACTCCAATTCCCATTTTTGTATCAAATTAAGGGTAGGCAAAGATGATTCATCCTGATGAATTGCCTCATAGGCTTTAGATATTCCTTTAGTTATCAAGTTAGGTTATAAAAATATTTTTCATAATTAGAAGTGGGGGCATTGACTGTAAACTTAACAGTAGAAAGAAAATGTCTCAACTGAAAATATTTATAAAGATCCTTAGGGTTTAGATCATATTTAGAAGAGATTATAGAATAGGGTAACAATAAATTGTTATCGTATAATAATTCCAATGATCAAATACCTTTATGGTCCATTCTGAGAAGTTTGAATTAGGTATACAGCGTTGCACCATAGCTAAGGAAACCATACTACGTCTAAGAGGAAGAATAGAGGCATTATCAGACACACCCTTACAAATCTGAATAGATGTTTTAATTGTAGGGGATAATTTACCCAAAATGCGTTCCCCCATCCTCACAGAACCCAACACATCCTTTAAGTTTGAACTGTGTAGTATATGCACTTCTAACTCCACCCAGCGCTTATTTTTATCATACAACCACCAATTTTTTAATTGGTCCAGAATAGCCGCAAGTAATATAGCACTTTTGGGAGAAGTAGCATTTTAGAGGCTGCAATACGGCCCATCCAGGATAAAGGAAATCTAGAATAAGATATAATGTCCTTATTCAAAGCCTGCAGTAAAGTGTTATAGTTAACCGACATCAACTTACCACATGGGTAGGTAAGAGAAATTCCTAAATAAGGAATTGCTCCTTCGACCCATTTAAAGGGAAATTCCTTTTGTAATTGTAACTGTGTATATTTTGGAATACCAATGTTTAAAATTAAAGATTTTGATGTGTTAATTTTATAATAACTGATCTCCCCAAATTCCTGGATAAGCCGGAGTACATGAGGCAAAGTGTCTCCAGGAGAGGACAAACACAATATAACGTCATCTGCAAAGAGACCTATACGGTGTTCAGTGTGACCTATGGAGACTCCTTTAATACAAGGTGATATTTTAACCGCCATAGCAAAAGGCTCCATCGCCAATGTAAATATCATGGGTGATAAAGGGCATCCCTGTCTTGTACCATTGGTTATAAGAAAGGGACTTGATAACACGCCTGTGCTATAGACCTGAGCCGAGGGAGAGGTATACAGGGCCATAATGGCAGATAAAAAAGAATTTCGGATCCCAAACTTCCCCAGTACCTCCCTTAAGTACCCCCAATGAACCCGATCGAATACCTTCTCCGCATCCAGGGTAAGAAGCAGAGAAGGCATCCGCCTAACCTCAACCTCAGAAATAATATTTAAAAACCGTCTGGTACTATCCACTGTTTGACTCCCTTTTACAAATCCCACTTGATCAGGACTGATCAGCTGGGGAAGAATATCTGCCAGTCTACAAGACAAAATCTTTGCGTAGATTTTTAGGTCTGCATTTAACAAAGAAATAGGTCGAAAATTAGAGGGGACATCCGGGGATTTACCTGGCTTAGGTAAGGGGACCACAAGGGCCTTTAACATTTCAGAGGGAAATGCTTCATTTTTAATTACCTCATTGAAAGTTTTAACCATATAGGGGACTAAAATCGTTTTGTAAAGTTTAAAATATTCACCAGTTAGCCCATCAGGCCCAGTGGATTTATGGGCTTTAAGTGACATTATAGCTTCAAGAATCTCTCCCTCCGTTATAGGTATAGAGAGGCTTTGTAGTTGGGTCTGAGAAATAGAAGGGAGATCTATTTGAGCTAAAAAACTCTTAATATTATCTAGTTGAGGCTGCACAGTAAGAGGGTCATTTCTTAAATTATAAAGTGATTCTGTAATGACAGGGATAGGGAAACAGTCAAGTGAGCCCTAATCTACCCGCCACTCAGTCCCTGCCTACTTGCAACTACCCGCCCTAGGCGACGGGGTACAACTGGGCGACGGTCCCTACACTCAGTAAGTGCACGACAGACAACCAGACAAGGAAACACGGAACAAAGTGAAACGGGGCAGTTGCCCACGGCAACACCGTGAGCAACAAGAGTAGTAAACGAGCCTAGTCAAACCAGGAGAGTACGAGGTGCCAAACGCAGAGCAGGAGAGTAGTGAACAAGCCGAGTCAAACCAGGAGTGTACGAGGTACCAAACGCAGAGCAGAAGAGTAGTCAGTAAGCCAGGGTCAATACGAAGCAGGGACAAGTAGTTCAAGAAGCTGCAGCAGGGCCAGGAAACCAACAGAGAAGAATCACAAGCAAGGAGGAACAGGAAAGGCAGGTATAAATAGACAGAGGGCGGGAGCTAGCTCCGTCTGGCCAGGCTGTGATAGGCTCTCCCACTCCTAAGCCTGCCATCCTGAGTGGTGGAAGATGGAGTCAGTCTCACAGACATAGAAGCAGGTGCAGACTGATTACCTATGGGCGTGGATACAGAAGCTGTGCCTGGCAGATCCTTAACAGTACCCCCCCCTTTTATGAGGGGCCACCGGACCCTTTCTAGATGGACCTGGTTTATTGGGGAAACGAAGGTGGAACCTCCTGACCAATACCCCAGCGTGAACATCCCGGGCGGGTACCCACGTCCTCTCCTCAGGCCCGTATCCTCTCCAATGGACCAGGTACTGGAGGGAGCCTTGGACCATCTTGCTGTCCACAATCTTGGCCACCTCGAATTCTACCCCCTCAGGGGTGAGAACGGGGACAGGAGGTTTCCTCGAGGGAGCCAAGGACGGGGAGCAGCGTTTAAGGAGGGAGGCATGAAACACGTCGTGTACTCGAAAAGATGGGGGCAACTCCAGTCGGAAGGAGACAGGATTGAGGACTTCAATGACCTTGTACAGCCCTATAAACCGGGGAGCAAACTTCTTGGACGGGACTTTAAGGCGCAAGTTCTTAGACGATAGCCACACCAGATCCCCGACCATAAACAAGGGGTTAGCAGAACGTCTTCTATCAGCCTGAGTTTTTTGTATGCTCTGGGACGCCTCTACGTTCTTCTGAACCTGGGCCCAGACTGTGCACAGTTCCCGATGAACGACCTCTACCTCGGGATTGTTGGAAGTACCAGGTGAAACGGAGGAGAACCGTGGATTAAACCCAAAATTACAGAAAAAGGGGGAGACCCCTGACGAGTTACTGACCCGGTTATTAAGGGAAAATTCGGCGAGGGGAATGAAAGAGACCCAATCATATTGACAGTCAGAGATAAAACACCTTAAATATTGTTCTAGAGACTGATTAGTCCTCTCGGTTTGGCCATTAGTTCAGGATGGAAGGCAGAGGAGAAGGACAGATCAATCTCCAACTTTTTACAGAAGGCTCTCCAAAACAAAGAAACAAATTGTACCCCTCTGTCAGAAACAATACTGACAGGGACCCCATGGAGACGCAGGATGTGTTTGACAAACAAGGTAGCTAACGTCTTAGCATTGGGTAGTTTTTTGAGGGGCACAAAGTGTCACATCTTACTGAAGCGGTCTACTACAACCCACACCACCGACTTGCCTTGAGATGGAGGCAAATCGGTGATAAAATCCATGGAGATATGGGTCCAAGGTCTCTGGGGAATGGGCAAAGAATGTAGTAAGCCCGCTGGTCGGGACCTGGGAGTCTTGGACCTAGCACAAACCTCACAAGCGGCGACGTAGGCCTTAACGTCTTTAGGCAACCCAGGCCACCAATAGTTTCTGGCAATGAGGTGCTTGGTACCCAGGATGCCTGGATGACCAGATAGTGCGGAGTCATGATTTTTCCTAAGTACCCTTAGCGGAATTGCAGGGGAACAAACAGCTTGTTCTCAGGAAGGTTCCCGGGAGCTGAACCTTGATCAGCAGCAATTTCGGAGACTAAATCAGAATCAATAGAGGAAATGATTATACCTGGAGGCAAAATACAAGCAGGATCTTCCTCCAAAGGAGGGCTGGCCATGAAGCTACGCAACAGTGCATCAGCCTTAATATTTTTAGACCCAGCCCTATATGTAACCAAAAAATTTAATCTGGTAAAAAATAACGCCCATCGAGCTTGTCTCGGGTTTAGCCTCCGAGCCGATTCTAGGAAAACCAGATTCTTGTGGTCGGTAAGGACCGTTACCTGGTGCCTAGCCCCCTCCAGGAAGTGGCGCCACTCTTCAAATGCCCATTTAATGGCTAAGAGTTCGCGGTTGCCAATATCATAGTTAGTCTCAGTGGGCGAAAACTTCCTGGAGAAGTAGGCACAGGGACGGAGATGGGTGAGGGACCTGGTACCCTGGGACAAGACAGCCCCCACTCCCACCTCGGACGTGTTAGGGATCTGCCAGGTACTTCATCTAGGTATACTCCTGGGATTAATCAATCCACACCTGAGGCCAGACCTGTTCGACTGACACCATCTCCCACCAACCAGGGTGGCAGGCTCAGGAGTGGGAGAGCCTATCGCGGCCAGGTCTGTCGGAGTTAGCTCCGCCCCCTGTCCTTTATTACCTGCCCTGTTCTCTCCCTCAGTGCTTGTAATTCTTTTGGATTCCTGGCCCCTCTGCTGCTTGCTCCAGCCTGCTTCTGCCTTGCTTCTGCCTTGCTGCAGTTCTGCTTGACCTGCTTTGCTTTGCCCCTGGCTTGCTTCTGTCTCCGTGCCCGCTCGGGTGTACTCACTTCGTCCTGGTCCTGACTGTTCGTTCGCCGCTCCGTTTCCTCGTGGCGTTCCGTGGCTACTGCCCCTTCCCTTGCGTGTTCCCTGTTTGTTTTCCTGTGCACTTAGACAGCGTAGGGACCGCCGCCCAGTTGTACCTCGTCGCCTAGGGCGGGTCGTTGCAAGTAGGCAGGGACAGGGCGGTGGGTAGATTAGGGCTCACTTTCCCTTCACCTCCTTCCTGCCATTACATAATTACAAGCCGTTACCTAGTCTACCATTTCTCCTACGCTGACGCTATCATGGACCCCCTTGAGACCCTGACCCAGCAGATGCAGGGCCTCTCCCTACAGGTCCAGGCCCTGGCCCAAAGGGTCAATCAGGGTGACGCTGCTTTAGTAGTACCCCTCACCTCACCTCTAGAACCCGACCTCAAGTTACCTGACCGGTTCTCAGGGGACCGTAAGACGTTTCTCTCCTTCCGGGAGAGTTGCAGACTGTATTTCCGCCTAAAGCCCCACTCCTCAGGTTCCGAGAACCAGCGGGTGGGTATCATCATATCCCGACTCCAGGAAGGGCCCCAAGAGTGGGCCTTCTCCTTGGCTCCTGACGCCCCTGAACTTTCCTCTGTTGATCGTTTTTTCTCTGCCCTCGGACTCATTTACGACGAGACTGACAGGACTGCTTTAGCCGAGAATCAGCTGGTGACCTTACGTCAGGGTAGGAGACCGGTTGAGGAATACTGTTCTGATTTTAGGAAGTGGTGCGTAGCTTCTCAGTGGAACGATCCGGCCCTAAGGTGCCAGTTTAGGTTAGGATTATCTGACGCCCTGAAGGATCTGCTGGTTAGCTACCCCTCGTCTGACTCCCTTGACCAGGTTATGGCCCTAGCAGTACGACTTGACTGACGTCTCAGGGAACGTCAGCTAGAACGCTTCAGTGTGCTCCCCTCTGACTTTTCTGCGATCCCCCCCGAGGTCCCGTCTCCTCGCCACTCCACGGAGGACTCGGAGGTACCTATGCAACTCGGGGCCTCCATGTCCCCTCGACAACGTAGGGAGTTTCGCAGAATGAATGGTCTCTGCTTCTACTGTGGGGACGACAAGCATCTACTGAACACCTGTCCCAGGCGCAAGAATAAGAAGCCGGAAAACTTCCGCGCCTAAGTGATCATCGGGGAGGTCACTTGGGCGCACAGGTATTTCCCGTTAATGTGAAACGCAATAAAATTTTGCTTCCCTTTCAGGTCTCGTTTGCTGGCCGGTCTGCCACGGGCAGTGCTTTCGTGGATTCTGGCTCATCTGCTAATATCATGTCTGTGGAATTTGCTATGTCTCTAAAGATGCCTTGTATTGATTTACCTTATCCCATCCCTGTAGTAGGAATCGACTCAACTCCCCTTGCTAATGGTTATTTTACTCAGCATACTCCTGTTTTTGAACTCCTGGTTGGCTCCATGCATTTGGAGCAGTGCTCTGTACTGGTGATGCAGGGATTATCGTCTGATCTGGTTTTAGGCCTTCCCTGGTTGCAGTTGCATAATCCCACGTTTGATTGGAATACTGGGGATCTCACCAAATGGGGTAATGAATGTCTTATGTCATGTCTTTCTGTTAACTCTATTTCTCCCCGGGAGGAGGTAAACACGCTTCCTGAGTTTGTTCAGGACTTCGCCGATGTGTTTTCTAAGGAGGCCTCCGAGGTGTTGCCCCCCCATAGAGATTACGATTGCGCTATCGATTTGGTGCCTGGTGCCAAGCTTCCTAAGGGTAGGATATTTAATCTTTCATGTCCTGAACGTGAAGCTATGAGGGTGTATATCCAAGAATGCCTGGCCAAGGGTTTCATTCGCCCCTCGACTTCTCCTGTAGGTGCTGGCTTCTTCTTCGTGGGGAAGAAGGATGGTGGTCTTAGGCCGTGCATTGATTATCGTAACCTGAATAAGGTCACCGTAAGGAACCAGTACCCACTTCCTTTGATTCCGGATCTTTTTAATCAGGTTCAGGGAGCCCAATGGTTTTCTAAGTTCGATCTACGGGGGGCATATAACCTTATCCGCATCAAAGAGGGGGATGAGTGGAAAACTGCGTTCAACACACCCGAGGGTCATTTCGAATACCTGGTCATGCCCTTTGGGTTGTGTAATGCCCCTGCTGTCTTCCAGAATTTTATTAATGAAATCCTGAGAGATTACCTGGGTAATTTTCTTGTTGTGTACCTTGATGACATACTGGTGTTTTCCAAGGACTGGTCCTCCCACGTGGAGCATGTCAGGAAGGTGCTCCAGGTCCTTCGGGAGAATAATCTGTTTGCTAAGACTGAAAAATGTGTCTTTGGGGTACAGGAGATACCATTTTTAGGGCAAATCCTCACTCCTCATGAATTCCGCATGGACCCTGCCAAAGTTCAGGCTGTGGCGGAATGGGTCCAACCTGCATCCCTTAAGGCGTTACAGTGTTTTTTAGGGTTCGCCAACTATTACAGGAGATTTATTGCCAACTTCTCGGTCGTCGCTAAGCCTCTTACGGACCTTACTCGCAAGGGTGCTGATGTCCTCCATTGGCCCCCCGAGGCCGTCCAGGCCTTTGAGACCCTCAAGAAGTGCTTTATCTCGGCCCCCGTGCTGATTCAGCCCAACCAAGAGGAGCCATTTATTGTGGAGGTTGACGCATCCGAGGTGGGAGTGGGGGCCGTCTTGTCCCAGGGTACCAGCTCCCTCACCCATCTCCGCCCCTGTGCTTACTTCTCTAGGAAGTTTTCGCCCACGGAGGGTAACTATGATATTGGCAACCGCGAACTTCTAGCCATTAAATGGGCTTTTGAAGAGTGGCGGCACTTCCTGGAGGGGGCCAGACACCAGGTAACGGTCCTTACGGATCACAAGAATCTGGTTTTCCTAGAATCGGCCCGGAGGCTTAATCCTAGACAAGCTCGGTGGGCACTATTCTTTACCAGATTTAATTTCTTGGTTACCTATAGGGCTGGGTCCAAGAATATTAAGGCTGATGCTCTGTCACGTAGTTTCATGGCCAATCCTCCTTCCGAGAAGGATCCTGCTTGTATTTTACCCCCTGGTATAATCGTCTCTGCCACGGATTCTGATTTAGCTTCTGATATCGCGGCTGATCAGGGTGCAGCTCCCGGGAACGTCCCTGGGGACAAACTGTTTGTTCCCCTGCAATACCGGCTGAGGGTACTCAGGGAAAACCATGACTCCGCTCTATCTGGTCATCCTGGCATCTTGGGCACCAAACACCTCATTACCAGAAACTATTGGTGGCCTGGGTTGCCTAAAGACGTTAGGGCTTACGTCGCCGCTTGTGAGGTTTGCGCTAGGTCCAAAACCCCTAGGTCCCGACCTGCGGGCCTACTACGTTCCTTGCCCATTCCCCAGAGACCTTGGACCCATATCTCCATGGATTTTATCACCGATTTGCCTCCATCTCAGGGCAAGTCGGTGGTGTGGGTGGTAGTCGACCGCTTCAGCAAGATGTGCCACTTTGTGCCCCTTAAGAAGCTACCTAACGCCAAGACGTTAGCTTCTTTGTTTGTGAAACACATCCTGCGTCTCCATGGGGCCCCAGTCAATATCGTTTCTGACAGAGGGGTACAATTTGTTTCCTTATTTTGGAGAGCTTTTTGTAAAAAGTTGGAGATTGATCTGTCCTTCTCCTCCGCCTTCCATCCCGAAACTAATGGCCAAACGGAAAGGACCAACCAATCCCTGGAACAATATTTAAGGTGTTTCATCTCTGACTGTCAATTCGATTGGGTCTCATTCCTTCCCCTTGCTGAATTTTCCCTTAATAACCGGGTCAGTAACTCGTCAGGGGTCTCCCCGTTTTTCTGTAATTTCGGGTTTAACCCAAGGTTCTCCTCCGTCTCCCCTGGTTGTTCCAATAATCCTGAGGTAGAGGATGTTCATCGGGAACTGTGCACTGTCTGGGCCCAGGTTCAGAAGAACCTAGAGGCGTCCCAGAGCGCACAAAAGATTCAGGCGGATAGTAGACGTTCTGCTAACCCCCGGTTTGTCGTCGGGGATTTGGTCTGGTTGTCGTCCAGGAACTTGCGCCTTAAGGTCCCGTCCAGGAAGTTTGCTCCCCGATTTATTGGACCTTATAAGATCATTGAAGTCCTCAACCCTGTATCCTTCTGTCTGGAGCTCCCCCCATCCTTTCGCATACATGACGTCTTCCATGCCTCCCTCCTTAAACGCTGCTCCCCGTCCTGGTCCCCCTCGAGGATACCTCCTGTTCCCGTTCTCACCCCTGAGGGGGTGGAATTCGAGGTGGCCAAGATTATGGACAGTAGGATGGTCCAGGGCTCCCTCCAGTACCTGGTCCATTGGAGAGGATACGGGCCGGAGGAGAGGACTTGGGTACCTGCCCGTGATGTTCACGCTGGGGTATTGATCAGGAGGTTCCACCTTCTCTTCCCCACTAAACCGGGTCCCCTTAGTAAGGGTCCGTTGGCCCCTCATAAAAGGGGGAGTACTGTTAGGGATCTGCCAGGTACTTCATCTAGGTATACTCCTGGGATTAATCAATCCACACCTGAGGCCAGACCTGTTCGACTGACACCATCTCCCACCAACCAGGGTGGCAGGCTCAGGAGTGGGAGAGCCTATCGCGGCCAGGTCTGTCGGAGTTAGCTCCGCCCCCTGTCCTTTATTACCTGCCCTGTTCTCTCCCTCAGTGCTTGTAATTCTTTTGGATTCCTGGCCCCTCTGCTGCTTGCTCCAGCCTGCTTCTGCCGTGCTTCTGCCTTGCTGCAGTTCTGCTTGACCTGCTTTGCTTTGCCCCTGGCTTGCTTCTGTCTCCGTGCCCGCTCGGGTGTACTCACTTCGTCCTGGTCCTGACTGTTCGTTCGCCGCTCCATTTCCTCGTGGCGTTCCGTGGCTACTGCCCCTTCCCTTGCGTGTTCCCTGTTTGTTTTCCTGTGCACTTAGACAGCGTAGGGACCGCCGCCCAGTTGTACCTCGTCGCCTAGGGCGGGTCGTTGCAAGTAGGCAGGGACAGGGCGGTGGGTAGATTAGGGCTCACTTTCCCTTCACCTCCTTCCTGCCATTACAGGACGCGTCAACCTCCACGATAAATGGCTCCATTTGGTTGGGCTGAACCAACACCGGGGCCGAGATAAAGCACTTCTTAAGGGCCTCAAAAGCCTGGACAGCCTCAGGAGGCCAGTGGAGGAGATCAGCACCCTTGCGAGTGAGGTGCGTAAGAGGCTTAGCGATGACCGAGAAGTTAGCAATAAATCTCCTGTAATAATTAGCGAACCCCAAGAAGCACTGTAACGCCTTCAGGGAGGCAGGTTGGACCCATTCCGCCACAGCCTGGACCTTGGCGGGGTCCATGCGGAATTCATGAGGAGTGAGGAGTGAGGATTTGACCCCAAAATGGTATCTCCTGCACCCCAAACACACATTTTTCGGTCTTCGCAAACAGTTTGTTTTCCCGAAGGACCTGGAGCACCTTCCTGACATGCTCAATGTGGGAGAACCAGTCCTTGGAAAACACAAGTATGTCATCAAGGTACACTACAAGAAATACCCCCAGGTAATCTCTTAAAATCTCATTTATGAAATTCTGGAAGACCGCGGGAGCATTACACAACCCAAAGGGCATGATGAGGTATTCTAAATGACCTTCGGGCGTTTTAAACGCAGTCTTCCACTCATCCCCCTCTTTGATGCGAATAAGGTTATACGCCCCCCGTAGATCAAACTTAGAGAACCATTGGGTCCCCTGAACCTGATTAAAGAGATCAGGAATCAAAGGAAGGGGATACTGGTTCCTTACAGTGACCTTATTCAAGTTACGGTAGTCAATGCATGGCCTAAGACCACCATCCCTCTTCCCTACGAAGAAGAAGCCAGCACCTACCGGAGAAGTAGAGGGGCGAATGTAACCCTTGGCCAGGCATTCCTGGATATACTCTCTCATGGCTTCACGTTCGGGACAAGAGAGATTAAATATCCTACCCTTAGGGAGCTTAGCTCCTGGTACCAAATCGATAGCGCAATCGTATTCTCTATGAGGAGGTAACACTACCGGGACAGGTTTAGGCAAATCAATCAAAGGCATAGCTAGAGACATAGCAAATTCCACAGACATGATATTAGCAGACGACCCTGAATCCACGAAGGCACTGCCGGTAGCAGACCTACCACCAAAAGAGACCTGAAAGGGAAGCAAGATTTTATTACGTTTCATATTTACGGGATCCATTATACGTTTTTTTCCTGCATTATACATAAAGGGATTCGAGATTTTACATCCCTTGTTTTAAGTTGCCTAGCCAATAATGCCCCAGCTTTATTACCACTCCAATAAAATGTCATTTTTAATTTTCGTAGGGCCAAATCATATTTATAAATATTCAGCTCATGTAATTGATGAGTAAGCTCCGAAATTTCGGCTGCCCGTGCTACTGAGTAAGAATTTTATTTAATCTATGTAAAGTGCTTAGCCTAAGAAGTAGCTGACTTTCAGTATTTTTTGTAGATTTTTTAATATGTGAGGCTATTTTGATAAAGTGGCCTCTAATAGTTGCCTTATGGGCACACCACACAGTAGTATCTTTGACTTGACCATTATCATTGTAAAGAAAGTATTCTTCTAACTGAGATCTAAATTGAGAGGCATATTTAGGATGACTGAGGACAAAATTATTTCGTCTCCATACAGAGTCTTGCGGCCGACTGAACTGCTCTTGTATAGACAATGATATTGGGGCATGGTCAGACCAGTCTAAACATCCTATCGAGACAGAGTGGATATGGTCTAAAAGATCCCTATTTATAAGAAAAAAGTCAATTCTCGTATATATTTTATGAGGATTCGAGAAAAAGGTGTAGTCACGGTCACTATAGTGATGCACTCTCCAAATATCAAAAAGGCCATGTTTGTGTAATAAGGAAAAAGCCGAAGTAGGTTCCTTGCATTTTACAACAGATGTAGAATCCATAGTAGGCCATAATGTCAAATTAAAGTCACCCACTAGTATCAATGAGCCCTTTTTGTATTGATTTGCCAATTTAATCATCTTTCGCAGAAACCTGTCTTGTTTACAATTAGGGGCATATACCGATAGGATAGTGTACTGAGTATTATTCAGAAGACAATTTAACAAAACATAACGACCATTTTCATCCACAATTTCATTTTGCAAATGAATGCAACCGAGTCCCTTATTGCTATAGAAACCCCACATTTCTTGCCTACCGCTTGTGCTGAGAATATATGTGGACATTTTTTATGTTTGAGTCTGTAGGCGTCCTCTTTATTAAGGTGTGTTTCTTGAATACATAACACATCCGCTTGAGAAAGTGAGGCCTCAGACCATAATATCGAACGTTTAAATGGGGAATTTAACCCCTTAACATTATGTAAAACAATTTTGAAGACCATTCCTAACAAAAAAGGATTGTTTGCTCTTATTAAGCACCTGACTCTTAGAGAAGGAGAAATCTCCACAACAGACCTAGTACTAATTTCATATACAATGTTTACACATTTTCCGAAAGTAAGATAGAGTATTATCCATGAGCAGAAGGACCACATACTACAACATAGCAACGAAGAAAAAGTAACACATTTTTTTTAAATAACAACAACAAAAAGAATATAATAAATGGGGTTCTTGGCGTTCCCACACCAAGAGTCCCTACATATAGGGTTACGTTCTAAAGCGGGGTCCAAGTATGACATACCTGGAAAGAAAAAATATATAATATGGCATTCACGGCTTTTAGCTTCGTGCCTTTATACAGATCTACAGAAAAAGAGAGGTAAGTTGAAACACCCTTCTTCATACAGACCTCTACAAATATGATTCAGAATAAGCAACACTGGTTAAGGAGTCATCTTGACATTACGATCTACAGTCTCCCACTACTTAGGTAGAGTGGAAAAAGCCGGCCCAGTTCTTTTAGGAGGAGATCCGGGACCACTCGTTAACCCCCATTCTTGACATAGACGCTCGGCATCCCTTGGAGATGTAGCCACAATTTTGGTTCCATCTTTTGAAATGACAAGTTTAACCGGAAATCCCCATTTGTACGCTATACCTTGATCTCGTAGAATCTTAGTACTATGAACAAAAGTTCTCCTCTTGGCTAAGGTGGCTGCAGATAAATCCGCAAATATAGAAATCTGATGAAATCTTGCAGGCAGGGTAGGTTCAGAGCGTGATGCCTCCACCAACTTTTCTTTAATATGGAAAAAGTGAATAAGTACTATGACATCCCTCGGAACTGTAGCAGACAGACTTTTTGGCTTTGGTAAGCGATGAGCTCTATCAATGGTTAAATCAGTGGGAGAGGCAAATGGTAGTAAATTTTTAAAGAAATCCACCATAAATTGTGACAATTGATCTGCCTTAATTTGCTTAGATATACCTCTGAACCTCAGGTTGTTCCTCCTGGAACGATCCTCAATATCAGCAAGTTTTGCTTTAACAAATTCAAGTTCCTTTTCCATAGCAGTAGATACATCCACAAGGTCATTATGGGCTGCAGTAAGCTCAGACATTTTATGCTCTATATGGGAAGTCCGTTCTCCTATTGAAATGACCTCCGTTTGAAGTTTCCCCATAGCTTTAAATAGATGAATGTGCAGTGATTTATGCAGATCTGCCAATAAATTTTTCATAGTGGCTACAGAAACAAGATTGTCTGAACCAGGATCTGTATTATACTGTAGTGGGGAGGAAGGAGAGCTTGAACTATTATCCCCCATAGTTATAGGCAAAGCAGAGACAGAGACAGAGGATACCTGAGCACATGAGCGACCATGTGCAACAGCAGCAGCAGCAGTCCCATACTCCGTCTCAGTCAACGGTCCTGGACATGCAGGGGGGCCCAAAGTCGGACTCTGAGCCGGGTCCAACAAGGCTTCAGGTAAGAGGAGATCCCCCTCTACTTGTGCAGTCCTCCGATCCGATACCTTTGAAAAGGTGATTTTACTTCTTGTCCTCGGATCTCAGCGCCATCTTGGAGCGAGTCTGAAGCCGGGAAGAAGCTTGTAAGCTTCAGAGGGCTTTTTCTTTTCCGACCTCTCACCATGCTGTCTCTCTTCCCCTCTCTCCCTCTAGTCGTCTGGTAGCAAATAAGAGGCTAAGGGAGTGCAGAGATCTGCAAGATCCGTAAGGCTAATGAGCCGGGTGGTGCCGCTTAATACGCCGTTCAGCAGGAGCTCAGACCTCACATGTCCGACCTCACGCACTGAGAGCCACACCCCCCACCAATTTCTCATATTTTAAAGAAAATTTCAAAAGGCCATTTTTTCAGGGACCAGTTCAGTTCTGAGGTGGCTTTGAGGGCCTTATATATTAGAAAATCCCCAGAAGTCACCCCATTTTGAAAACTGCATCCCTCAAGGTATTCGAATCAGCATTCACAAAGTGTTTTAACCCTTTAGGCGTTTCACAGGAATTAAAGCAAAGTAGAGGTGAAATTTACAAATTGTATTTTTTTTGCCCAAATTAATTTCTAATACATTTTTTTTTGTAACACAGAAGGTTTTACCAGAGAAATGCAACTCAATATTTATTGCCCAGATTCTGCAGTTTTTAGAAATATCCCATATGTGGCTCTAGTCTGATAATGGACGGAAACACCGGCCTCAGAAGCAAAGGAGCACCCAGTGGATTATGGGCCTCCTTTTTTTTAGAATATATTTTAGGCACCTTGTCAGGTTTGAAGAGGTCTTGTGGTGCCAAAACAGTGGAAACACCCCAAAAGTTACCCCATTTTAGAAACTACACCCTCAAGGAATTTATCTAGGTGTATAGTTAGCATTTTGACCACACAGGTTTTTCACTAAATTTATTAGAATTAGTCTGTAAAAATGAAAATCTACTTTTTTTCTGAAAAAACATTGACATTTTTAATATTTACAAGGAATAATGAAGAAAATCACCCCAACATTTGTAAAGCAATGTCTCCTGATTACAGCAATATCCCATATGTGGTAATAAACGGCTGATTGGACCCACAGCAGGGCTCAGAATGGAAGGAGTGCCATTTGGATTTTGGAGCACGGATTTTGCTGGATTGGTTTTCGGTGCCATGTCGCGTTTGCAACTCCCTGGAGAGACCAAAACAGGGGAAACCCCCCAAAAGTGACCCTATTTTGGAAACTACACCTCTGAAGGAATTTATCTAGATGTATAGTTAGCATTTTGACCACACAGGTTTTTTTGCAGAATTTAGTGGAATTAGGCAGTGAAAATGAAATTTTTTACAAGGAATAAAGGAAAAAAAGAACCACAACATGTCACGGACACTGATTTTGTGGACCCACTAGGCCGCTCCGCCGTAGCGGGGAGGCAGCTGACCAGGTCACAGTCTATGCGAAAGTAAAATGGCAGACAGTAATGCTTGGGTACCTGAATTAGTTCGGGCGGTGGCTGGACGGGTGGAGGCAGGTGCGGCAAGTGGCGCCAGACGTGGCGGGCAGTATCCGATGAGCGGTAGACACTTGACGTGGCTGATGGCACTTGACGTGGCAGATGGCACTTGACGTGGCAGAAGACACTTGACGTGGCAGATGGCACTTGACGTGGCAGATGGCACTTGACGTGGCAGAAGACACTTGAATGCGGGTAGGCACAGGAACAATACGGAATACAGGAACGGTAACAGGGCACGGGTAACAGCTGGAACGGGAGACACTAAGGGACCATTTGCGAGACAGACTGGGAAAGACTAACAACGCTCAGGCAAGGATTAGAAGGCCAGGGGCCTTCTTATAGACCAGGAAATCGTGGCAGTTGATAGTGATGACGATTTCCTAATTGCGCGTGCTGGCCCTTTAAGGCCGGGCGCGAGCGTGCGCGCGCACCCTACGGGACCCAGCCAGACGGAGCGGAAGTGAGCGCTGGCATCTCCTAGGAGGGAGACGGAGGCCAGCGCTCACAGATCCATGGCTGCGGGCGTCGGGAGGTGAGTAAACCAAACGGCCCGCGGCCATGGGCGCTACATTATCCCCCCTCTTACGCCCCCTCTTCTTGGGGCCAGAGTGAGAGAGGAACTTTTTAATAAGAGTAGGGGCGCTGAGGTTCTCTTCTGGCTCCCAGGACCTCTCCTCATGACCAAACCCTCTCCAGTCCACCAAATAGAAAGTCCTTCCTCCTACCCTCTTGCGGTCCAGGATCTCCTTTACCTCGAATACATCAGAAGGACCGCTGGGAGCAACTGTGGAACTAGAGGTCTTGCTGTAGCGGTTCAGGACCACTGGTTTCAGGAGGGACACATGGAAGGAGTTAGGGATTCTGAGGGTAGGGGGCAGCCGCAGCTTATAGGAAACAGGGTTAATTTGTTGCAGGATCTCGAAAGGACCAAGGAACCTGGGAGCAAACTTTTATGAAAGCACCCTCAAGCGAATGTTCCGAGAGGACAGCCAGACTTTAGTCCCAGGAAGATACTGAGGCGGCTCTCTTCTCTTGGTATCTGCCTTACGCTTCATGCGATCTACCACTAGCAAAATAGAGGACCGGGTCTGTTGCCAGATTTGCAGGAAGTCCCCATATGCAGAGTCAGCAGCGGGTACCTGAGATGAAGTCGACACTGGAAGAGGAACTCTGGGATGTTGACTGTACACGATGTGAAACGGAGTGGGTGGTGGACTCACTTGTGTGGTTATTATATGAAAACTCCGCCCATGGAAGAAGCTGTACCCAGTTATCGTGCTGTGAAGAGATGAAGTGGCGGAGGTAATTTTCCATGATCTGGTTGATCCTCTCAACTTGCCCATTGGACTGGGGGTGAAACCGCGAGTAGATCCAGGCAGACCAGAATAGAATTCACCGCCTCAAGGAGTTGATCCTGACGTGTGCGTAGGTCCTGCATCTCTGTCTGAATCTTCTGTACTGGGGTCTTGGGCTGGCCAGCGGGTTCCATGGCCTGAGCGTACTGTCACGGACACTGGGTTTGTGGACCCACTAGGCCGCTCCGCCGTAGCGGGGAGGCAGCTGACCAGGTCACAGTCTATGCGAAAGTAAAATGGCAGACAGTAATGCTTGGGTACCTGAATTAGTCCGGGCGGTGGCTGTGGCTTCAGCACGGGTGGAGGCAGGTGCGGCAAGTGGCGCCAGACGTGGCGGGCAGTATCCAATGAGCGGTAGACACTTGATGTGGCAGATGGCACTTGACGTGGCAGATGGCACTTGACGTGGCAGAAGACACTTGACGTGGCAGATGGCACTTGATGTGGCAGATGGCACTTGACGTGGCAGAAGACACTTGAACGCGGGTAGGCACAGGAACAATACGGAATACAGGAACGGTAACAGGGCACGGGTAACAGCTGGAACGGGAGACACTAAGGGACCATTTGCGAGACAGACTGGGAAAGACTAACAACGCTCAGGCAAGGATTAGAAGGCCAGGGGCCTTCTTATAGACCAGGAAATCGTGGCAGTTGATAGTGATGACGATTTCCTAATTGCGCGCGCTGGCCCTTTAAGGCCGGGCGCGAGCGTGCGCCCGCACCCTACGGAACCCAGCCGGACGGAGCGGAAGTGAGCGCTGGCATCTCCTAGGAGGGAGACGGAGGCCAGCGCTCACAGATCCATGGCTGCGGGCGTCGGGAGGTGAGTGAACCCGACGGCCCGCGGCCATGGGCGCTACACAACATTTGTAAAGCATTTTCTCTTGATTACGGCAATACCCCATATGTGGTAATAAACTGCTGATTGGACCCATGGCAGCGCTCAGAAGGGAAGTAGCGCCATTTGGACTTTTGGAGCACGGATTTTGCTGGATTGTTTTTCGGTGCCATGTCGCCTTTGCAATGCCCTGCAGGGACCAAAACAGTGGAAACACCCCAAGTTACCCCATTTTGGAAACACCCCTCAAGGAATTTTTCTAGGGGTATAGTGAGCATTTAGACTCCACGGGTCTTTTGCAGAATTTATTAGAATTAGGCCGCGAAAATGAATATCACAAATTTTTTCCACTAAAATGTTGCATTTTCTCATTTTCACAAGGGATAAAGGAGAAATAAACAACCAATTTTTGTAAAGCAAATTCTCTCGAGTATGGAAATACCCCACATGGGGTCATAAGTTTTTTCTCATTAGAAATGAATTAACCCTTTCAGGACTGATCCATTTTTTGCTTTCTTATTTTCATTTTTCACTCCCCGCCTTCCAAGAGCCATAACTTTTTTTTTTTTCTGTCAGTAGAATGGTGTGAGGGCTTATTTCTTGCGGGAGGAATTGTAGTTTCTATTGACAGCATTTAAAGTACCATAAAAGTACTGGGAAACTGAAAAAAAATAGGAAAATATAGTAATAAAGGAAAAAAATCTGATTCCATTTTTTGGGGTTTTCGTTTTTACAGCTTTCGCCGTGCAGTAAAAACGAAAACGACAGCGATTTTGGCGGTTTAAATTATTTAAGTTTTTTACGGTGTTCACCGTGCGAGTTAAATAATGGTATATAGTAATAGTTCGGCCTTTTACGGACGTAGCGATACCAATTTTGTTTATTTTTTTATAATACTTTAGAAGAAAAATCGGAAAAGGTTTTTTTTTATTTAACTTTAACCTTTTTTCTTTCTCGCTACTAATAACTTGAATTCTTCTACACATTTTATTAGTCCCCTTAGGGGACTTGTACCAGCGATCTTATTTTTACAGGCTTCTGTAACCGCACGATCGCTGTTCCTGTCCGTTAGTCCAGGGTGTCAGCTGTAATACACTGCCAACACCCGCAGCGTATGAAGCGGACTCAGCACGTGAGCCCGCTCCATACATCAACCCCCGCACTATGACGTGCTATTAAATCATAGTGCGCAAACGGGTTAATGCACAGCAGATGGTGTTGAATATTGCAATTTTCCACTGATATGCCATTTTAGGGCATAATATGTTGTGCCCAGTTTGTGCCACTGAACACAAATACATCATAAAACGTTAAGCGGGTTCTCCTGGGTATGGCGATGGCATATATGTGGACGCAAACTGCTGTTTGGGGACGCTGCAAGGCTCAGAAGGGAGGGATGCCATTTTGCTTTTGGAGCGCAGATTTTGCTTAGTAGTTCTTCTGTTTGGGGTTTCGCTGGTATTTCAGTTTATAATGTGGGGGGCATATGTAATCTGTGTGGAGAACATCAGGGCATAATAAGGGGGTATAATAATGCGGTAAATAAATAATAATTCATAGATGTGTGGCCGGTGTTGCACTGATAAATGGTGTCGGATGTTATCCGCTTTTAGAAAACACTGCACATTTTGCATCGCCATATTCTGAGAGCCAGAACTTCTTTACTTTTTCACCACCGGAGCTGTGTGAGGGCTTATTTGTTGCAGGACAATCTGTCGTTTTCATTGGTACCATTTTGGGGTACATGCGATTTTTTTTTTTATCACTTTTTATAAAACATTTTTGCAGGCCGGGTGACCAAAAACAAGCAATTCTAACCATGTTTTTTAGTTTATTTTTTGCAGCGTTCACCGTGCACTATAAATGACAATTTTACTTTATTCTACGGGTCGATACGATTACGGCGATACCATATGTATATAGGTTTTTTTATGTTTTGCAGCGTTTGCGCAATAAAATCACTTTTTTATAAAATAATTTATTTTCTCTGTCACCAGTTGTAACTTTTTTTATGTTTCAGTCAAAAAAGCTGTGTAAGGGCTTTTTTTTTGCGCGACGGGTTGTAGTTTTTATCGGTACTATTTTCGGGTACATGCGACTTTTTGATCACTTTTTATTCTCTATTTTGAGAGGGGTGGTGACCAAAAAATAGCGATTCTGGTGTAGTTTTTTATTGATTTTTTTGGGGTGTTCATCGTGCGGGAGAAAATAACACTATCGTTTTATAGTTGGGGTCGTTACGAACGCGGTGATACCAGATATGTGTACTTTTTTTAACATGTTCATTTTTTTCCTATAATGAAAGTCTTATTATAGGAAAAAAATGCAGTGTTTGTTTATGTAACTTATAACTTATTTTTACACTTTTTAAAACATTTTTATTACTTTTTTTTACTTTTTTCTTTTGTCCCACTAGGGCACACTTAGACTTGCAGCTCTGATCGCTGCTGGAATACATTACACTACCTACGTAGTTTAATGCATTCTAACTGTCATTGTGACGTGACAGTCACACTGATAGGAAGCCTTCGAGGACCGGCCGGAGGCTGCTCCTCCGAGGCTTCCGTACATGGCAACCCGGAGGTCATTGTCTGACCTCCGATTACCACGACAAGCATCGGCAGCCCCCATAATCACTTTGTGGGGGCTGCCGATGTGCTTCAAACCCATTAAATGTGGCGAACGCAATCGTCGCTTCATTTATGGGGTTAATTGCCGAAATCAGCGGCGATGGTCCGCTGACCGGCAAGGCTGGAGTGTCAGGTGTTAGGGACAGCTGACCTCCCGGTTCCCGGATACTGTCCGTTAGGACAGTGTGTGCTGGGAACTACTCCGCAACTGTACGTCCTGTTGCGGGAAGCAACCCCTCTGCAGGACGTACTATTGCGGAGCAGGGCGGGAAGAGGTGAAAAGACGTGAAAATATACGCTAAACTACTGGCTAATCGGTTATTGTCAATAATCCGTACCCTTGTTAAAAATTATCAAACAGGCTTTACACAGGGCAGACAGGCTCCAGATAACAGCAGAAGACTTCTCTCTATATTACAGATAGCTGCAAAAATCCCTTTCTCCCACCACGTTCCTCTCCCTGGATGCTGAGAAGGCGTTCGACAGGTTAAACTGGGAATATGCGTTTTCTGTTCTGGCAAAATTTGGAGTTGGGGTCTCAATATATTCTGCAATCCATGCTCTATACTCCAACCCAGCTGCTAGAGTCTATGTCAACGGCACCCTGTCGGACGCCTTCGATATTAGCAATGGTACTAGACAGGGTTGCCCTCTCTCCCCAATTTTTTTTTATTTTGTCCATTGAACCCCTGGCAGAATTGCTTCGAAGTTCCAATGATATATCTGGGGTTAGGGTGGGTCCACACATAAAGTAGCACTGTTTGCCGATGACGTAATGTTGGTGTGCACAAATCCCCTCGCCTCTCTTGCTGCAACCTTTGATGTGCTGGAACAATATAGTCAAGTTTCATATTATAGACTGAATAGGGACAAATCTCAGATTCTAACCAAAAATGTTCCTCCGCGGCTTCTTTCATTGTTGAAAAGTAAATTTGTACTAGATTGGCGTAGTGAGGAAATCTCTTACCTGGGCACTCAGGTCAGGACCTTCCCTTCCAACAAAACATACCTAAAAAATGTCCCTCCCATGTTGGAGGTCCTACGTGAAGACATTTCCAAATATTCAAAATTTATTATATCCTCGTTTGGAAGGGTGGCAGCGTATAAAATGCTGCTTCTACCCAAGCTGCTCTATCTTTTTAGGACTCTACCGATCCACATCCTACACTCCTTTTTTTCACAGGCTCATAGCATATTCTTGAAATTTGTGTGGAACAACAAACGCCCCCGTATAGCAGCCACACTCCTCACTAAGCATAGGAAAGCTGGCATTGGAATGCCTAATATGAGAGACTATTATAAGGCCTGTATTCTTGATCAACCATCTTACTGGTGGCGAAACCCTGGGGACAAACAATGGGTAGATATTGAGACACACATATGTGGGAGTAAATCTTTACAGTCCCTTCTGGTGAATACTATATGGAAACGAAAAAACGTTTGTTGGGCACCTTGTTTCCTCGCATAGGAGATGTTAGGGGATCTCGTTTTATTATAATGTGCTAGGGGATAAATGTGCATTTACTAAAACTGCTGCCATACTTAAATGGGAAAGGGATCTAAAATTGTCCTTTTCTGATGACCAATGGATGGGAACATTTCAGTGTATTTATAAGTTGTTTCGATGTACCTCATTCCAGGAAGCAATCTTTAAGACTAACATTCGATGTTACTTCACTCCCTCTAGACTTCATTTAATATTCCCAGCGACCTCTGTTTTTTTCTGGAGGGGGTGTGGAGATCCAGGATCTCTCTTGCACATTCTGTGGGCCTGTCCGACAATTAAACTGTTGTGGTTGGCAGACCATCATGTCGCACAACCTGTTACGAAGCTGTTTTTTCCCCTTACACTAGAATTGGCATTATTGCTAATAGGCATAGGAGATTTCCCAGGCAACCCACGTGCAATCATTGCACACATCTTCATGGCTACAAAACTGGTGCTCACGAGACATTGGAAATCTAACGCCCAACCTCATGTGCAAGAAATCATTCATTTGGTCAACTCGATCTGTGTATATGAGAAGTTGATCGCATCTCAACACCTTCAGTCTTCCAAATTTAAATACAATTGGCTAATACTGGGTCCATAGTTCATATTACAGGGATTAAGATGCACTTGCTTGTGCTGTGCTCCTTGATTCAAAGGAGTAGAGTCCTGGAGTGAAGTGGGTGACCTGATATATTTTGTACATGGATGGTGAAAGTAGTTGATTTGTCTTAATTTCTTCTCTTCTTAATAGTAGAGATTTGGCCTGCATAGTCTGGAGCATATATGTCAATGTACTGTCTATGACCTGTATTGTATCAACTGTCAGTACCTGAGGTATAATTAGTACTTCTGTTTTTCTGAATTCACTCATTTATTATGTGAATATTGTCATGTTTATGCATATCCTCAAAATAAAGGAAATTTAGTGATTTTAAAAAAACAAAAAACAATCGCATGTACCCCAAAATGGTACCAATGAAAACTACGGATTGGCCAAATAAGCCCTTACCCAGCTCCGGTGAAGAAAAAATAAAGACGTTCTGGCTCTCAGAAAATGGCGATGGAAAATGTGCAGAGTGTTCCAAAAGCGGATAAGATTGTGCACATATTTGCGGATTATTATTTATTTACCGCATTATTATACCCCGATATACTCCGCACAGCTTACATATGCCCCCACATTATAAACTGAAATACCAGCAATACCCCAAACAGAACAACTACCAAGCACAATCTGCGCTCCAAAAGCCAAATTGTGCTGCCTCCATTCTGAACCCTACAGCATGCCCAAACATCAGTTAACATCCACATATATGGCATCGGCATACCCGGGAGAACCCGCTTAAAATTTTATGACGTATTTGTCTTCGGTGGCAAAAAAACTGGGCACAACATATTGTGCACTAAAATGGCATATCAGCGGAAAATTGCAATTTTCACTTTGCACCATATGCTGCGCATTAATTTCTCATGAGACAAAAACCTGTGGGGTCAAAATGCTCACTTAACGCCTTAAAATGCCGTAAGGGGTGTAGTTTCCAAAATAGGGGTCACTATTTGGGGGTTTGTTTTACTATTTGACCTCAGAGCCCTGCAATTGTGGGCCAATGGTGTGAAAATCACCGAAACAGACCTCAAATGCACATGGTGCTTTTCATTTCTGAGCCCTGTCATATGTCCAGGCAAATGATAAATGCCTTGAGGGGTGTAGTTTCTAAAATGGGGTCACTTCTTGGGGGTTACCACTGTACTTTGGTACCTTTAGGGTCTTGCAAATGCAACATGGCGTCCAAAAACCAAGCCAGCAAAATCTGCATGCCAAATAGCGCTCCTGCCTTTCTGAGCCCTGCAGTGTGTCCAAATAGCAGTTTATGACCCCATATTGCCATAATTGGGAGAAATTGCTTTTCAAACGTTGTGGTGCTTTTTCTCCTTTATTCCTTGTAAAAATTGAAAATTTCCACGTTTTATCAGAAGAAAAGTAATTTTTAATTTCACAGCATAATTCCACTAAATTCAGCAAAAAAACTGTGGGGTCAAAATGCTCACTATACCACTCGATAAATTCCTTCAGGGGTGTAGTTTCGCAAATGGGGTCACGTTTGGGTGGTTTGCACCTTTTTGTCCGCTCAGGGCCTTTGCATATGTGATATAGCTCCTCAAAAACCATTCCAATTTGAGTTCCAAAAGCCAAATTGTACTCCTTTCCGTCTAAGCCCTGCCATGGGTCCAAACAGCAGTTTATCACCACATATGGGATATTGCTGTGCTCAGAAGATTTTTCTTTACAAATGTTGGGGTACTTTTTTCTCCTTTATCTATTGTGAAAATGGAAAAATCGAGCTAAAACTAAATTTTATTAGAAAAAACTTAGATTTTCATTTTCACGGCCTTATTCTACTAAATTCAGCAAAAAACCCTTGGGGTCAAATGCTCACTATACCCCTTGATAAATTCCTTCAGGGGTGTAGTTTACCAAATGGGGTCACTTTTGTATGGTTTCCACTGATTTGGTTCCTCAGGGGCTTTGCAAATGCAACATGGCATCGAAAATCATTCCAGCAAAATTTGAGCTCCAAAAGCCAAATGGTGCTCCTTCCCTTCTGAGCCCTGCCATGGGTCCAAACAGCAGTTTATTACCACATATGGGGTATTGCCGTAATTGTGAGAAATTGCTTTTCAAATGTTGGGGTGCTTTTTCTCCTTTATGCCTTGTAAATATTGAAGATTTCTACATTTTATTGGAAAAAATGTCAATTTTGCTTTTTACATCCTAATTCCACTAAATTCATCAATAAACCTGCTGTGTTAAAATGCTCACTATACCTCTTGATAAATTCCTTGAGGGGTGTAGATTGCCAAAAGGTGTATTTTTGGGGGGTTTCCACTGTTTTGGCACCACAAGACCTCTTCAAACCTGACATGGTGCCTAAAATATATTCTAATAAAATGGAGGACCAAAAATCCACTAGGTGCTGCCTTGTTTAGGAGGCCGGTGCTTCAGTCCAGTAGAACACTAGGCCACATGTGGGATATTTCTAAAAATTGCAGAATCTTGGCAAAAAACATGAATTTGCGTTTCCTTGGTAAAATCTTTTGTGTTACAGAAAAAAATGAATTAAAACAGATTTTCTGCAAAAAAAATAAATTTGTTAAATATGTCACCTCCAATTTGCTTTAATTCCTGTGAAAGACCAAAAGGGTTAAGAAACTTTCTAAATGCTGTTCTGAATACCTTGAGGGGTGCAGTTTTTAAAATGGGGTGTTTTATAGGGGGTTTCTAATATATAAGGCCCTCAAAGCCACTTCAGAACTAAACTGGTAACTGAAAAAATAGCATTTTTCCAGAATCGCTTGAAAAAAACAGAAGCATTCCAAAGTTGTTATTATCAGATAAAGTGATACATGTCAGATTTGAAAAATAGGTGAAAACAGCCTGTTTTCTTTAAGGGGTTAATTGTGAATAATAAACTATTTTATTTGCATTCAGTCCTTGATATGTCTGCTTGTGGAATAAGTTGCAGGGACCTGTGCCTGCATTAATCCCTCCAGTTAAAGAGGCTCTGTCACCAGATTATAAATGCCCTATCTCCTACATAATCTGATTGGCGCTGTAATGTAGATAACAGCAGTGGTTTTTATTTTGAAAAATGATCATTTTGTCCTACACTTTCATTGTTCCAGCCCAGCATGATCCACAGCACAGTGTGATTGTGCAGTGAAAGAAGCTGGGCTGGAACAATGAGAAGTGTATGACGCTGATTAGTCACTGATTGGTCAGCCTCATACACTCCTCTGTACAACACCCAGTTGGTAAAAAGTAAAAACACGCCCAGTTGTCCATTGAGAAACTCATTAGCATACATCTAAACTAGCTCATAACTTGCTCAAAACTGATAGTTTTTCAAAATAAAAACCACTGCTGTTATCTACATTACAGCGCCAATCAGATTATGTAGGAGATAGGGCATTTATAATCTGGTGACAGAGCCTCTTTAAGACAATCCAACAAATATCTTAGGCTATGTTCACACAGAGTTTTTTGCAGGCGGAATTTTTGCCTCAAAATTCCGTTTGGTAGTTTGAGGCAGATTTTCCTCTCCCTGCACGCTGATTGTGCGCGCGGGCATAAAACGCAGCGAAATACGCTTTCTCGTCCTCCCATTGATGTCAATGGGAGGTTAGAGGCGTAAATGCCCGAAGATAGGGCATGTCCCTTCTTTCTCCCGCGAGACGGTTTTACCGCTCGCGGGAAAAAGATGCCTCCGCCTCCCATTGAAATCAATGGGAGGCATTTTCGGGCCGTTTTTGATGAGTTTTGCGACGCGGTTTCTGTGTAAAAAAACTCGACAAAAAACTCGTCAAAAAACTCAGTGTGAACATAGCCTTAGGCTCTTATTACCTACAGTAATAAACCTACAAGAAACCTTAAAACAAGGTAGACCAGAAGGGAAGTCCCCAACAAACCTCAGGAAGAACCTAAAAAGCACAAAAGCGCAGGGGACATAACACCCCAATAGAGTGTAAGGATAAATCACTACCATATATTGTAAAAAATATACATCTTTATTAATACATAACAATACATGGTATCACAGTAATAAATATAGTAGAGTAAAGTGGATCATACATAGAGAGAAATAGCGATCAGGTATAGATGACAACATACCATAAGGGAAACAAAATACAACCAATCTCAAGAACGTCTCATACCTAACATGCCATGAATAAAGAAGTGTAACAAGACGCCAAAAAGGCAATTGATGCAGGATGACTGTATGTGTCTAATAAATGCTACCTAATACAGCGCATGCATAGCAGACAACCGCTGAAAAAATGACAGCGCATATACAAAAAAAAAAAAAAAAAAAAAGCTAATGCATGTCGCATCTAATATATAGAAGGAACAACATACCTCTAGACATGATAAAGGCAGGGGACGTGGAGAGATGGCACAAAAACGCCTCGACGCGCGTTTCGCCCACGGCCGGCTTCGTGGGCGCGTTTTTTTTTGTATATGCGCGGTCATTTATTCAGTGGTTGTCTGCTATAAATGCACTGCATTAGGTAGAATTTATTAGACACATACAGTCATCCTGCATCAATTGCCTTTTTGGCGTCTTGTTACACGTCTTTATTCATGGCATGTTAGGTATGAGACGTTCTTGAGATTGGTTGTATTTTGTTTCCCTTATGGTATGTTGTCATCTATACCTGATCGCTATTTCTCTCTGTGTATGATCCGCTTTTCTCTACTATATTTATTACTGTGATACCATGTATTGTTATGTATTAATAAAGATGTATATTTTTTACAATATATGGTAGTGATTTATCCTTACACTCTATTGGGTTGTTATGTCCCCTGCGCTTTTGTGCTTTTTAGGTTGTTTCTTATTACCTACAGTACATGTCCATCCCTACATTCAGGCTTCCCCTGCCTCTGGCCACTCTTTACAAGTTTTACAGTGTTAGGCCTCATTTACACGAGCGTATTATACGCGCGTGCGACGCGCGTGCTTTTCACGCGTGTCGTACGCACCTATAATAGTCTATGGGGCTGTTTAGACGATGCGTGAATTTTGCGCTGCGTGAGTGCGTTGCGTAAAACTCACGACATGTTCTATATTCTTGCGTTTTTCACGCAACACGCACCCATTGACTTCAATGGGTGCGTGAAAACAACGCATGCCACACTGACGGTCCTGCGTTGCATGCGCGAAAATCACGCAAGAGCTGTCAAACTCCTGAATGTAAACAGAAAAGCACCACGTGCTTTTCTGGTTACAAACATCCAAACGGAGTGTCAAATTCGAGATGAGCGCACCGAACTTCACCGGGTTCGGCCAAACTCGTTTTGACCGAAACCGGTAAAAAATGTTCGGGTACGCGACGTCAGGAGACAGTCACTGTCCACGGTGCTGAAAGCGTTAAACTGGTTCAGCACCATGGACAGTGACTTCCGCTCCGAAAATCCATGAACCTGTAAAAAAAAAAAGACGTTCTGACTTACCGATAACTCCGGTCCGACCTCCCGGGATGACAGTTCAGTCCAAATGACAGCTGCAGCCAATCACAGGCCAAGCACAGGCTGCAGCCAATCACAGGCTGCAGCGGTCTCATGGACTGCGGCGTCATCCTGGGAGGTGGGGCCGGATGGCAAGAGAGGGACGCGTCACCAAGGCAACGGCCGGGAGCCCGGACTGGGGGAAGCAGGAAGTTCTTGGTAAGTATGAAAGTCTTTTTATTTTCACAGGTTGGTGTATATTGTGATCGGCATTCACTGTCGAGGGTGCTGAAAGAGTTACTGCCGATCAGTTAGCTCTTTCAGCACCTTGGACAGTGACGGGCCTCGACTACCTCATCTCTATGATGGCGGCTGCGTGAAAATCACGCAGCCGCGCATCATGACACACGGAGCTGTCAAATGCCTTTTGCGCGTTTAAAACGCAACAAGGCTGCGTATACGCAGTGCATACGCCATGCATACGCGCGCAAAACGCAGCGTTTTTTGCGCGCGCAAAACGCATACGCTCGTGTAAATGAGGCCTTAGGGTCAGTTCACATTTTGCGTAAATACTGCGGTTTTTCTGCAACGGAATGCTGCAATTACTGTATCGGCAAATATCCAAAAATACACACGCTGCGTAAATACTGAGCGGAAAAAACGCTCAGATATTGACCTGTGGTGCAGAACTGTATTCCGCAGCATGTCAATTGTATTTGCGTAAACGCTGCTTATTTGTTGCGGGTTTTCCCCATTGAATTTAATGGGGAGGTAAATCGCACAACAAACAGCAGTTGTTGCATTTTTTGCAGTGGGTTCGCAGCGATTCTGCCGAAAAAACGCAACTCAGGAGAAAAAAAAACCAACCTCATACTTAGGCTGGATTCATACGAGCGTGGCGTTTTTGCGCGCGTAAAAAACGCGACATTTTGTGGGCGTTGTAGTTGCGTGTGTCATGCGTTATGGCTGCGATTCTGCGTTTTTTATGCGCGTATGCCATGCATTTTTCTCTCGCGTAAATAAAACGCAGGGTGGAGTAATGGAGAGGGCAGCCTGCAAAAAGGCACCCTTCTCAAACACCTGCTTGATGTGAGCACATGTTCTCATCCTTTTTGCATCTTGCAGTTTATAGTGTTTCTTGCCTTGTTGCCGTCTAAAAGGCAAATTATGCCGTTGACTCCGCTGGGCCGTGTGCTGCTATGCTGGATGGTTTCTCTGCGATTTGGCGAGCGCCGACCCATGCTTCAGGAGGGAACCTGGAGAAGAGGGAGGCTTTGGGTTCATCCGCTTGTGGCACAGCGCACCTCCAAAGGGCACTTTCATACTCTCTATGATGACCTCCGCCGTCACTCTGAAAAATTTAGGTCGTTTTGCCGCATGTCTGTAGCCACGTTTGATATTCTGCTGGAGCAGATTCGTACAGGAATCACCTACCAGGACACAAACATGCGGCGCTGCATTTCCCCCGAGGAGCGACTCCTTGTGACGTTGAGGTATGTGTGTTTTAGAAAATTAGTGCTTACAGGATGGTGTCTGGGTGTCATGTCCTACCTCCAAAGTGTATATTTGTTTGTGTCTTTTTATCTCACGCATTTAGATTTCTTGCAACCGGAAATAGCTACCATTCATTACATTTTGAATTCCTTCTGGGAGTCAGCACAATTTCAGGCATTGTGACAGGCACATGTGTCGTGCTTTGGCAGAGATTAAAGCCCACAGTGATGCCTCAGCCCACGGAGGAGCACTGGTTTCGAATTTCCGAGGATTTTATGCCCGCCACCCAATTTCCTCATTGTATTGGTGCCCTAGACGGGAAGCACAATCGTGTGAAGAAGCCCACCCACTCTGGCTCAAGATACTAGAATTATAAAAAGTATTTTTCCATCGTCTTGTTGGCCTTGGCCGACAGTAATTATTGTTTCACCATTGTACACATTGGGTCGTATGGAAGCTCCGCCGATGCACGCATATTTCGCTCATCCAGAATGGGCCATCGTCTAATGAGCAATCAACTTGCTGTGCCGGTACCGAGCATCCTCCCTGGCTCGCGAGGACCACCAGTCCCATATGTCATCATTGCAGATGAGGGTTTTGGCCTGACAAGCCAAGTTATGCGTCCTTTTGCAAGAAGGGGCTTGGATGACCGTAGGCGCATCTTCAATTACCGGCTAAGCCGAGCTCGAAGATGTGTTGAATGTGCATTTGGCATTATGACAACCAAATGGCGGGTGTTTCTCACAACAATACAACTGACGCCGCAGAATGTGACCCGTGTCATACAAGCGTCTGTCGTTCTACATAACTACAGCCGCATACATGACGCCGGATTTGATGCTGAATATATTCTGAGAAATGCAACCACATCAACCATTCTGGGCCAAATTCCCCTAGGAAGGGCACAAACATCTGGTATTCGCGTGCACGATATTTTTGCTGAATATTTTTACAGCCCCGATGGAGCAGTGCCATGGCAGGAAGATTCTCTGTGAAGGGTGGCTTCGTGGAGATTATTGCAACAATTTCTCATTATACTGAGGGCAATGGGATGAATTTAGGGGGGGAATTTAGTATTAGGGACTCGCAATACATGACGACCCTTGACGTGGGTTGCGAGCTTATAACTTTTGGGGTTTCGCCGTGTTGGTTTGCTACCAAACAACTAATTGTATGTGAATCACATTGGCCAATCCAATGTTGGCAAATACAATCACAAAGTTGCTTAGTGCGTCCATTATCATAGCACTGCAACGCCTCAGAGAAGTCGTTGCTGTTTCGAGCAAAACCGCAAAAGATAAACTAAGATCTCAATTATGACATGCAACTATCTTGGGCCCTGGGCAGCATGTTGCAACGTTACCTTGGGACATGTTTGGGAAAGCATGTTACATTACATATATCGAGGGAAACACACAAACTTTTGTTGCTCCACAAAACCACACTTTATTGGGTAATGGGGCAAAAAATAAAGCCTAAACTATAGGACAACAAAACAACAAACAAACGCACCAACATGATGCACATTGTGGAAACATTGGCCAAAATAAGGCCTAAATTAGGCAGCAAAACTGTGCGGCGTCACCAGCACTACAACTCCTGATAATGGTGGGGTGGGGAGTTGTAGCTGCCCATTTCAGCACCACTATGCTGCCCATGGCCCTGCAGAGGATGTTCCTCAACAGCATAGTGGTGCTGATGCTGCGTGTGGTAGCCTACAGGTGGACCGTGTGGAAAGTTGATCACGGGTCGGCTGTAGGCTGGAACAGGCCGGTCCCGCATCGGCACTGGACCAGGTGACATGCGGCCCGGCATTGGGCGGTGGAAGTGTTGCCGGGCCAAGAGGGTGGCAGGCTGTGGAGGGACAGGTGCATTGAACAGCCCCGCTGGCTCGGCCAATCTACGCCAATGCTCCATTGCCTGGAAGCACTGGCGTGGGTTGTTAGGAGGTGTGGCCGCGTCGATGAGGCTGAGGATCGAGCCTTGGAGGCGCGCCATACGGTCGGCGGGTACTCGCCAGAGAAGCGGGGCAATGCTGCGGCCAAAGGCGTCACAGCCGTCCTCCTCGGCGCTGCGACGCAGGTACTCAGTACCCTGGCGTCCACTTGGGCAACTGCGGATCCGATCTGGCAGCGCCTGCTTGCTGCGGTGGTTTCAGCCAGACTGTCACGTGGCACCTGTGGTTGGCTGGACGCCTGTGGGGCTGGTTCTGGTGCTGTCGCCTCTGGGGTTAAGGGCAGCACGGGATGTTCCTCTGGTGGCGCCTGCGCCTCCTCATGGGCAGCCTCCTCTTCCGTGTCCAGAAGATTGTCACTGCATCTGTAATCAAAAATGTACACGTCTTCGTAACATTGCCACAATGGACAAACAAACAATTTTGGTGGCATGACATGTGAACACAGACATGTTTTCAAGGCACAGTCATTACTTACGGCCGCATCTCCATAATGTACTTCAGGAACATTAGCTGCTGTGTGTAAATGTATTTCCGCTTTTGGGGGCCCCGTCACCACTGCGGCCTCTAGCGCCATATTCACGGCAGCTCCTCCACTGGGTTTTTACATCATCAACTGTAGAAAGGACCAAAACAACAAAATGGTACTGTCACTAGGTGCCATACCCAAAATATGCACTTGTTGTAAACATTGCCATTAGAGATGAGCGAACTTATCAAAAGTTTGGTTCGGCTAGTTCGCCGAATTTCACAAAAAAGTTCGGTTCGGACCGAACTAGTTCTGATCGAACCTATCACTTCCGTGCGCCGAGCATGCTACTGTCCGGGGTGCTGATAGAGTTAATGGGCTGCACTAACTCTTTCAGCAACCTTCACAGTACATGCTTGGCGCGCGGAAAATACAATTTAAATGTAATAAAAAAATATAAATTATACGTTCGTACTTACTTTCCTCCTGTCCGGCCTCCAGCGATGACGTTTCATCCCTTTCGCCGCTGCAGCCAATCACAGGCTGTAGTGGCGGTCACGCACGTCAGGATGACGCTTCATCCCACGTGACCGCCTCTGCAGCCAATCACAAGCTGCAGCGGCGACATGGATGAAACGTCATCGCTGGAGGCCGGACAGGAGGAAAGTAAGTATGAACGTATTATTATTTTTTTTTGGCATGTATGTATGTTGGCATGTATGTATGTATGTATGTATGTATGTATGTTGGCATGTATTTATGTTGTCATGTATGTATGTATATCTGTGCATGTATGTTGGCATGTATGTATATATGTGCATGTTTGTATGTATATTTGCATGTATATATTTGCATGTATGTTTGCATGTGTGTATGTTTGCATGTATGTATTTTTGCATGTATGTTGTCATGTATGTATGTATGTTGTCATGTATGTATGTATGTGCATGTGTGTATGTATATTTGTATGTATGTATGTATGTTTGCATGAATGTATGTATGTTTGCATGTATGTGTGTTTGCATGAATGTATGTTTGCATGTATGTATGTATGCATGTTTGTATGTATATTTGCATGTGTGTATATATATATATATATATGTATGTATGTATGTATGTATGTTGTCATGTATGTATGTATGTATGTTGTCATGTATGTATATATGTGCATGTATGTTGGCATGTATGTATATATGTGCATGTGTGTATGTATGTATATTTGCATGTATATATTTGCATGTATGTATGTTGTCATGTATGTATGTATGTATATATGTGCATGTATGTTTGCATGTATGTTGGCATGTATGTATACATGTGCACGTTTGTATGTATATTTGCATGTATATATGTTTGCATGTGTGTGTGTATGTTTGCATGTATGTATGTATGTTTGCATGTATGTATGTATGTTGTCATGTATGTTTGTATGTATGTTGTCATGTATGTATGTATGTATATATGTGCATGTATGTATGTTTGCATGTTTTTATTTTTGCATGCATGTTTGCATGTATGTTTATATATATGTGCATGTATGTAATTATGTTTGCATGTATTTATGTTTGCATGTATATTTGTGCATGCTTGTATATATGTATGTATGTATCTTTGCATGTTTGTTTGTATGTATGTTTTCATGTGTGTGTATGCATGTATGTATGATAGTTTGCATGTATGTATATTTGCATGTATATATGTGCATGCTTGTATGTATGTTTGTATATATGTATGTATGGCCATGTATGATACTGTCTGCTGGCGCCCTGTATCTAAGTCAACTTCACGGCAGGCTTCTATACATGGTATAACAGTCAGTATCACACATTAAACTGAATCTAAGCCTACGACATGTTTTATTTCATTTTTTTTTTTTTACAGGTTTGGTGTTTGGACTACGTCGGTTTCGAGGACTACTTCGATGACGTTTTTTTTTCTACAATAAAAAGGTTAATGAGGGTTGTGTTGGGGGTGCTTTATTTCAATAAAATATTTTATCTATATCTTTGTCTTTTTCTTTTCAAATTTTATTACTACCACTTTAGTAATGGCCTCTGTCTGAGTGACAACATCCATTACTAAGGCGAGGCTTAGTGTTAGCCGGTGCAGAGGCTAACACTAACCACCATTATTACCCCGGTACCCACCACCACCAGGGGTGCCGGGAAGAGCCAGGTACGATCCAGTACCCGACCATCTGTTGTGATGGTCGGGCTCTGGGGCGGCCGCAGGCTGGTATTATGAGGCTGGGAAGGGCCAAAACCAGTGGCCCTTCCCACCAATGTAATGCCAGACTGCTGCGGCCTTGTATATGGCTGGTTATTAAAAATGTGGGGGACCCGTCTATTGCTAAATTTGTTAAATTCAAAAAAAAAAACGACGTGGGGGTCCCCCCATTTTTATAACCAGCCCGATACAACACAGCAGCAGCAGCCTAGCATTACAAGGGTGGAAAGGTCCGCTGATTTTGGCCCTTCCCAGCGTCATAATACCAGCCTACGGCCGCCCCAGTACCCGACCATCACAACAGATGGTCGGGTACTGGATCGTACCAAGCTCTTCCCGGCACCCCTGGTGGTGGTGGGTACCGGGGTAATAATGGGTGGTTAGTGCTAGCCTCTGCACCGGCTAACACTAAGTACCGCCTTAATAATGGATGCTGTCAATCAGCCAACTGCCATTATCTAGGCACTAATAAAGTTTAAAAAAAAACACAAAGACAATTCTTTTTTTATTGAAATAAGAAATCCCCAACAAAACCCTCGTTAACCATTTTATTAAAATTTGAAAAAACGTAGATCTACGTAGTAGTCCAACGAATCGAAGATGTAGTCCAATCGGTACTTCAAAATCTGCAACAACATAAAAAAACAGTTATCAATGTGAACAATACCAATACTTCTACTCACCTACACACATATATACACGCACACACAAACAAACAACCATACACAGACACACACATATATACACAAACACAACAAGATATACACACACACACACACACACACACACACACACACACAAACAGACAAACACACACACATATACACGAACTCACACATATACAAACAAAAACACACATATCCAAACACACACACACACACACAGTTATACACACACACATACACAAACACATATACACAAACACATATACACAAACACATATACAAACAAAAACACACATACCCAAACACACATATACACAAACACATATACACAAACACACCCATATATACACACAAACACACACCCATATACACAAACACACACATATACAAAAACACACACAAACATCTACACACAAACATATACACAAATACACCCATATATACACACACATATACACAAACACATATACACAAACACACCCATATATATATACACACACACACACATATACACAAACACACATATAAAAACAAAAACAGACAAAGTCACATACCCAAACACACATATATACACAAACACACACATACACAAACACGGTTTCTTTTAAATGCTGCTGGGGAACCCGCTCGATCCACTATATAAGGCTGCGCTACAGTGCAGCATTTAAAAGAAACAGGATCCTGACCTGTCCATAGAGTTTAAGGCAGCACAGAGTATTTCAGGAGATGAGCGTGCAGATTCAGTGCTGCTGTGAACTCTGCTCTTACCATTACGTAGCTCTCAGTCTGTTACCTCTCCTCCACTCCTGTCCTCCAGAACACCTTCACATGATTGGCAAGTCACCACGTAATGGTAAGAGCAGAGTTCACAGCAGCACAGAGTATTTCAGGAGATGAGCGTGCAGATCTTGTGCGGGGTGGTGACTTGCCAATCATGTGAAGGTGTTATTGAGGACAGGAGTGGAGGAGAGGTAACAGACTGAGCTACGTAATGGTAAGAGCAGAGTTCACAGCAGCACTGAATCTGCACGCTCCTCTCCTGAAATACTCTGATCCCCATTGGGCATTAAAAATAAATCTGTTCAGTTTTCTCTCGCAGTCAAAGAGGAGGGAGGGAACCATATAATAATGAAATAAAATAAGACAGGCCTGAAGAAGAAAGTCACCATTTCTCAAAGTTAGTTAAAGGGTTTTCCCACGAGGGACATTTATGACATATCCACAGGATATGCCATAAATGTCAGATAGATGCGGGTCCCACATCTGGGACCCGCACCTATCTCTAGAATGGGGCCCCTAAAACCGTTCACGCTGAGCTACGCTGTTTCGTAAGCCCCATAGAACTGAATGGTAGTTACGGAAACAGTGTAGCTCGCATGCTGCGCTGCCTCCATAACTGCTATTCACTACTATGGGAGTTACGGAAACAGCGTAGCTCAGCGAGCTATGCTGCTTTCATAACTCCCGACCATATAGTCAGGAAGTGGCTGGGAGGCAGCGATAGCAGACAAAACTAGAACGGGGTTTAGGGGCCCCGTTCTAGAGATAGGTGTGGGTCCCAGAGGTGGCACCCACATCTATCTGGTATTTATGACAAATCCTGTGGATATGTCATAAAACATCCCTCGTGGGAAAACCCCTTTAAGTCTCAGTGGAGCTGTGACCTATATTTGGCCAGGGAGTGGTGCAGCGGATTATACTTGGCAAGTGGCACAAGGGAAAAGAGGAACACCTGGGCAAGGAATACGGAACAATGTTAGCAGCCACCTAGAAACGACCTAACAGAGATACCTGAGGGAAATATGGGGACGTCAGTTATGGGATTGAAAGGGCTAGTCCTGACTAATAATGAGCCCCCGTAATCCTCCAAGCCAATTTAAAGAGTTTGATGGACAGTGAAAGGGAGGCTGAACCCATCCCCCTGTGAGAGACAAGCATAGTAAGTGATCTTAGCTCCTAAAAGGAAAGGGTTTGATAAGCTGGGGAGAACTACGTATTACTGCAGAATAAACGAAACACTATTAGGAGAATGCAGGGCTTCATATGGGGAGTACCAGACCAGATAGCAAGAGACCAGATGGACATTTGACGTGGTCCACAGGGAAAATCCACTGGTTATCCATAGGTAACTGCAACGCAGGATGATCCATGAACCTCTGTGGCAAAAACCCTGATGGACGGTTCTAATGAGCATATCGGGTGGTGTGAAAATGGTATTTAACTTTTAATTAGAGAGGACATTGAGAGCAAAAAAGTATCCTATGTGGAATGGAATACTCTGTTACAAAGAATGTCCAATAGTAGATGTAGGGGGATATAGGGCAGCCCGTTAAAAAGAGTTTGTTTACAGGTCTACAAATATGTGCAAGGATATGTTGCCATAGGAGATATTGTGCTGTTAGTGTGCCTTGGGGAAAATGTTCTCCATTACTCTGTAGAAGTATATTTTGCATATTATATGCCTTGGTAATTAAGTATCTAGTTCGTTGGGGTGCTAATTCTGATGTGCATGATCGATCTCCAGAGGTTTCTGGAGGAGATTGTTGCAGATTGTGGTAAGTGTTGAGATTAATTCAGTGTCTTGATGTTCTCTAAGGCCTTATTTACCCGAACGTGTGCGTTTTGCGCGCGCAAAAAACGCTGCATTTTTTGCGCGTTGCAGTTCCGTGTGTCAACAGTGTTTGGTGCGTGGCTGCCTGATTTTCACGCATATGGCATCCTTATGACACACGGTTTTGATGTTTAGAAAATGAAATGAAGGAGGTGGTTTTATTTTTCCCTTCATTTCTTTAACAACTGTTGTGCGTGCGTCCGTGTGCTGCGCGTGATTTTCATGCACCCATTGACGTCAATGGGTGCATGATGCCTAAAAAACGCTAAAGTATAGGACATGCAGTGAGTTTCACGGAGCGGACACACGCTGTGTGAAAAACACAGAATGTCTGAATGGGCCCATTGACTTACATAGGTCCGTGCGATGTGTGTGATTTTTACGCGTGTATCACGGACATGAAACACGTTCGTGTAAATAAGGCCTAAGAGACTGTTTTGTCTACTATCATCCTCTAGATGTTGCTGCAGGATGAATGTTTGAGCTGTAGAGATCTGAATGGTTTCTTGCAATGCAGTGAAGGTACTGTAGACATAAAAGGTACGTCTAGCCAGTTTCAGAGCATGTACCATCAGTAAGGTTGTTGAGTCTAATGGGAGTTTTGTAAACTCCTGTTTACATTCGTCAACTATCTGCCTGGCTCTTTACATTGTAGTAAAGGGCATACATCCAGAATCATAACCTGCTAGTCACAGAACCATAACTACTGTAGTCACATATGTTTGGAAAAAAGTATATATTTTTTTAGATATTGAATTAATATGACATATAAATAAGTATATATAGTTTGGCTGCTAAACAAAAGGAAATGTAATTTTTATTATCTTACATTCCTAAAATGAAACATAAAATGAACAAAATATAACACATAAAAATACCTCTACATATAACCCCTCTGCATGCTGCCCTATAGAGGACTCTGTGTTATAGAGATCAGTGGGTGTTATTAGATCCAAGGCTCTCCCTTAGACAGGATAAACACTTCCTAAACAAAATTGTTTTACCCAGAAACTCACCTGTTACAGAGGCGAAGATGAAGCAGCACCAGTGCTTTGCTACATTTTTAATGCCACCTTAGAAGGACTTGACCTAGTGCAGCCAGTCAACCTGGCAGACATTAAAGTTTTATATTCTTAAACCCTGGCAGACAGGCTTTTGTAAATTATGGCCACATAATAGGTCATGTAGGCTTTGTAAAAGGGCGGCCAGCAGTGATACAATGACAGAGCTGGCTGTTGCGGACAAAGTCAAGGGAGGAGTTCCAATGAATTCAAATTGTTTCTCAGGAGGTCCGACTAACACTTTTTGCTGATAACATTGTTGTTTTTCTATCATTACCAAATGGACACATTGATTGGGTCCTAACTTGATTTTGATATATTTTCAGCTCATAAAGGTCTTTTTTTTTTTTTTTTTTAAATATACATTTATTTATTTCATATGTGTCAAGGCCTGGATGCAGGTTTAGAGTCCACTGGCTAAAACAATCTGGTTTGGTACACAGATAGGCGGCAACAGTTTGTAATGTAAGGCAGAGGTGTGTACAGAAGCAATCCAAGTTCGTTACACAGATTAGCAGCAACAGTTTGTAGCGACAAGGCATCAATCAGCAATAAGCTAGACTAAATCCAGGAAGGTCAAGAATCATATAATAATATCAGATAATAATAAGAGGGTGTGGCGAGACAGAACTGGAATAGGATTGCTATCTAGCAGACCTTCGTGAAACTGGACACTGGACAAGGAGCTGTCCAGCATCCTTGATAGTTGGAGAGCAGTGGTGCTAACTGCAGGGCTGCACCGTCCATGAGGCGAGATGAGCATCACGCCTCAGGCGGTGGCCTGCTGCTACTCTGAGGGGGAGGCGGTGCCACCGAAACCAGCTGCCACCACCCCCTCCAGCACTAGTTGCACCTGCGTCTATAGAACGCAGGTAAAACTACATCCATAAGCGCTGAATGGCCGGGCACGAACCAATGCCTTACAATGACGCTGATTGGTAGGGCAGAATGACTTGCCCTGCCAATCAGCGACTTTTGGCAAAGCGCGAAGCTTCCATTGTTGAAAGGCGCTGATTGGCATGGCAAGTCATTCTGCCCTGCCAATCAGCGCTGTTCAACGATGCTAACGGCGCGATGACGTGATCATTCGCTGGCATCGTTCAGCCCCAGTAGACCTGCTCAGAAGAGAGCTGACCTGCGTTTACACAGGATGGTGCGGGAACGGGATCAAGGTGAGTATGTAAAGTTGTTTTTTTCTTTAAAAAGTGTGTCGCATTTTCTACAGGAGGGGAGGGTAGGGCTATATGTTGGGCACAATCTATAGAGTGGGCTATATGTAGGGAACTATCTACAGTGGGGGCTATATGTAGGGAACTATATAGAGGGGGCTATGTGAGGCACTATATACAGGAGGGCTATATGTGCGGCATTATATACAGGGGGCTATGTATGAGGCACTATATACAGGGGGCTATATGTGGGGCACTATTTTCAGGAGGGCTATATGTGGGGCACTATCTACGGGGGGGCTATATGTGGGGCACTATCTACAGTGGGGCTATATGTAGGGCACTATCTACAGGGGGCTATATGTAGGGCACTATCTATAATTGTTTTCAATTCATTGCATATTTTTCGGGAACCTGTCAGGTACTTTTAACTCCTAGAACCGCCACCATGAGGTAATACATGACCTTACAATATTTCCAAACATTCCCCTGTATGTTTTTTTCAGATGCAGCAAAAGCTATAAAATCAACTTTTAAAATGACGCACGCAATAGGCTAATTACTCATTAAAGAGTTATGGAGTGGTGCCGCTAACCTGAAGAGTCACATAGTCCTGCCTCCAAACCCAACTTTCCATGCTTGATTGACATCCCCCTGGCTGTTATACATCACTATCAGTCTCCTTCAACTTTTTCGGATGTGCCATTGCCTTGTAATTCTTGGGCATGCACCGTGCAGTAAGGTCTATTATTCCCGGCTGCACCGCGCATGCCAGTACAAGTCAACAGTGCATTCACCAGAGTTGGAGGAGGCTGCTAGTAATGTGGAACAGCCAGGGGGATGTCAATCAAATTTGGGGGGGGGCGCCATTTCGATTTTCGCCTCAAGCAGCAGAAAAGCTAGAATCGGTCTTGGCTAACTGGAACAGTAGAGTTTTTGGGATTTAATCCTTACAGTACTCCCATTCTTTCCGGATGTCCTTAGGATGTATTAGGGACTGACTTGTTAGGATATCTTTGATGAAATTCCTTTATAGACCTGGGAGCGTGAAGATTTTCTTCTGGTAGCCAAGTAGAGCCATTCCCTTTCCACTGGATGAAATATTGCAGCTTATTCCAATAGATTCTAGACCCGTTAAACCTCAGATGACGGCTCGAAGGAGTAAAAACCTTAAAGACATCTTGGTAAAAAGCCATTATGTACCTGTACAACCTAATCCTTTCTCAAAACGAGGCCCCATTCAGGGTTGTTACCCATGCGGCGACTGTGTGGCTTGTGCTAACATAGCACAGACAACAACTTTTGATTCCGTGAACGGACGCCGTTTTAAAATTCTGCACTACATCTCATGCAGCTCGACTCACGTCATTTACTACGCAAAATGTGGGTGTTCAAAAATTTACATCGGTCTAACTTCGAGACAGCTCAGAATTCGGATTAGGGAACATGTCAGAGACATTAGGGCCGCCAAAGACATTGATGACCTGTCCCTACTTAAGACTATCCCCAAACACTTTAAAATACACCATGATGCGACCCTAAGACCTTTATGGCCTGGGGGATAGATATGGTGCATTGTGGTGTCAGAGGTGGTAATGCAAAGAAGATTCTGGAACAAAAAGAGTGCAGATGGATCACCACCTTAGGCACTCTGACTCCCTTTGGGCTCAACGAACAACTGAGCTTTTCTGCCTTTTTATAATATCGTATTAACCCATTGCCAGTTTTTTAAGCAACTTTTTATTCATAGAGGCTCTAAATGTGTGTCCTGCTTTGTGTATGATAGTAATTATGTCTTTTGATTTTTTTGAGTTTAGTAGCTGGATGTCATCTATTAAATGCAGTTTCCTGGATGTCCTGAGAATACTTGGATAGCAAAACCTTGATGAATATCCATCCGATTATCTGATTTGGACGCTGAGGAAAGGAGATCCCTCTATAGCCATCCTACTATCATGTTTATAAGCAATTTTCTAAATTTTCCTGTTCACTGTATATCGGCGCCTTTAAAATGATTTTTTTCATGCAATATACTGTGTTTTTCTATTTCTACTGAACTGGCAGAAGTCGGTACATTGCAGCCTGTTACTATTATTCTTAGTATTTATTTTTAATTATGTCCTAACGACTAATCAATTACTATTGACTATCTATTATAACCAACTCCTTCCCCAAACTTTATTTCACTTTGTCACTATTCAATTATGTATTCATTTATTCACTTATTTATTAATATTATTTATTACTGCACTTTATTATACATGCAATTAATTTACTATGCATTAATATCACATACTGTATTAAACTATACATGTAATTAATTCACTATGTACTAATTTTACTATTTATTATACACTTACTTATGTACTTATTTACCTATTTATTCCGCTATTTAGTTACTCTTTCATTCACGTGGTACTAATTAATACTTTTAATATGTGCGATATAGCAGAGTATCCATACATAGGGATGTGTTCTTTTGTCATCCCTTCATACTCACATTTTTTTATTTATTATTTTTTTATTTGTGTTTTGTTTTCTGTTCACTATTGCAATCCAGCATTGGACATATTTTACTTTCTTTAATTTTGTCGATTATACTGCACTACTATACAAATCTTTCCTCTATATTTAATGTATGGTCTTGGATGGAGGACATAGGAAAATACTTTGGTCTATGGATTACTGACATAGGTACTGATACTCACATTATCCTTTTCCATGGGGTTGCGCGTGTTGCGTGGATGCCGGGTGTCCGTCTCTGTCTCCCTTCGTCTGGTCGCTGGCTCTGCGCCTGCGCTGTCTCCCTGGAGACGCGTCTTTGGAGGCACGCAGGCGCGGTGCCCGTGTGATGACGGGGGATGGAGGTCCCGTGACCTCGAGCACTTCCGCACATGCGCCGTGGACCTAGGAAGAGGACACACCGGATTACACTTGCAAACAACAGTAAGGGCTACATATACGAGCGGGACACACAGTAAGTTACACCCCCTGAGGAAGCGACATACGCGAAACGCGCGTCGGGGTGCCTCTAACACTAGGTGGATCACCTTACTTCTAAGTCCTCCATGGGTAAGCTTTCATTTAGTTATTCACTGGTGTCTGTTATGCAGACTTTGGTTTTCTTTCATATCGGGTCATTTCAGGTTACCTTATTTCCTGTCCGATATTTAGGATCATTAAGTAGAGTTAGACGCTACTCCACTGTGATTATCTTATAGATGCAATTCCTTCCTATTTGATATGCATGTGTCTTTTGGTGGTAGGATAATGCACATGCTGTTGCAGTGAATCAGCATTGTCTGTATGGGACAGCAGTGCTTTTCCCTCCCCTAACTCATCCATAGCTAACAGAACCGTTTTCTACATAGTATCTTTAGCATACCTGTGTTGAGGTGTTTTGGATGATTGATCCACTTGCTTACTCTCAGTTTTAATACCTCGTTGTGTTTTTATACTTTGTATTTTGATGTAATAATAAAATTATACATATATTTTTTGTGTACTTTTGGCTCACGACTCCCTTTTCTCATGTTTTCAATGTAATTTCGGAGTTTCGCTATTCTCTAGTGATGTTCTTGGAGGTGTCTTGACACCATTGTGTGGGTGATACCTAGCCAAATTACCATACCTGTGAGACATTCTGGTTGTTAATTGTGGATGAAATATTGCAGCTTATTCCAATACATTCTAGATTCCAAGATCTTTTTAACATTATATTCATCTTCACCTTGCACATTCACTGGTGGTTGAGGGGAAAAATTCTGGTCTCGTAAAGGATTTTCATGAAATGGTTTTGAGAGAGAGCAATAAAAAACAGTATGCACCTTCATAGTCTCATGAAGTTTTAATCGAAATTGGACTTCATTAATTTGAGTAGAAAATATAAATGGCACAAAATATTTTTGGCTAGGTGCAGACTGGCCCACTGGAGAGCTGGTGAATCACCCAGTGGGCCCCCAATGAGGATTGGGCCCCAGGAAGCAGTGAGCGTGGCTGCAATAGCTCACCGCTCCCTGCGCCTCTTCTACTCCAAGCACCACTACGCCGGACTCCACGCCCTGATGCAGTCCAGTGTTAGCACTCAGTGTGCAGCAGATAGGACCTACAGGTGAAAAATATTAGGCTCTTAAAAAAAAAAATAGCAGTGCCAGCATTTTTCTTTAAAAACTCAAAAATGTATAAACTAAAAAACTGTTTCAGATTTCACTGTACTGAACTAATATTTAGTGGCATAACCATTGTTTCTGAGAACTGCTTGACATCTGTGTTGCATGGAGTCGACCAACTTCTGGCACCTCTGAACAGGTATTCCAGTCCAGGAAGATTGGACTATATTCCACAGTTCTACTGCATTTTTGGGTTTTGCCTGATAAACCACATTTTTTATGTCACTCTACAAGTTCTCTATGGGATTGAGGTCCGGGGATTTGGGCTAGCCACTCCATTACCTCAATCATGTTTGTCTGTAACCAAGATGTTGTTCGCTTACTGGTGTGTTTTGGGTCATTGTCGTGTTGAAACACCCATTTCAAGGGCATTTCTTCTTTGGCATAGGGCAACATGATCTCCTCAAGTGTTTTTATATATTCAAACTGATCCATGATCCCTTATATGCGATAAATAGGCCCAACATCGTGGTATGTGAAACATCCCCATATCATGATTTTTGCAACGCCATGCTTTACGGTCTTCACAGTGTAATGTGGCTTGAATTTAGTTCTCGGGGGTCATAGGACATACTGTCTGCGACCACTAAACCCAAAAATAACAATTTTGCTTTCATCAGTCCACAAAATGTTGCGCCATTTCTCTTCGGGCCAGTCAATGTCTTCCTTGGCAAATTTTTAACCTCTTCAGGACTTGTTTTTTTCAAAAAAGGGACTTTGCAGGTAGTTCTTGCTGGTAACCAGGGCCAGCCTTAGGGGTGTGCAAAATGTGCTGGTGCACAGGGTGCTACAGCCTCACAGCATGTAGGGGGCGCCACTGTGCAGGCCGTTTGGAGTCTATATTCTCTGCTCCTCTTTACACACTGTAATGTCCGTGGCTGCGGGCTGTCAGCTCCAGCCTTCCGCTGACAGCCACAGCCATGAGTCGGCAAGCGCTGGCCCCAGCCTCCTCCTCAGGAGACGCCAGCGCTTGCATCCACTCACCTCCGACGGAGCCCGCAGGGCGTCCCCGCTCTTAAAGGGGCAGCGCGCGCACCGGACATCTTGAACGACCTTTGACCCGTAAGTACCCTGGGCTATAAGAGGGGTCCAGCCCCCTAGTTCGATGCCTGAGCGTTGTTAGTTTTCCCAGTCTGTCTTGCAAATGGTCCCTTAGTGTTTACCGTTCCTGTTGTTACCCGTACCTTGTTCCCCGTTCCTGTTTTCCGTGCTTTGCCCTAGTATCTAGTCGTGCCACGTCCTGTGTCATCTGCCACGTCCAGAGGAATCTGCCACGTCCTGTGTCATCTGCCACGTCCAGAGGAATCTGCCACGTCCTGTGCCATATGCCACGTCCAGAAGAATCCGCCACGTCCTGTGTCGTCTGCCACGTCCGGAGGAATCCGCCACGTCCTGTGTCATCTGCCACGTCTGGAGGAATCCGCCACGTCCTGTGTCATCTGCCACGTCCGGAGATATCCGCCACGTCCTGTGTTATCTGCCACGTCTGGAGGAATCCGCCACGTCTGGCGCAACTTGCGGCTCCTGTGTCATCCGCCACGTTTGGCGCCATCTGCTGCACCCATCTCATCTGTGCCGGAGCTGCGGCCACCATCTGGACTATTCAGGACATTGTATTTCTGGGGTGTCCTGTTGTTTGGCCAGCTGCCTTCCCGCTACGGCGGTACGGCCTAGTGGGTCCACTAACCCGCTCCGTGACAGTACGCTCAGGCCATGGACCCCACTGGTCAACCTGAGACATTGACTACACAAGCCATGCTGGCTGAGATGGAGGATCTCCAGTCACGACAAGACCAGCTCCTCCTGTCGGTGAACGCCATAGCCGGTGAACGCCATAGCTTGCTCCGTCCACAGTCATCACCGCACCCGTTCCTGCGGTTCCGCCTGCTACACTTCCTGTCTGTACCGGTACCAATCCCCTGTGTTTCTTGCCGCTACCTCCACGCTATGACGGAGATCCGAGGTCCTGCAGGGGATTTTTGAATCAGTGCCTGATCCATTTCAGACTACATGCCAGGTCCTTCTGTTCGGATGACGTCAGGATCGCCTTTATCATCTCTCTCCTTACCGGCAAAGCCCTGGCATGGGCCAATCCTCTGTGGGAACATCAGGGACCAGAGACCCGGGACTTGCAGTGCTTCTTACAGACCTTCCGCTCGATCTTTGAGGAACCTGGGAGAGTTTCTTCGGCTGCTGCTGACCCTACACCAGGAAGACCTCTCCGTGGACGAGTATGCCATTCAGTTCCGTATCCTGGCTGCTGAATTGACCTGGAACAACGAGGCTTTGGTGGCTACATTCTGGCAGGGACTGTCTTCAGGGATCAAGGACGAGCTGGCTGCTCGCGATCTGCCATCTACCCTGGACGATCTTATCCTACTCGCCTCCCGTGTCGACATGAGGATCCGGGAACGTTCCCAAGAGGTTCTCCGGAGGAGAGAACTTCCCAGGCTGGATTCTGCTGTCCCGCAATCCTCCTCAGTCGTCCCACCAGAGTACCCGATGCAGAGTAATTATGTTAAATTGTCTACCCAGGAGAAACAACGCAGACGCACTTCTGGACTTTGTTTGTATTGCGGCCATGGAGGCCATATTGTGCGTCTGTGCCCCCAGAGGCCGGAGAGACCCCATTGCCTAGGATTGGTTGGAGAGACAACACTAGGTGGAACAGAATCTAACAGAGGATTCGCTTCCAAACTGACTATTCCTGTGACCCTGGTATCCGGCGACAGGACGCATCAAGTCTCTGCCTATCTTGACTCTGGCTCTGCTGCAAATTTCATCCAGAAAGAGCTTGTGGATCATCTTCAGCTGCCCACAGTTCCCCTGGAGACATCTTTGGCTGTTGCCTCAGTTAATGGACTGCCTCTGCCTGATCCCATTATCTCTAAAACGAAGCCGTTGAAGCTCCAGGTTGGAGTACTTCATTCTGAATTTATTTCGATCCTTGTTTTGCCCAAGGCCATCAATCCTGTTCTGCTGGGCCTGCCTTGGCTTCGACTACATGCCCCAGTCCTGGACTGGAATTCTGGAGAGGTTTTCCAATGGGGCTCCAAGTGCCATGGTCATTGTCTGTTGCAGATCCATCCTGTCAAGCCTTCTCTGCCTCAGTCGCTGTCGGGACTGCCTCCCCATTTTGCTCAGTATGCAGATGTTTTCAGCAAAAAGGAGGCTGAGACGCTGCCTCCACATCGCACCTATGACTGCCCCATTGAACTGGTTCCTAATGACTCTCTTCCCCGTGGACGGGTATATCCTCTCTCCTTGCCTGAGTCTCTATCCATGTTGGCCTATATAAAGGAGAATCTGGAGAGGGGTTTTATACGAAAATCTTCCTCCCCGGCTGGGGCTGGATTCTTCTTCGTTAAAAAGAAGGATGGATCCCTTCGTCCCTGCATTGACTACAGGGGCCTCAACCTGATCACAGTCAAAAACAAATACCCGTTGCCACTCATCTCTGAGCTATTTGATCGCATACGAGGGGCCAACATTTTTTCTAAGCTAGACCTGCGTGGGGCTTACAATCTAGTCCGGATTCGCCGGGGTGACGAATGGAAGACGGCATTTAACACCCGGGACAGGCACTACGAATACCTAGTGATGCCCTTCGGACTGTGTATCGCTCCCGCAGTGTTTCAGGAGTTCGTTAACGACATCTTCCGAGATCTACTCTATGTCTGTGTTGTTGTTTATCTCGATGATATTTTGATTTTCTCCCCAGATCAGACGACTCATGGGAGGCATGTTCGTCAGGTTCTACTACGATTGAGGGAGAATCATTTATACGCCAAGCTGGAGAAGTGCGTCTTTGAGAAGAGTTCTCTGCCCTTCCTGGGCTACATCATCTCGGATCAAGGCCTCAAGATGGATCCTGAGAAAGTGAAGGCCGTCCTGGAGTGGCCACGTCCCCAAGGCTTAAGGGCCATACAGCGGTTCCTGGGATTCGCCAATTTCTACCGGCAGTTTATTCCTAACTTCTCTTCTCTGACGTCTCCCATCTCGACCCTTACCAAGAAGGGTGTGAACGCCAAAGTGTGGACTCCAGAAGCAGAGTCTGCATTTATTAGCCTGAAGAGTGCCTTCACTTCAGCCTCGATCCTCCATCATCCTGACGTATCTCGGCAGTTCTCACTGGAAGTGGACGCTTCCTCTGTCGGTGCAGGTGCACTTCTGTTCCAGAGGAGCTCCAAAGGAAAGGCAGTAGTATGTGGCTACTACTCTAGACTGTTTTCTTCTGCTGAGCGCAATTACTCCATTGGAGATCGGGAGCTGCTGGCCATCAAATTGGCTCTGGAGGAGTGGAGACATCTTCTGGAGGGCGCTGCTCACCCCATCCTGATCTTCACCGACCACAAGAACCTCACTTACCTTCAGTCCGCTCAAAGACTTAATCCTCGTCAAGCCAGGTGGTCGCTGTTCTTCACCCATTTTCTGTTTGCGCTCCACTACCGTCCCGCCGACAAGAATGTGAGGGCCGATGCCCTGTCCAGATCGTTTGAGACGGAAGACACGGTGGAGTCCCTCCAGACCATCATAGACCCGTCCTGCATCGTCACTGCTAATCCTCTGCAGGTTAGAGACATCCCTCCTGGGAGGACTTTTGTTCGGTTGGCGGACAGGAGAAGAATTCTCCGCTGGGGACATAGTTCTAAACTTGCTGGGCACGCCGGTGTACGTAAAACCCGAGACCTGATTGCTCGTCACTTTTGGTGGTCCACGCTACCTAAGGCTGTTCTGGACTTTGTCTCTGCTTGTACGGTGTGTGCCTCTAACAAAGTGACTCACTCCAAGCCTGCCAGCCTGCTTCAACCTCTGCCTGTACCCAATGCCCCCTGGCAGCACATTGCGATGGACTTCGTCACAGACCTTCCCCCCTCAGCAGGATGTAACACTGTCTGGGTGGTGGTGGACCGGTTCTCTAAGATGGCTCATTTTATCCCGCTGACTGGCCTACCTTCTGCTCCTCGTCTGGCAAGTCTCTTCATTCAGCACATCTTCCGCTTGCATGGCTTGCCTCTTCACATTGTGTCCGACCGGGGGGTTCAGTTTACCTCTAAGTTCTGGAGAGCCCTCTGTAAACTCCTGGATGTGAGATTGGACTTTTCCTCTGCCTATCACCCCCAATCCAATGGGCAAGTTGAGAGGATCAACCAGATCATGGAAAATTATCTCCGCCATTTCATCTCTTCACAGCACGATAACTGGGTACAGCTTCTACCATGGGCTGAATTTTCTTACAACAACCACACAAGTGAGTCCACCACTTCCACTCCGTTTCACATCGTGTACAGTCAACATCCCAGAGTCCCTCTTCCTGTGTCGACTTCATCTCAGGTTCCCGCTGCTGACTCTGCATATGGGGACTTCCTGCAAATCCGGCAACAGACCCGGTCCTCTATTTTGCTGGCAGTAGATCGCATGAAGCGAAAGGCAGATATTAAGAGAAAAGAGCCGCCTCAGTATCTTCCGGGGACTAAAGCCTGGCTGTCCTCTCGGAACATTCGCTTGAAGGTGCCTTCCATTCGAGGTCCTGCAGCAGATCAACCCTGTCGCCTACAAGCTTCGGCTGCCTCCTACCCTCAGGATTCCCAACTCCTTCCACGTCTCCCTCCTGAAGCCTGTGATCCTAAACCGCTATTCCAAGACTCCCAGCCCTGCGGTTGCTCCCAGCGGCTCCTTGGACATCTTTGAGGTAAAGGAGATCTTGGACACCAAGAGAGTGAGAGGAAAGACCTTGTATTTGGTGGATTGGAGGGGGTTTGGTCCCGAAGAGAAGTCCTGGAAGCCAGAGGAGAACCTCAATGTCCCTACTCTTCTAAAGAAGTTTCTCTCTCGCTCCAGTCCCAAGAAGAGGGGGCGTAAGAGGGGGGATACTGTAATGTCCGTGGCTGCGGGCTGTCAGCTCCAGCCTTCCGCTGACAGCCGCAGCCACGAGTCGGCAAGCGCTGACCCCAGCCTCCTCCTCAGGAGATGCCAGTGCTTGCATCCACTCACCTCCGCCGGAGCCCGCAGGGCTATAAGAGGGGTCCAGCCCCCTAGTTCGATGCCTGAGCGTTGTTAGTTTT